>NC_088933.1:4475000-4525000 GCF_038396675.1 Hydra vulgaris
ATATATATATATATATATATATATATATATATATATATATATATATATATATATATGAATATATATAGATATATATAGATGTAGATATATATATATATATATATATATATATATATATATATATATATATATATATATATATATATATATGAATATATATAGATATATATAGATGTAGATATATATATATATATATATATATATATATATATATATATATATATATATATATATATATATATATATATATATATATATATATATATATATACTAATACAAACAAGGTACAAGCAACAAGGCATACTACAAACAAGGAGGCGAATCCATTCATAATGAGTTTAATAAATTATTTACCATATATCAATTCTTTCTCCAAAAAAAGAGCTTAAAAAGTATTTCTTAATCAAAAAAATAACAATAGCCATCAAAAACTAACCATATAACAGAAATCAAAAACTAACCATATAACAGAAAGCTCTTTTGATTTTTATTACATTTTTATACACCTAATTTTAAAATACATTTTTACAGCAAAATTAAATTTAAGCAACAACTAAAAAATAGTCAAGTATAAAGAAAATAATAATAATGAAAAAAAAACTTTTAATTTGTGCAGTTAGAAATTCTCAAAGTTTTACAAAAGCATGTAACATGCTTATGTAAAACATCTTGTATTATGCTTATGTAAAACATGCTTATGTATAACATGCAATGTTATTAAATTAAAAAAACATATGTACAGTAGGGTACATCATACTTTTAAAAAATTTTAAATTAAAAAAAAAACATTTTGGGGAGTGATTTTATTATGTGGTATTGCTAAGTAACATTGAAATAAAACTTAAAAATATATATATATATATATATATATACATTAGGGTGATGCAAAATTTGTAGGTTCAAAACTTTAGTTGTCCTCAAGCTTGCCCTTGTTCTATATGACAATAGTAGTTATTGGGCAAAATTTGAATCAAATCGGATGATATTTAGGGGTTGCCATGTTATGTCACATTTTGGTATAAGGTTACAAAAAGTAAAAAAAATATTTTTTATTTTTACATTTTTTATATTATATTACTGAATTATTTATTATCAATTTCTTATTGATAATAAATACTAAATACTATTACTAGGCAATAATAAATCAATCATCTTCATCATTCAACAGTCATCTTCATCAGGGTAGACTTTGATGCAACTGGAAATTCCTTCCGGTGAAGATCAACCAATCTAAGAAGAAACTGCTTTTGGTTTTCATCTTTCGTAACGCTTGAGTTAAAGGATGTTATAAGTGCTATGCCTCGTTCCGCGCAATCGTTGACGACTTTCATTTGACGAACCTTGTGCTTCATTTCAAGATATGTTGAATCCATATCCCACTCTGAAGATTCTTTCATTAAAAATGATTCAGCTTTTTCTTTTCCATTTTTCAAAATTAGATCGAAAAGTTCTGCGGTGCGTTGTGTGACGAAGGAAGACAATGGGCTGTGACAATCGAATGTGGCAGCATCAAGTCTTTTGAGAGATTTCTGCCTTGGCTGTTGTTTCAGGTTGTTTGCCATGTCTCTCTTGGTGTTGTTGTCGACACGGGAATCGAAGAAAGCCAATCCTATTAGATGTTCAGAAAAATACCAGAGGTGGCGATGCAAAACTTTTGCTGCATTAATTGCAATTGTACGATTTGGATATTCTTGAATCCGTTGAAGAAGCTAGGCATCATTGAATGGTGCTCGTTCAGCTAACGGAGCTTCATTCCAAAACTGTCCGTATACAAATGCCACAAAAAGACTTATATCTGTTATTCCTTTCTTTTCCTTTGCAGTAATAACAAATTGATCCTGAAACAAATATATCTTTATACAATATATAGCTTTTGCCATCCAACGTGCATTGTGTGTTGCACCTGGAGCCCGAAACTTCACTTTAAACTCCGATTTTGTAGTTGATCCTCCAAGGAAAATAAGGCACAAATTCAAGAGTTCTAAGTAATCATCCCTGGGTTGTTGACCTTTAATTGCTTCACTATAATATACTACCATTTCTTCACGGAGTTTGAGAAAAAAATCGCAGTTGTAAAATTCTTTATTCCCTATAGTGAACACCTCCTTGTTGATTGCTGGCCATTGTTTCTGGAAACGGTTAAAAATTCCAACTTCAGGTCCTCCACTGGTTCCAAATGCAGTCGTGAAAATGGTGGAAAGCATGACTTCAAACATATGGTGCCTGCATGCTATCCATATAAGATTACGGTCAAGATTCTGCTCCATTATTGTGCAGGCACCATTGTTCAACCCAGTGTTAGATGAAGTAGTGTCAAAAACCAGTCCCCGAACAAATTCTTTCAATTTCCAGTCTTTAAGAGCCTTCATGCAAGCATCAGCCTGTTGCTCACCTGTACCTCGATCAATCTTTGGAACGCCCAGCAATTTTTCCACCCCACCACCAGTCACAAGGATGGCAATTCTATCCACTTTTTTTTGACCACCAGTGATATCAGGTAAGAGCTTTCCATCCCAATGCAGAAGAAGTGGATCATCAGGAGAGAAATCAACCTTGTCAGCTGTAGTCACCGCTTCACGAACAGATCGCCTTTTTCTGCGGATTGTGCTGTACGACAATGATAAATCTTTTACCGAGTGACCAAGAGCCTGAGACACTGTTCCAACCACGAAGAGTGCACGGCGATCAGAAATATTAACACGATCAAGAGATGATACAACATTATTTGTTAGAACTTTCATCTTCTTTTTCGTTGAACCACTTGTGCTCAGTGTGCTGGAAGCGGAAGGAGTCTGATATTCATCATCATCCGAGGAACTAGAGCTACTTTCACTCACAATGTCAACTGCTGATGAAGAAGAAATGAGTTCTGTTTTTTCCATCAGTTCCGCTTGACTTCTTTGACGCCTCAATTCCATTTTAGTTTCTCGGACTCGTTTCCGTGCCTCCCTAGCTGTTAAATTCCGATCAATTCCTGCCATACTACAACTTAATGGATCTTCTTGCTGCTGACGTAAAAATGCTTTATCTTCATCGTTTTTCATAACTTCTGATGCATTCTTGGTTGAAATATCAAAAAGTTCTTCAAGGTCAGCGTGGAAAATTCCTTCTTTCATTTGACAGCTGTCCAATTTTGATCCTCGGTGTTTTTTCAGCAGCAGATATTCGTCATAAAGTTTTTTTAACTTTCTTTCCGCATTGTCAATTCTTTGAGTTGGAATTTTTCCTCTCTCCCATATAACAAGAACTGCTTCAATTGTTGCCCGAATACTTTTTTCACTTCTTGTTTCTCTTCTATATGATGGAAGAGCAACCTCCGAAGAACATCCCCTCTTGAAGGAAGTCTGGCAGTCGACAGAGTTTGTGTAGGTTTACCAACAAGCCACACCTCCGCAGAAGATCTAGTGGTTGCCATATTATCAATTTCTAAATTATAAATAAATAAACAATGAAAAAACAAATTTGCGAAATTTTAGAAAATCACAAAATTTTACCAATGGTTAATTCATCTTATAAAACATGGCAACCCCTAAAATTGCTTCTTTTAGTCTAATTTTTGGTACACATGATCCTAGGTGATAAAGGAACACAGGCAACCTTGAGGAGAATGTTTTTTGTGACATTTTTTTTTTCTATTACAATCTGAATCACCCTAATATACATATATATATATATATATATATATATATATATATATATATATATATATATATATATATATATATATATATATATATATATATATATATATATATATGTATGTATGTATATATATATATATATATATATATATGCATTATTGATTTGAAAAAATACTTTTAGGTAAAAACTAGAGTTTTGAATTAGATTTGTCCATAAATACTCACAAAATTTTTTTAAATGTTTTACATAACATCTTCAGCTATTTGCAACTCTAAACTTAAGTTTATGTTTATGCTTATGTCAAATGAGAATGTTTTGCAAAAAATGGCACTAAAAAAGTCTGGAAATAAAAACACAGAAATAATTTGCTCATGCTTTTTATTTCATTTGTTATATGTGAAACACCAAAATGTTCTGTGGACGCACACGGATTTGTCCAAATATATTTTTATTACATAAAATGTTAAAAAAACAAACATATTTTTATGGAAAATAAAATTTTCACTAAAATAAAGCTTGAACATCAACTAAACAGTTTGATTAAATCTTTCTTGGATTTCAGATTTGGAACAACATCTCTGTGCTCTATTCTTGCTCTAATAAAACCATCACGCCTCTGAAAACTACAAACAGCAGCTGCTGATTCAGTCACTTGTTTAACAACTCTTCCACAAGACTGGGTGTCGAGAGGATAGTAAGGTACTTCCATAGGAGAATCAATTACTTTTTGTAAATCTTTTTTCGTCATATTACATGTAAAATTTGGCTCTAAGATTTGTTCATTACTCCAGTCAATGAGTTCAAGGAGAGTCATAGCATCAAAGTTAAGTGTAGGTGTTTTTCGGTTTCTTACACTTACATCACCTTGCTCTGAATCTCCCCTAACTTTCATAATCATCTTGACTGCAAAAGCTCTATTTTCATTTGATGAGCTTGCAAGAAGAGAATTAAGGAGAGACTCAGAATGAGCATTAAATGCACCATTTTGAACAGATTTACTAACGGCATCCATAACTTCGACTGTTTGACCTCTTAATAGATAAAGAAGTTTGATTAGATGATGGGGCCCATCAACAATAGAGTGCTTTACCTTGATTCTAAACCACATATGAAAGTATACTTGAGCCACAAACTGAGAAAGAACTTTTAGATTTTTTAAAATATCACCTTCCAGGCCATGGTCACTAATGTAAAGCCAAAGAATTGCTTGACCGGTTGTGAGCCACCTGCTATGGCAAAGATTGCCACACTTTCTGTTGACAAGTGAATGATTCAAGATACCTGATTCAAGACAAGAAACTAACTTGTAGCTTAGTGAAGCATCGGCTGACATAGTCTTTAAAATATCATCCGGAATTTTAATTAAAGGTTCAATCTGTCTAATCGGTTCAAACTTTTCTAGTCGTTTTGATTGATTTACTTTTGATAATAGTTTGCCTATAGGCCCTTTGAATCCATCTTTGGAGTTTGTAGGTCCATTAAGATTTGCAATCAGGTGTCTTAAAGGTAGCTCATTGGTATGTAACATGCAAATTGACCAAAAACATTTTCTTCGAATAAGTTTCTCCAGGTGAGTTAATAATCCGCCGTTGTTACTAGATCAAGTCATTGAATTTGTAGAATCTGATCCGATCACAATTATAGTTTGATCAATTCCTCTAGGAACCATCCAGTTATAAAGACCGATTGCAGCTTCTTTAGCTGGTTTGTTTGGACCCTTTGAAGGTGTGTAATGGGTCAAATAGCTTCCATCTGGTTCAGAAGTAACACTTATGTTCTCTTGCTTTTCTGTTCTTCGACAAAACGCTTTAGTAATTGAATTTTCAATCAAAACTAGAGTAGGATCTTTTCTTCCATTTACAAATATGCCTTTGATAGGAGCTTCAATAATTATTTTTTCTGACAAAACTCTAGTTTTAGCCATAACCTCTTATCTGGCTCTCCAAATCTTCTTAGGATCACATGTTAAACTAGCCATTTTTGGAGTCAAGTAATTTGATTTCATCAAATCTTGAAGAAAAGCAGATACAATTGCAGATGTAGCAGCAGGAGATATGTCAATTCGAAGAGATGCTAGTGCTGTTTTATGGATCTTCATGTAGTTTTGTTTAATGGTAATAAATGGGGAAGTTTTTTGTTTGATGTTATTGGAGTTGTCTTCTGAGGGTTCTTCATTTACATCTTTAATTTTTTCAGGTGAAGTTTTTTGATCTAAGTCATGCCCCACTGATTCATAAGCTTTGTCTTCGATGTTTTCAATTTGAACCTGTGTATTAATGTGAGGTTTTTTAATCAAATTCTTTCTTTTTTCTATAGATACAATATCTGTTATTTTACGTTTCACTGCTTTAACCTGTCTTTCTGTTTCTTCCTTGTCTAGTTGGTATATTTGGTAGCCTGATTTTTCACCAACCTTATCTCTTTGAGATTTGAGCCATAGTAAATCAAGTTGTGGCAACTTGATAGCTTTAGAGCAAATGCATAAAACATGAACTCCTGCAGAACAATTTTTAACTTCCTTACAAGGAGAATTTTCATCTGTACAAAGTAAAATGTTACACCTACATTTTGTTATATCTAACAATTTGTCCAGCTTACCACAATTTTTGTGGGAAGGTAAGCTGGACAAATTTTTCGTCCAGCTGGACAGTTTTTTCTTTTGTTTCTTTTTGATTACAAATGTCTCTAAATTTATGCCAGGCAGTTAAAATTTTATCTGACAGCGTTTTTTGAGATATGACAACAGGGGTCTTAAACAAAGCATTCGATTGAGACCATTGTTTCAATACCAAGTCTGCCAATACCACTGAGATTTCTTTTATAGGTAGATGAAATCTCTGAAAAAAACATAAAATTTAAACTGTTTTAACATTGTCATTTGAAATACTTGAACTGTCTAATACTTGGACATCCTTTGAATGTCCAAGATGCCCAACGGGTGTCAAGATGTCTAATGGATGTTCTATGGATGTTTTAGACGTCCTGTGCCCACTAAAATTCTATTATATCGTTTATATTATATTGTAATATTGTTTCAAAAAACTCACTTATCAAGATCATCAGAAAGAAGCAAACTTTTCTGAATATGTAGACTTTTCCTTAGTACATCTCTCAGTGTAGGAACTTCTGTTTCCAACCAATCTTTTCCAACTCCAAGATACTTAGTTAAATTAGTTGTAGAAGAATGTCTAGTTTGTTTCAATTTTAAACTCTCCATAACACAATATTCTAGTTTATTTATTTTTTACTGTAAAACGAAAACAATTATAATGAAAAACCACAAATAAAATGCAACAAATGTTGCAACTTTTTGATATTGAAATATACACTATGAAATTCACTACTAACGCAAAGCAAATAACAAGTACTAAGTAACTGTGTTCTATAATTCATAGATTACAACAACAAATGGACTTATTAAAAATTGGATAATCAAAAATTTAGAAGACATTAGTAAGGTTTTGTTAATTTTTTGTTGTATTTTTTAACGCTTGTAAGTCGCATTTTTATACGGTTTTTTACATTTTTCAAGTTAATTTTTACACAAAAAAAAAAAAAAAATTAAAATTTTTTTTGGTTGAATATTGCTTAATTTACCCCAACCCATAATAAAATCACTCCCCAAATTTAATTTTCAAACATTTTTTAGTATGACGTACCCTAATGTACAGTCCACATTTTGGATTGTTCACTCTCTAAGAGCCTCAATTTTATTTATTTAATAATAAAAAAAAAGACATTTATTTATTGTCAGATCAATTATATGGTTGCAACATAAATTTTTACAAAAATAAACTATAAAAACAGTTGCCATATAAAAAAAGACTATGTAACTAAGAACCGCAGCCATTTTAAAATCTCTGATATTTCTTAAAACTTCTGGCATATGCGCACCATAAGACTCGTAATCAATCGTGCCTAATTAAAGGTTTTTGAGATTTTTGGGCCCTATTAGGTTGGGGGGGGGCAGACCTTCTTGCCTCGCACTGGCCTTCAAAAATTCCTTGATTTGTCGCTAGGCAGTATATTCATTTTTGCTTTATTCATTTATTATAAAAAAGTGCACAGCTTTGGAGCTCTTCAAACCAAATCGCACTTATACTTGTTTGCACTTATGCTCGCACTTAACACTTATATTATTTTGCAACTACTTCGCCCTTACAAAAGATTCACATTTATACTAGATTAGATTTATGCAGATTCACAGATAAGAAAATCGCACTTATTAAATGCGAATTCTATAGAGTTCTTGTATTATATGACTCCTTCTGCTTAGTATTTTAGTCTTTATGGCGATCAAATGGATTAGACTATTTGATTACATAAAATCATGAACGTAGGGTCTATCAGATAGTGGAGGAGGGGGAACAGCAGGGGAAATTTAATGGCTTTAATTTCACTGAATTTAGGGGTCCCATGCAAAATTTAATGATTCTTTTAGGTATGCCTGTGAAAATGAAGTGCCTTTGATATATATATATATATATATATATATATATACATATATATGTATATATATATATATATATATATATATATATATATATATATATATATATATATATATATATATATATATATATATATATATATATATATATATATATATATATATATATATATATGTATATATATATATATATATATGTATATATATATATGTAGGGCCAGCGCGAGTAGGTGTCACGTGGGTGGTGGTGGGCGGTCCATTACAGCTTTTGCTGACTGAAAAAAAAATAATGTCCTCGTTTTTTTGAATTTGCCGACTGCCTTATCGACACTTGCTGGCTGACTGTCTAAATTTACCGACTAACTTGTCTGAAAGATTTGCATTTGCCGACTGACTTGTCAAAAATGGTCAAATTCGCCAACTAAATGAACGAGCAAATCATTGATGGAGGGGTGTCACACCGCTTTTCCTCATTTCCCCTAGCCCCTCCCCCCCCCTTCCCCACATTTCTATAGAAATGTTACCCAGTGAAAAATAAAACCGCGTCCCACATGGGTTCCGCGTGGGTTTCGTGTGGGATTGATGGGATTTACGTGGGACGGATTTTCCCATGTGGTATCCGTATGAAAATTTGTCACCTTAAACCCATGTGGGTAATCCCACATGGGTTACATGTGGGAACCATATGGTATTTACACACAATGGAAATGGTATTTACACACATGGGAAAAAATCACGTGGGTTTCCTGTGGGATTTGCATGGGAATTAATTTGAAAGCTGGAAACTAAAAAAAAACTTTTTAAAAAAAACTAAAAAACATTTTTTAAATCGACCTTGCATTGCGTTACGTTTACATCGTGTGAAAATACTTTATATTAATATAGAGAATGACAAGCAAGTATGTAAGTACCACGAATAATGTTTATCTTTCTTTATAGAAATAAGATTAAGATTTGTGCAAATAGACGTATTATTAGGATAATATAATAGTTATTTGAATATAGATCCTGAGTAAATTATTTGCAAACAATTAACTGATGCAAGTTAAAATGTTGTCAAAAACTAATCTTGCATGCATGGGACACTGCAGTATCCCACAAAGAAATGCAGGTTTGAAAGTCAAAGAATTCCCGATTTTCTTTATTAAAAAAAGAAAAAATAGGATGGAGATGGGTTTCTGTAACTTTTTTTATGCTCCAAAACTTTTAATTTCAGATATAATAAGGTCCTTAAGACTTAAGGGACTTACGAACTACATTGAGGAACAAAAGCAGGATATTTACAGAAACTTTTCAATTTTTAATCTGGAGTACCACAGTGTAATTGGGAATAAAGTCTCTGGGTCCAGTATTCAAAGTAATATGATCTAAAGTAATATATAAATTAAATAAAATGCTTTAAAATACATGCAGTTAAACATATAACTCCTGACAATTAACTATATGTATAACTAGTTATACATAAAATTTATTATATAAACTTTTTAAGGTTATGCTTGAATTTTTTAAGGTTATGCTTGAACAAATTAGTACCAATTAGTTCAAATTCAAGATTTAGTTAAGGTTCAAGTTAAAGTTCTTAATTATTCATTGTTTTTGTTAATTTTATATTTATTTGTTTAAATTTATCAGTACTATTTTTTACTACAGTAAGAATGTTTATCATTGTTGAACGTGATTTTATTAGTAACTTAATTTTATTTTCAACATATTTTGACAACACCCTTTACATTTTAAATGATGACAGCTTTACTTTTCTATTGATGTTAAATTTATTACGTTTCAATAACTCAGATTGAATCTTAACTGAATTATTGTAAGCTTTGTAGGGGTTTGTTGCATATAAAATGGTGTTGTAAATAAAGTAAAAATAATATATATATATATATATATATATATATATATATATATATATATATATATATATATATATATATATATATATATATATATAACATTAAAACAATAAAATCGATACAGAATTTCACTTTAAAACGAATACCATTAACATTGTGATGATAATAGCATTAGGAAACTAGAATTTATGTATTATTATTATACTATAAATAAATAGTTTTTTAATTCATTTTATAAAATAGAGACTGACAACTGATAATTAATGGAAATAAATACAAATTATAAAAATCATGTAAACTTCATTTATTATTTCTAAATACTATATTAATGTTAGTCTACAAAGTTAAAATCAATTTAGAGCATTGTTATTAGTTCTTTTGCAATTCGCACTTCCACTTCTGTCTCTCAAATTTATAAAATAGGTGGTCAAAGCTTGCTCTATAGGTAGGTTCTCAGCATAACAATGCTTTTTTCTTACACTTTCTAAAGAGAAATATGGCAAATTGATTACTTATTTTACCTAAATCATAGGGTCATCTATGCATAATGATGTCAGATGATGACCCGGTTTATTGAACACCTTCACCCTTTATCAAATTCAGTCAATTTTTTTGCCATCTCCCATTGAAAATGATGTCAGTTTTTGTTATCATATTATGATGGTATATCTGAATTGTTAATATAATATAAAAAATGCATATACCATCAATTTTTTTCTGGTTCAATTAGACATTTATTCTCAACAGTACTAAATGTAAAAAAACAAACATAAATTGTTCCTTCAGATAAGCAAGCTAATTTTTGAATTTAAATTGTTTTTCTATGATCCTCTACAGTTTTAAGCAACAAAAGCAAAAAGTTTTTAGACAATATTGTTGGTGTAAATACCTCTAAAAACTGCTCATAGCTAGCATAAATTGTTTTACTTTTTTTTTTAATTCAATTTTTAATTTACATTATTTTGGTCTCAACATCCCCTCCCCATTGTCAATAATTGTTAAACTCACACTGCCCCTCTATCTACTGGCATCATTTATGGATGATCCCATAGCCTAAATACTATATATATATATATATATATATATATATATATATATATATATATATATATATATATATATATATATATATGTATATATATATATATATATATATATATATATATATATATATATATTATTTTTACTTTATTTACAACACCATTTGATATACAACAAACCCTTACAAAGCTTACAATAATTCAGTTAAAATTCAATCTGAGTTATTGAAACGTAATAAATTTAACATCAATAGAAAAGTAAAGCTGTCATCATTTAAAATGTAAAGAGTGTTGTCAAAATATGTTGAAAATAAAATTAAGTTACTTATAAAATCACGTTCAACAATGATAAATATTCTTACTATAGTAAGAATTAGTACTAGTTAAGAAATTTGAACAAATAAATATAAAATAGTGAAAAAAAAATGAACAAATAAGAGCTTGAACTTGAACTAAATCTTGAATTTGAATTAATTGGTACTAATTTGTTCAAGCATAACCTTAAAAAATAAGTTTATATAATAAATTTTATGTATAGCTAGTTATACATATAGTTAACTATCAGGAGTTATATGTATAACATTTTGCATGCATTTTAAAGCATTTTATTTAATTTATATATTACTTTAGATCATATTACTTTGAATACTGGACCCAGCGACTTTATTCCCAATTACACTGTGGTACTCCAGATTAAAAATTGAAAAGTTTCTGTAAATATCCTGTTTTTGTTCCTCAATGTACTTCGTAAGTCCCTTAAGTTTTATGAACCTTATTATATATAAAGTTAAAAGTTTTGGAACCTAAAAAAAGTTACAGAAACCTCCCTATCTCCCCCCTATTTTAATTTTTTTTTAATAAAGAAAATTTGATTTTCAAACCTGCATTTTTTTGCAGGACACTGCAGTGTCCCATGCATGCATGCTTGCTTTTTGATAACATTTGAACTTGCATCAGTCAATTGTTTGCAGAGAATATACTCAAGAACTATATTCAAATATCATATGAACATGTTAGAGAATGTTCATATGATATTTGAACATCACAAATTTAATAATATTGTTGTGATATGTTATATAAATAATACCATAATAGATTATGATATGAAAATAAGATAGGATATGATGGCAATGATCACAGAATAAATTTACTTATAGAAATTTAAATGTTTGTTTATTAGTTTCAGAATATTATATTATGTGTGACCACGGCCTTCTATAATAACAGGCCTTGACATCGCGCAACAAAGTTGTTAAACTAAAGGCCTATTCCTAATACTGTGTTTACATTTTCATCTTTTAACATTAGACGAAAGTTTGTGTTCGTGCTTTTTTAATAAATCTTTAAAATTTGATTAGTTTATAAATTAGATAGCGCAACTTAAAGACAATAACATTGTAAGGTTCAAGGCGTTACATTGTAAGGTAATAATATTGTCAAACTAACAATAAGTTTTTTTAATAATTAAAATGCCTTTAAAATGCTGTGTATCTCTTTGCAAGTCTTCAACTACAACAAAAATATCAATTTATGCAACTACAACTACTATATCAATTACAACTACAACAAAAATATCAATACTCAACTACAACAAAAATATTAATTTATAAATTCCCGAAGAATCTAGAGGAGAGAAAAAGATGTAATGAAGCTATCCCAAGAACTGGTTTTATTGTTACAGGCAATACAGCAGTATGTCAACTTCATTGGCCAAATGAAGCACCTTTTGAAAGCAAATATGGGAAGCAACGACCTTTAAATCCACCATCTGTTTTTAAAAATATTCCGCCTAGTTGTTTAGCCACACCAGCAAGTAAAGTTAGAAAAACTGTAACTTCAAGCGGTTTTCGAAGCATTTTACCAGATGAGTTAAATGATTTTCTAAAAGAGGATGAACTTATATTTGACGATATTCAATCTTTGTTAAGTGGTAATAACGATGTTATTGTTTTCCAGCTTAATAAAAAAAGTTTACACATACAATCAAAAATGTACAAACTTGGTGTTCCATTATTTATTTTAGTAATTTTCAATGATTATTCATTTGTAGCTAACCATAATGGCACAACTTATAATATTTCATCTTTAGCTGTAAACAAAATTAAAGTTAATAAAAACAAAATCAGCTTTATTTGAAGCAGTTAGATTTTTAAAAAATAAAGAAAGTTCGCTTCAGTCAAATATTCTATCCGAACACCTTAATGCTATGAGAAAAGTTAATGTTGGTGAAGTTTTATATACTTCAGATATTATATGTAGAGCATATGAGTATTTTGCTTTGCGACGAAGTTATATGATTGTTTGTGTATTGACTACAAGTTGCCAAGTATAAGGACTTTAACACGATTGACTTCAAAAATAAGCTCAATGGAGGACCTAAGTTTCATAAATAGTATTTTTATGAATTTAAATCCATTGAAAAGAACTTCCATACTACTACTTGATGAGTTCTATGTCAAAGCTTCATTACTTTACCAAAGAGGTGCTTTGTTTGGTCAAGCAGTAAACTACCCTGAAAAGTTAGCTAAAACAATTTTATCATTTATGATTAAATGTCTTTTTGGAGGTCCAGAATTTATATGTAGAGCTCAATCTGTTGCAAATCTTTCCCCTGAATTTTAGTTTGCTCAATGTCAACAAATTGTTGATACGATAAATTATATTGAAAATAGTAAGACACTGGTAATAATTACTGATGGTAACCGTGTAAATCAAAGATTTTTTGGAATGTTTAAGCAGTTGAAAGTAAACCATGGTTAACAACATCAGGTATATATTTATTGTATGATTATGTGCATCTCTTAAAATCTATACGAAACAATTGGTTGACAGAAAAGACTGACGAACTTCAATTTTTGAACAATAAAGAACTGGCTTTGGCTAAGTGGAGTGATTTAGAAACTTTATATAAAACTGAGTGCAATAGTCTTTTTAAACTCTCTAAACTTACAGCTAAATCAGTTTATCCAAAACCAATAGAGAGACAATCTGTAAAGTTTTGTTTGTCTGTTTTTTGCGAAAAAACACTAGCTGCACTAAGAATGCATCCAGAGATTGAAAATAAAGCATTTGAAGGTACTGCTGTATTTATTAAAAAAATATTTTTATCGAATGTTGTTAATGTCAAAGCACCTGGTGCTGGCATTCGGTTTAGAAATGAATTATGTGGAGAAATCCACTCAGTTGGTGATCAACAGTTACAACTGCTATGAGATATTGCTGAATTGTCAAATTTTATGAAACCTGCAGGCAATAGCGCATTCATGTTAGGGCTTTATTGATCTTGTAGAAACTTTGTTGAGTAGTAGAGCAAAGAATGTCTTATTATGTTGGTTTTCAACAGATCCACTTGAAAAAGCTTTTTCTAAGCTTCGGCAGAGATCTGGAGGTACTTACTTTATAAACGCTAAATCGGTAATTGAAAAAATTAATATTCAACATACTAAATTGATATTACGATTTGACATTCCTGTTGATGGTATCGATGGTCATACTTGTGACATATGTTTTAGAGATATTTCTACTGATGAAAAAGAACTTCTGGATAATATACATGATCTTGAAAGCTCAGTTAATAAATCTACATTAGTGGCTATAGTTTACATAGCTGGCTATGTGCAAAAAAGCGAAATAAAAATTTATGATGATTCTACCAATTATTATTATAAATATGGAAGTTATCTGTATAGCCTAAACAGAGGCGGACTTGAAATTCCTTCTGATACTCTTGTTTAATGGTCAATATTTTGATTTTTTTTTTCAAGGTGCTAGTGACCCTTATGCAGAACATTTTGTGTTACTCAGTTTCAGTTCATTGCTGCTAAATATAAATTTAAAATCACAAAAAAACAATGCAGAGTATATTCTAATATTCTGCTAAAGAATTACTCACTAATTACCACTCCCAAAATACTAAAGCTATCATAATTTATGTGAAAATTAGTTTTGTAATTAATTATGCTGTTTACTTAATATGTTTTTTATTTTCTCATGAGCCTATATGTCTCTCAATATGTTTGGATTTGTAAATATTTTCAACTTTTGTTGGTGTTTTTTATTGTTGGTGATTTTTATTGTTACCATTTTTAGCAAAAAAAAATTAAAAATACAGTTATCTTTCTAATATATAGATATATACTTTGTTATGGTTCTGCTTGTTATTGATACTTTTTAATATTACATAAATATTCTTAATGAAATTTGAAATACGAAAAATATGATTATCTTTTAACAATTTTTTGGTTTTCTTTTTATATTTCCGTCTTTACTAGAGATTATTATTAGAAAACATAGACTGCCATTACACCCTACCTAATATAAAAATATATCAATATAAGTAAAAGTGAAAGTTTCGGCCTTCAGTTTTTACGGCATTTTGCGCGATGTCAAGGCCTGTTATTATAGAAGGCCGTGTGTGTGACGAAAAAGTTAAGATACTTTTGCATCCAGTGGCTATTGCACCCAACGTCTACATCATTGAAAAAGTAGGTTTTTACTTTTTTGTTTTTGTTTTTTTGTTAAACTACTTATCCTAATTGATTAATTTTTTCAGGATTCTCCTCATGGGTTCAAGCTCCTTACGCATAATATGTGTTCAATTACCCATAATACGTTAGTCATTGTAAGTAATAAATTAGGAAATAATTATTTGTGAAATATTGTAGTCATTAATGACTTCAACCTGGCTAATAATTAAAATTGCTCGACTAATAAGGCTCCTTATTAAAATTGCTCTCTCTCTCTTCTCTGTGAGTGTCTCTCTCTCTCTCTCTGTGTGTCTCTCTCTGTGTGTCTCTCTCTCTCTCTCTCTCTCTCTCTCTCTCTCTCTCTCTCTCTCTCTCTCTCTCTCTCTCTCTCTATATATATATATATATATATATATATATATATATATATATATATATATATATATATTTATATTTATATACATTTGTATTTATATTTTTTTTTTTAGAAAATGTTTGAAGAAAGTTAGAAGATACTAAAAACCTTGGTATTATGCAAGCCGAAGTGATTTAATTCAATCGACAAAAAACGGCGTGTAAATCGCAAAAGAAAAAATAATATTTTTAATATTCATTTTGGATGTATTGATTAATAGCATTTATTTTAAAATAAATTCATTTTGCAACACGTTTTTTAATTTTATAAAATTTCGTCATAATAGTTTAAGGTAAATCCCACATAGGTTATAGGTGGAAAACATCACATGTAAAAGATCAAAAATGCTACACTTTTTGAATACCAAATGGGATAAAGTAGCAAATACCAGATTAAGTTAAGCCTCTCTGAAAACTTCGATGATTAATTTTAAATTACTATTTAAGTAATTTTTAAATTAAAGAATTTTAAAAATTATCATTCGGACTTTCATTTGTCTAGTATTGACTACTTTTATACCATTTGGATTAAAATATGTGGCGTTTAAGATCTATAACATGTTGTATTTTCCACCTATATCCCATGTAGGATTTACCACATAAAACCCATTTGGGATTTACCATATGAAACCCACATGGGACAAAATAATAATCCCTATATGGGTTACATATTGTAAAAACTCACGCGTATCCCATATGGGATTTACCATATGGAATCCATGTGGGATTTACCATTTGAAACCCACATGGGACAAAATAATAATCCCCACATGGGTTACATATGGAAAAAACCCACGCGTATCCCATGTGCGCTTTTTCACTGGGTATTGATCTTTACATCTTTAACAGCACGCATACTGACATCTTCAGAAGTAAAACCTTAATTGGTTTTTCTTTTAAAATTTCGTACCATTTTTTACTAAACAAAGAAAAGAAAAATATTTGCAAATAATGAAAACACAAAACATTATATATATATATACATATATATATATATATATATATATATATATATATATATATATATATATATATATATATATATATATATATATATATATATATATATATATATATATATATATATGTATAAATATATATATATATGTATATACACACACACAAATATATACACACATATATATACATACTATATATATGTTGCATACTCCTTCTCGACCCTAATTTACATCTTTACCCCACTATTATTTACCCCACAATTTGTAGTTATACACATTGAAATAAAAATTTATAAAATAAAAAATAAAAATTTAGATTACAGATATTTAGTTTGACCAAATAATATCTTAAACATTAAAATATTCCTCAATGAATGCAGACGGCTTAAAGTTTGAAGCGCACGGAGTCAAGGCAATTGTGACAACCATCCCCATATATTTTGTGACAAGCAACCCCTTCTATGGAAGTTGCAAGACACCTGTAAATTCACCTAAAAGCGTGTAAATTTCATGAGAGTTTTTTGTGGATTAAGTTACTCAAAAGAATAAAAAACTCTAAAAATTTACATTCAAAACACAATAAAATAGTTTTTGTTTGGTAAAAGAAAAGTTCTAAGTGAGCGAAATTTAACTTTTTCATATCAAAAACCTATAAAAACAAATAACTTTTTTTCTACACGCTAGAAAAAACTCAAAATTACAGTGAAAATGCTTTTAATATATAAGATTTCCATTGCATAATTTTAAAGCTCTTCAACTTATCTATATTTCCCGTAATAAACTTTGTGACAACCAACCCGCATGACAACCAACCCCCCTCTCCCCAATATCATACATGTTCAGCAAAATGTTTATTCTATTTTCTCGTTCCGCCAGTTAAACATCTCAAATAACTTTAAGTGGATTTTAAAAAGCTACAGATATTACTAATGTAAGAATTATAGTTGATCAAGTTATAAAAAGGATGATTTTTAGAACAAGATACCATCTATGCTTCCATTTCGACGATATATCAGTGTGTGCTGCGTTGTGTAATTTCAAAAAAAATTCTATTGATCAATCTATTTTGCTGACTAATCTAGTAAAAACTTTCGGAACATAATGTGTGCTATATACTTTTAAATATATTGTTAAGTGATGAAAAAGGTATTGAATTTTGCAAGCAACAGTTTTTATAAACGAAAGTTATTGTATTTATCAGTTTCTTGTTGTTTAAAGGATGTTTATTTTACTTTTTACGACTATAGAAATTTTTTTTAATATATTTTTAAGGTGGTAGCCCTATAAAAAAAGGTGATTTTGAGAAATAGAAAAAAATCTATCATGTTTATAAAGTTTATTAAAGCGAATTAGGTTGATTAAAAAAAAATTAAATTTGGTTGATCTACATTATGGGAAAAAACGTCATAAAATCAGCAAAATTGATCATATTTCAAAATGCTCTATGTCAGTTTTTCTTTATCTGTTTTCAATTAAACTTTAAGACATTTTACAGTACACTTAGAAAATCCAATTAACCGTCAGATTTATCCTAAATCATAATATTAAAAAAGTTAATTACTTTTTTGGATAAACCTATCAATTTTCAAAAGTTTTGTGTTATGCTTTGAAACGTTTAGGTCTATAAATTATTATAAAGAGTGATTCATTAAAATTCTGACCGTTAAATGGAGTGCATATAAGTTGTGAACATATCCTGAAAATCTAAAAGCAAATACTCTATACTCCTAAGCAAATCCAATATCAAGTTATCATGTTTCAAGTTTACAAGAAACTCTCAAATGCGAAGCTGAGAAAAATTCAAGTTTCTTAGATTTGTATTTTTCTCAGCTTAGCATTATTTAGTTTTAGGACTACCCCCCCCCCCCATTCTCCTCCTCCTTAAAAAAAAGGCTCATCAAAATTTTTGATATATTACTCATATATTATTTTATTTAAGTATTCCAGCTTATATTTCTTACATTATTTTTTTTTTGTCTTTTGTTTTGCAGACTCTTCAATCACATCATGGAATTTATTAACATGTTGGCTCCACTATCATAGTCTTGACCACGGCAGTTATCAAAATAAATTTCTAAGGTTTTCAAAGTTTTCAGAAAAAATCCTAAAAAATCAAATCCAGTCTTCTGCAATTTGCAATCTGCAAACTTTGCAGACAAACTACAAAGGTCAAAACCCGCTCTTCAGTTAATAATTTTCCAGGTTCTTCTTCATGTACATATTGTATGACAAACAGTTTGTTCAGTATGGCTCACACCAATAGTGACATCAATCATAATTGAAAAATTCTTTTTTAGACATGCATTCTTCTACAATTCGCCTACAAACCTCAGTTGCAAAAAGACCAATAAGTTCATTTTGAAAATAATTTGACTAGTATAGCACCTGAAGCCGTTTACCCCTTGTCCTGTGATTGTTTAACTTTCATCACATGTTTATTGAGAATTAGTCATAATGTGTATAATAGTAGTGAAAATAATAATAGCAGTGAAACTAAGGATAAAGGATGGGGGAGGAATGACATCACTGCCTATTGATCTTTCTGTTGTATTTGACTTGTGTGACCACGTGTTAATTCCAATCACTCACAAGTTGTTTCAAACTGGTAAAAGTAACTTCTCAATCATGCGAAGAATTAAAAAAGGGCTTAGAACAAGAACAACAGAAAACCAACTTGTAAGGTTAGCCTTACTTAATGTGCACGAAAAAAAATTCAGTTAATGTCCAAATGCTAATGAGACAAAAATTCTTCTAGAGCGACACAAATCTTGTTTTTTACATGATAACGCTCCAACACCGTCACGAAATAAATTCATCAAAACAAATTGGAGTTTAACAGAGAGATATTATCTCACTGACTGATTATGACAAACGGCTGCGTTTACCCTCTATTTATTTTTTTATTTGACTACAAAAAGTTGAATATTAAATATTATTGAGATCGGAAAACGGTAACCCGTGCCGTTCTGATTTGACGTCAACGTTTAAGTTGAAAAGTTAGTATAAATCCATAGGATCATTGTAAAGTTCATTATTTATATTCAGTAAATAGCACATTTATAATATTTGTTATGTATTTATAGTAAAAGACACATTATTCATTAAATTTCCTGTTTAAAGTTTGCTTTTTACAATCAGGATATACCTTTGTGTGTTCTTGTATGCAACGTAATAAAAATTGCTCCTCTTCGACAATTTATGAATTTCTTAAAAAAGGGTTAATTAAAAATGATGTTTCAGATCATTTTCTTATCTTTTTTTTGATAAATACTGATATTGAACAATTACAAATAAAAAAACAAGTTATCCTAAAACGCTGTTTCAGTGAAATAAATATTGCATCATTTAATGAACAACTATCATTACTAGATTGGAAACATATAATTTTTTCGTCTGAAGCAAATGTGGTTTATAACTCTTTCTTTAGAACATTCTATGAAGTTTATGATGCAAACTTTCCACAATACAAAGTTAACTTAAACAAAAAAAGCTAAAAATCACTATGGATTACCAAAGAATTCAGGAAACCTTCTAAAGTTAAACAAAAATTGTATATGAAGCATTTAAAGCCAAAAACAGATAAAAATAAGGAAATTTATTAAAAATTACGTAAAGCTTTTTGAAAGTCAAAAAAAAAAAAACTTAATAAAAAGTACTATTCAAACTTATTAGAGAAGTTTAAGAATAATGCTAAACGCAGATGGCAAATTTTAAATGAAATTACTGGCAATCAAGAAATTAAAACATGCAACTTACAAAAATTTATTAAAAACAATGATGATTTTTTATATAGTCCTAAAGATATAGCAAATCAAATAAATAACTTTTTTGTAACTATTGGTCCAAATTTAGCAAAAAATATTCCAATTATAACTAACACAATAAATGATTTTAATCTTCCGATAATTTCTGTACTTTATAACTTTGAACTTTCCATTAAAGAGTTTGAATGTGCTAACAAAATGCTAAAAATCAATGAAGCGATAGGCCCAGATCAAATAAATGGTTTTCGTCCGATTTCTGTACTTTCTGGTTTTTCAAAAATTTTTGAAAGGATCCTTTACAATAAAATTTATGATCATCTTTCTAAAAATAAAATACTAAATACAACCCAATATGGATTTAAAAACAATAATTCCACTGAACACGCAATGTTTCATCTGATTAGAAATATTGCAGATTCGTTTGAAAAATCACAATTTACTCTTGCAGTGTTCATAGATCTATCAAAAGCCTTCAATACAATAGGTCATGAGATTCTTATTAAAAAACTAAAAAATTATGGAATCTATGGTAATTTTCTAAAATAACTTATAAGCTATTTAAGCAATCGTAAACAGTATGTGCAAATTGATGTTTCCTCTACAACAAATTTACTAGATATAACATGTGGTATCCCCCAAGGGTCTATACTAAGACCACTTCTTTTTCTCATTTATATTAATGATCTTTATAATGCCTCAAATTTAAAAACAGTAATGTTTGCTGATGACACAAACTTTTTTCTGTGTAGCAATAATACCATAACACTATTTAATGACATGAACATAGAGCTAATTAAAATTTTAAAATGGTTTAAGTCAAATAAGTTATCAATTAACATAGAAAAAACTAAATGAACTCTATTTTATCCAAAATCCAAAAAATATCTTTTGCCAAATGATTTTCCTCAAATATATATAGATAAATATAAATAAAAAGATCTAATATATATAGAGAAATATAAATAGATAATATTCAAATAAAACAATCAAAAGTTATACTTTTTCTTGGTGTTCTTATTGATGAAAACCTTACGTGGAAAAATTATATTGAAATCTTGCGCAACAAAGTTTCAAAAAATATTGGAGTAATATATAAAGCGAGAAGTTTTGTATATAGACACGCATTAATTCAACTTTATTACTCACTTATTTAATGCCATCTAAATTATTCAAATATCGCATGGGGTAGTGCTAAAAAAAGTCAATTAGATCCTCTTTATTGGCAACAGAAGCATCTAGCACGACTAATAAACTTTAAAGATCGCTTTACTCATGCAAAACCACTTTTATTCAAAATGAGTATTCTTAATATATACCAACTAAATGTTTATAACATTCTTTGCTTTATATTTAAATGTAAGATAAACTTAGCTCCTATACCTTTTCAAAATTTATATGCAATAAAGGCTAAAAACAAATATGATCTAAGAAATGACAATTTTATTTATCAACATTATTCGCATACAAATTTTGGAAGGTCTCATATCTTTTCGCGGAGCTTTTTTGTGGAACCAAATAGTTTTAAAAATTTCAGAAAGAGTTACTAAATCTCAAAAAAAAAATTCAATTTGTAGAAAAAATATTTTAAAGGAAGTTATAAATTATTATAAAAAAATTTTAATTACTATATTTTTTTGGTTAACGGGATGTTATAGAAAGTAATTATTAAACAAATTTCGTTGGAATGGGGATAGTTTAATTTGGTCATTTGTTTTTATAATTTTTTAAGAGGTATTTATTTTCGTGCCTACATTTAGAAATTAATTCAGATTTTTTATTTAATAAATTTTCCTGATTTAAATGAGTAACTATTTCAAATTTTTCTTGCAAACATAGCATACATTTTTTGGAAATGTTACTATAGGCAGGGGCAGATTTTAGAATAGACCATTGTAAACTAAAATTTTTCTTTTTTTTCTTTTAAATCCCAAATATATTTTGACAACATAGACTCTTTTAAATAATATTTTGTGTTTAAACGATTGTTTGTGGTTGGTATAACGTTTTTTCCATTCCCCCTCGATTAAGCCAATATATTGTTTACCAGGGTTATTTTGTGAGGAAACAATGCACTTGTAAATTACATTTTTCGAAAGGCATTTTCCATTTAGAGGGCAATCTATTTTTATTTACAATTACAATAATCAGTGTTTTTACCTTTTATATGTTCATTTTTATTAATTAACGCGTAGTTGTGGCCTTTTATAATTCTTTCTAAATTTTTTGTACAACTATAAAAATTAAAGTAAGTTGTACAAAAAATTTAGAAAAAAATCAGGAAGAGTTACTAAATCTCAAAAAATTTTTTTTGAGATTTAGTAACTCTTCCTGATGATCCATCAATGGCGAAACTTCAAGTTGAAGAAAAAAGTCAGATAAGTGTTTTTTACTAATTTATTATTGCTCTGTTCTTTAAGAACGTTGAGCACTCTATTTGTAAAGTACACTAACATAATTTACATATATGTATATATATATATATATATATATATATATATATATATATATATATATATATATATATATATATATATATATATATATGTATATATATATATACATATATATATATATATATATATATATATATATATATATATATATATATATATATATATATATATATATATATATATATATATATATATATATATATATATATATATATATATATACACACATTTCTTGAGCAACGGAATAGCAATAAATATGAATATATTTTCAAGAAAAACACAATATTTTTCAATCTTGACATGTTTTATAGTTTACGTACTGCATTTTCAAAAGATAAAATTACAATTTAAAATTCTAGCATATAATATCAAAATTTAAAGACGTTAACTAGGTTTCTGTAATGTCTTCAAAAATTGCAATGTTCTCAAAAATAATTATGCTGGATCCAAATTTTTGGTGAATAAACAATTTTTAGAGATCACTACTCATAATCCACTTAGATATTAGGGGTACCCAAAATTTTTCTTGAAAACATAAAGGTTTTAAAAAAGTAGCAAAGATGCTTATTAGCTTGAAACAAGCTTAAAAACGACATTAGTTAAGTAATGATATACCAACCTGACAATTAGAACGTATTTGTGGAATTTAATTATTTTTTTATAAACGAACATTATCATTTGAAAATTTGAACCCACTTTTTATTGAAACAATACCACTTTGTTTTACTAAATTAAAAAAAAATAAATCGTTATTTTTTCAATTATATTAACTCAAACCTTTAAACGATAAAAATAGAAATTTTATAAAATTAAGTTACAAAAGAATATTTAGTATAATTAAAATATTAACATTGTTTTTACTTATTTAACTGCTATCACTCAAAAAGCAATTAACACTATTGCAATTTTAGGCTTTAAAACTAGGTAATTCCAATAAAACCACATTTTCATGCCTAAATTACTGATAAACTGGGTAATTTAAGCATGAAAATGGCATCTAAAACGAAAACTTTAAAGGAAGTCAAAAATTTTATGTTCTTGTGTATTGTTTTTCAAACAAAAATGGAACGGATTTCTAACTGACGTATTTTTCTTTACGTTAAGGTAAATATCTATATTTTCAACATCAAAATTTCGCGTGATAGATTTTCTGATGTGTAATGATAAAATTTTGGCGTTTAAATTATATGAAAGCCGCTAGTTATTAGGCCGGCTGAATAATAAAGCTCTGCTCTTTTTTATTAACCTCGCTCGTTTTTGCAGAAATTGACCTTTTTATTCACACTGCTCGTTTTTGGAATAATTGCTTAACTTTAAATGAATGCATGAATAAATAAAAAATTTAGCTGAGGTTTATATTTATTTCATTTTTAATAAAGATTTATTTTTTTATATAAAAATATTCTTTAAAAAAAATAAAGTTTAAAATAAATAACTTGTCGCCAGGCAACATACCAATACAAAACAATATCTTATAAGTTTTTGTAACAAGAAAACGCTTTTAAAACACTAAAAATCATATAAACACAAAAAAGGTTAATATACCACTGCTATAACTAATAACTGTATACCACAACGTTGTTTTAAATTAAAAAAACAAAAAATTAAGTATAGGATATTCAGACTTTTGATGACGAGATGAGAGATAAGGGTAGGATTAAGTAAAGAAACTCTGGAAAGCAAAACGAGGGGGAAAAATCACAACAAAAAACAATAATAGCTACGCAGAATAGGACAACATTCAAGCAAGAAACAAATCCGTAATTATGAAAACTAATTTCAAAAACAAAATTAGATTTGAAAATAAACGACTAAATTTATGAACGTAAAACACATATAAAAGAGAGCAGCAACTATAATTAACAATTGTAATACAACTAATAAATTTATATATGTAAAACATTCTTTTTTAGTAATGTACAATAAATAAAATATATCAAAATTGTTACTAAAATAAAAATTGCATATGATAACTCAAAAGATTCAAACACTTTCTTATTGACAGTATAAACATCCGTTTCAACAAGTTGAAAAATTCATTTTTAAAACGTTGATTAGTTATTTAAATATTTGAAGTTAATCATTTGATTGATTAGTTGTAGTTTCAAAGCTCAGCCAATTCGTTAATAATTTTGTCGTCCAGTTAAAGTCAAACCAATCAGTTGTCAATTGATTACTTGAGTATTTAAAGTCAAACCAATCAGTTGTTAATTGTTAATTGATAACTTGAGTATTTAAAGCTCAACAGAAGATCCTTTACTAGAACGCGAACTTCTTTTTAACTGAACTAAAGCTGGTCTTGTATCCTAAAACAATAAACAAAAACTGAACTAAAGCTGGTTTTGCATCCTAAAACAATGAACAAAAACTTTTTTTTTTAATGTCAAATATCTTTGAAGAGCTACGTCTACTTTAAAAAAACTAATTTTTTAATTATATTTAAACGTTTTTACAAATGCAAGCGTAGTTTTTAAACCAAATAAAATTAAACATAAAAACGTCTATTTTACATCAGATAAACATCTAGATACATCAGTCTCTTGAAATTCCAATTTGATGGTTTCTTCCTCAGCTTTGATAGTTGACCTCTCATTAGTTTGCTCGTTATCGCTATGTTGCTCCGTGTCCAGATTCATAATATGCTGTTTAAACTTGAAAATAAAAAAATTGACTAAAACAGGGACTTAAAAATTTTTTTTTTTACTTATATTGTGTATAGTAACGATTAAAGCACAATAGAAGTTTTTAAAATGTATATATACAACGTAAACTTTTAAAATGTGAATACATAACGTAAGCTTTTAGAAGCGTAAGTGCCTACCGACTCATAGTATTTAAACATGGATTCTCTATCTCTATTGGTCGAAAATATAAGCTCCTTATGCTCAGATTGAAAGTCTTTGTCAGTCTTTTTGCTGAGAGATTTGTCGTTAAGTTTGGAAGATTCAGATGGAGAATACTTCTGACATTTGCTGTAAACAAATTATAAGATAAATTTTAACTAAAACTAATTAAAATAGATAACAATTAATCATAAATCAAAATTAGTCAAAAATAATTAATAATGAATTATTTAATCAAAAATCAATAAGTATTAATAATTTTTTTGGACATTTCAGTTATAAAAAAAGATTGAACGGATTCGATTAATATTTATTTTTTAGAATATTTTAAAAAGAAAATGTTATATAAAAATGTATTTAAAATACTTTCTGCCCTGCAGATAAAAACCAGCAACGCGATCCTTGTTTATACAAGATCATCTTATTAGAAAATGACACTTTTCCATATATTTTTATGTAATATATGAATTTGAATTTAACTTTGTTTATTCAGAAATTAGAAATTTATCTTAAATATTTAATACAATAAAAAATTTATAAAATTTTAATGACGTGCGACACCAAGCACTACTATGCTGACTGCTTAAAGACACGCGCTGTATCCATTGTTTGTTCATTTTCCATCAATGTGATCTTTGAAGGCATTTACCGAGACTGCGTAGGCTGCATTTGACGGAAGTGCGTTCCATGCATTTACACGCAGTTAGTGAAGAAATATTTCCTCTCTTCGCAATTTTTTACCATTTGCTTAGTTAATCGTTGGTGATGCTCTCATAGGCAGTAATTCAAAATGTATAAATAATATTATATACAATATGTATACATATATATACATGGAAAAAATCAAGACATGAAAAAATATTCTGCAACAGTCTTATTTTGGGGTTTTCCTGGCACTTTTAATGTTGCCATTTTGATTTCTAAATCAGCCTGATAAAGGTCCACTGAACCCACAGGGTTCAGTCAAAAATTTCTTGTGGTTTTCTTTCCAATCTGATTTATGATTACTCGATTGTTACCCTAAATTTATGATTACTGATTGTTGTCTATTTGCTAGCCAGTTTGCTATACACTTGTGTAGTTCTACATATGCCGTATGCTTTAAGATTATGTAGGAGCTGTTTGTGGGATACTTTGTCAAATGCCTTTGCTAAGTCAGTATAGATGACATCTAGGGCATAACCTAGGAAAATTGCATTTGTTAATGTCTCTTCTAATAAATCTTGCTTCTAATAAACTAGTAGCACAACCTAGCTATGGAAGAAATGCTGATGCTGATCTTTAGTGATTAGGTTATTTTTGATACACTGCATCATTAAGATATAATGAATGAAACTCTTCATCACTTTGAAAGGGACAGATGTGAGAAATACCAGCCAATAGTTTTTTTTGTTTGCTTCCTTTTTAAAAATTGGTGTGACATTTAAATTTCTCCATAATTCAGGTATTTGAGGAACAGTTTTTAAACAGCCTGGGGTGCACTCCATAGTAACCTTTGGATCTGATTCTATCAGGTTTTCAAGTTTTTTTTGGAAACCTGATTGTTTTAGTGAGAACTCATTCATTTCGCATTCAACTTCCGTTTGATTCTTGAATTTCAGCATTTGCTCGTCCGTATCTGCGATGAATACAGATTGAAAACTTATTATGTGGGCAATTTCTTCTCCCTTTGTTGTAAATTTTACCTTCATTATCTTCTTGATATCTTTTGACTCTTTTGTCATTTGCTTTTGTCTTACATGTTTATGTAAGAGTTTAGGGTATGATTTAAATCGATTAGCAATTTCTTTTTCATATTCTTTGGTTTCTGATTGGACTACCTTGGTCACATTATTAAACCCAATAATGTTCTTTTTTAATTGCTTTGTGAAAATTATTGCCTACTTCAAGATACTTGATCCAGAGCATTTCTCTATTTTTATCTGCATCCTTAACCTCTAATGTGTTCCATCATTCTTTTTTTCAATAAATGGTTTTGTAATTGATGGAATGCGCAAATCAACTACCTTGTTATACTAGTTGATGAAGACCAAGTAGTTATCATTCACGGAATATGTCCAATTAATCTTTAATATAACAATAAAATGAATATGTCCCACTAATCTTTAATATAACAATAAAAAACACTAAATGAATGTTGCAAAACTAGATTAAAAATGTTACTTGAGAGTTTACATGAAAATTGGTTGTGAATTGTCTTAATAAACTCAATTTATTAAGACAATTGTAAGCAAAATAAAATTTCAACAAACAAAAATAAATGGACTTGATATAATAAAAAATTATACAAGCTTCATATCAAAGAAGAAAAAAAATATATTAAAAAAGATACATAAATGAATATATGAAGAGACTTTTTAAAATTTTACTCTTCAAAGGCTTGGGATAAAGGGGCACAACTATGAGATTATTTTTCAGATAATTTCTCAACCTTTAATTAATACTAATAAAATCAATGAAATAGCCAGCTATCTCACAAGACATGAAATCCATTAAAAAGCTTAGGAAGCAATTGGACAACACCATCTGGCTGAAAGAAAAAATTAGTAATGTTGATCAGTTGTACATTAAACTTAGATAAGTGTAGCAGGAAGTAAATAACTTCTAAATTCATAAGTTGATTGAATCAATGCTGTGTTGTTGTAGAGAACTTAAAAAAAACATGTATATGCTATAATAAAACATGATATGCTATTGATTATTTATATTCACCTTTAATATTCAAGTTATATATCATAAAGGCTATAGCTATTAGCAAGGTTCTTTTCAAGGCTAAACTTTTCTACGCTAACTTTTAGAAGTTTAAAATATACATAGCGCATGTTTTACATATGACATTCAAAAGTTGCTTTAGTTTTGTAAAACACATTATAAGAACATCTGCAACATATACATATACATATGAATATCTGCAGTAAACGAGAGATAATAAATACAGTAAATAATCTTTCATAACAGTCGTTCCAAAAGAAGTCCAAAATAAAAAGTTAATTTTGACGTTAAGTTTGATTTTTTCCATAATCTATTCCATAAATTTATTTAATGTTAAAACATTTCTAAACGGACTATAATACATACCTAATTCATGTTAAAAGGAGATCACACACAAAATAAAGCAAATTAAGGTAAGTAGAATTACAATGTCATAATTTTAAGTAAAGGTGAAAACATTCATTATTTGAGCGATTCTGAAGTAAAAGTTTGTTATTCTTAATAAAAATATAGTAACATGGTAATGGTAAATATAATAAAAAGCATAACATGGTTTTATAAAATCTAACACTTAATATAATTAAAAATATTTGGTTATATATTTAGAGCTAAACATTTTCTTTTCCAGAAGAAAAAATTTTATTGTCTTTTCCAGAAGAAAAAATTTTATTTTTATAAAAACTAAAATTTAAAACTCATAAAGCGAGATGTTTTTTGGAACTTTAACATTATTGTTTGTAAAAATAAATATTAAAATATAGATTCTATTGTCTATTATACTATTGTCTGTAACTATTATACTATTCTACTGTTCGTAGTTTGTTTATTTTCGTTCGTCTTTAAGATCTAGAGAGGAAACATAAAATAAAAGGTTTAAATGAAATCCTAATCTAATGTGTGCAATACTAGTCTAGCTTATGAAATCATTATTACAATGTTATAATCATAGTTACAGTATTATAACCATAGTTACAATGTTATAACCATTGTTAATTTTTACTGATTTATCTAGAAAACAAAAATAAGTTCTTTAGTTCAAAGTTATCATCCTTAAGGTAGAAAGATAGAACAAAAACAAACAAAAAGAAGCAATTGCTGACTTTACAGTTTCAAATATATATTAGTGACAAGTTTTTGCATAAGATGCATACATTATATGCTTTAGCATTAAATTGTTTATTTCTTCAAAAACTTGCATTAGATCAAACATTGTGTGCATTGAATCATCCAATAAATTGGTTTTGTCCAATGGTTGGTTAACTAGAATACTCAAAGGAAAAAGGTTCCTTTGAATAATATTTTTTGCATGTGCTACCAAAGGAGACCTGGCAATCAAAGGTCACTATTATGGAATTATTGCTTGTTGAAAGGCTGAAGATACAAATATTTCATGTATTCATTGTGTGGTGCACAGACAACATCTTGTTGAAAAAAAATTTAGGTGGTTTTATTCATCATTAAGCATAGTAATTCAAGCTGCAAATCAAATCTAATATCAAAAAGGAAAGAATGTTTCAACAGCTGTGCCAGGTTATTAAAGAAGATTTTATAAGATTACTTTTACACACAGAAATTTAATGGTTGTCAAAGGGTACATGTTTAAATCGTTTTGTACCATATCATAGTATCATACAATTTTTTGAAAGTAACAATAAAACCACTCTTTAGCTGATATTCTTAAGAGATATAATGATACAACTCCACAGCATTTATGAAACTCTTATAAGTAGCCAAATTATTGTGTTATTTATTGATAAACTTAAAATTTTCTGTCATAACTTATTAAATAAAAATTTTTATAAGTTTTCTGAACTACTATTTATAAAAGGTAATATAACTCCAGAGGAGATTAAACCAAGGTGTACACCTAAAGTTGACAATATTTTGGACTGAAGGTGTGGAAATCAAATAAATATATCTGAAAAAGTATTAATAAATTATTATATAGAAATAGGTGTTTTATAATTAGTTATATAGAGTAGATGACGTATGATACTGTGTGCATAAGTATTTTGTTATACTTCATCATAACAAAGTTTTGATGTAGTAAGTAACATAACAAATGTTATTATTTTTCTAGTGTAAAGTATTTTACTTTTTTTTTAATTTTCTGTAACCCTACTTTATAAATTGTTTATAAACAGGTGAAATGAGAAATACTTTTCTACCAATCAAGGTGAAAATGTGGGCAGTAGGTATGAAAACGTTGACTACCAATCAAGATTATCATTTACTACTGACCTTTCATGGAAACCATATATACAATCGATTGCTAAATTAGCATCTGCTAAGGTAGCTTCTCTTTATCGTGCTCACAATTTTCTCTCTCCTGATTCCATTCTCTACCTTTACAAATCTCTTTTTCTTCCCTGTATGGAATACTGTTGTCATATTTGGGCTGATTCTTTTAATGATGCTCTTTGTCTAATAGACCAAGTCCAAAAACACATTGTAAATGTAGTTGAAATGAAAGAAGCTCAAGCTAAGCTTGAGCTTCTTTTTCATCGTCATAAAGTTGCATCGCTTTCTCTTTTCTAGCCTTTTTTTTAGTTAATGGCTAATTATTTTTGATGACTTATTATTTTGTACTTTCTAAATTATTATAAAATAGTAAAAAAAAAATGATATTGAGAGTATTGGCAATAAACAATGAATTGAAAGTGACAGTAAACATTAAAAATAATGTGACAAACTATCATCCAAAATAATCAGTAACAACCTAGTTTTTAGGTGTTTTGGTTTGTTTAATAAATATGCTAAAAATAAATTTTTAGTTAAATTGATGATCATGTTAATTTCAAATAAAATAATACTTAATAATCTAAAACATGAACAAACCTTTCTGATAGTCCAAAAATAGACTTCAAATAGCATTTAAGTTCTAGTAATAACATGCTTCCAAATGATGATGTTAATAAACAAGAGATATCTTTCTCAGGAAAATCAAAATCTAAAAAATGAAACTAAAATTTCTAACAGTGATAAACAAAAAAACAAGATAAAGAAAATTTTATTTATAATCACACTTTTATTTAAAGTCATATGTTTTTATGACTTTAAATAAAAGTGTTATAATTTAGACTTAGTTATACTGAAAATTTGTATAGTTATAAAAGAGACCAACCTGTTTTGTTTATTTAACTGTTCAATTAATAAAACCCAAACAATAATAACACAAACAATTAATAGAACACAAACAATAATATGTAACAAAAATAACAATAACAACACAAACCATGTAACTCGACATCTTCTTCATCAATTCTTGAGCATCGAAGAAGCTAACAATCAAAAGATTTATTGTTATATATTTCACACTTTTTTATAAACAAAGCTCTTCTTTTTATTTCTTTATTATTTCTAATATATTTACTTTCTTCATTATTAATTCTAATTTAAGTATTAAGCATAGGGGGGATTAAAAAAAACAAAGTTTTAATGATGCTTTTGGGCTAGAGTGGAAAAACTGCTTCTATACATAAGTAATTGACATAACAAATTTTGAACACAAACATAAGTTTCTGTTCAAAATTTCACCACCCTAGGATGTGTTCTATTCTGTGTAAAAATTTAGTTTTGACTTAAATACAAGAATACATTAATATTACAAAACAATAGTTTAAAAATTATTTTGTATTTTTATGGCCTGTGTATAAGTCGGAGTTGCTATTTTAAATTGAAAACTTCTTGATTTATATGTGATATTAGATTTTATAGATAACACTGCCCAACAGTGATTTAGTTTCGGAACCAAAATTAGTTATTTCTTATGTATTTCCATCTTCTAAATTCAAAAATGACATTAAAAAGGACATATTAGCTCCAGTTTAAGAAATAAAAGTAAATATTTTCTTCAAGGGTATGAATTTTCATTTTTTTGAATAAAAAGTTTTTGCTTTTGACTATCCATAATGTTTCATTCATGTTTAAAACTCGTGATATTAGTTATGTGTGTTTGATAAAGTTTCTGGTCTAATCTATTCTTAGTTTTTTTTTTTCATTTACTAGTGTAAAGTTTGACAAATCAACATGCCAAGGAAGTGTGTAAATTTAGTGAAAAATTTTTGTTACATTTGTGGTGAAATAACATTTTCCTCACAGAAAAGAACTGACACCTCTTGTGAAGACTGCTTCCCAGCATTACTTCGATATGAAGGTAGGGGACCAGGATAAGTCATGGGCTCCACATATATGCTGTAGTTCTTGTTTGGTTACACTACAAGAATGGTTGAAAAATAAAAAAAACTTTGGCTTTCGCTGTTCCTATGGTATGGAGAGAGCCTATAAACCATACAGATGACTGCTATTTCTGCTCGACCCCACTCTTTAAGACAGGTTTGTCAATGAAGAAATAGGAACAGTTAAATATTCGAATCTTCCATCTGCCATTCGACATATTCCACATTCAGATAGTTTATCAGTTTCTACTCCCCCACAAAGTTGTGAGTTATAAGCAGAAAATCAAGGCAAAAATTAATTAGAAATAGAAGAAAAAGAAGAAAACAAGCCTTCCACATCAAATGATCCTGATTTTGTGTAAAAAGATATTGTGCCACACAGATTGAGTAAGCAGAATTAAGTGATCTTGTTTGAGATCTAGACTTGTCACAGAAAAAGCCAGAACTTTTAGGGTCAAGACTAAAGCAGTGGAATCTTCTCCAATTTGATGTCAAGGTTTCACATTACAGAAAACGGCAGCAGAATCTACTTTCTATTTTTGAGAAGAAAAATAATCTTGTTGTTTGTATTGATGTCTTTGGATTAATGTATTGTTTTAGTTTGAACTGTAATCCAACTGAATGGATATTATTCAAAGACTCGTCTAAGCTAAGCTTAAAAGCTGTATTACTGCATAATGAAGACCGTCTTCCTTCTGTTCCTATTGGCCATGCAGTTCACATGAAAGAGACATATAAACATGAAAGTTTCCCTCAACTTAATTAATTACAATGAACACAAATGGAAAATTTGTGGTGATCTAAAAGTGATGCTATACTTTTAAAAATGTAATTAGGGTATACTAAATACTGCTGTTTTTTGCGCATGTCGGACAGTAGAAGCAGAAGTTCACACTATATAAAAGAAGACTGGCCTGCAAGAAATCTCAACACAGATGAAAAAAATGTTATTGCTGAATCACTTGTGGATCCAAAAGATGTTCTTCTTTCACCATTACACATTATGTTGGGTTTAATGAAAAATTTTGTCAAAGGTATGAACAACGAAGGATAGGCTTTTAGGCTATTTAAGTAATAAATTTCCAAAAATAAGGGACGCAAAAGTTAAAGGCATTTTTGTTTTTGTTGGGCAACAAATACGTCAACTTATGGAGGGTCCTGCATTTGATGAAGTTTTGAAGGGGCAAGAAAAAGGAAACTTGAGAAGCACTTAAGAGAGCGATTTGTGGATTTTTAGCCAACAAGAGATGATAACTATATTCAATTGGTAACAGTACTTCTGCAAAAATACCATCAACTTGGGTGTAACATGTCCCTCAAGATTGATTTCCTCTACTCACACCTACACTTCTTCTCCCCCCCCCCCCCCAGTTGTGGAGCTGCTAGTGATGAAAATGGGGAAAGGTATCATGGGGCAAGTTATTTCTGTAATGGAACAAAGATATCAGGGTCATTGGACAGGTCATTTGGGCTATGCTTGCAGATTACTGTTGGTTTGTGGGTAGGGATGCTCCAGAACTAGTCTACAACAGGAAAGCAAAAAGATCACAATCTTGTGAGGATACCCCATAATCATCATTATACCTATTAGCTGGATGATCATAATTTCTTCATTTAAAACTGTTAGAATATATTGTTAATAAAAAAAACCAAATGTACTTTAAATATTATTAGAATATGAAAATTATATGTCATATTGCTCTGTTGCAAATTAACTAAGATAAAAATTTATTCCAATTGTATATCTCAGAAACTAGAGCTAATAAAAAATTTTTGTTGACATTTTCTTTTTTGTCAGCCCAAAATTAGTATAATTTGAATAAAATTGCTATAAGATACAATAAAAAAAGATACAATAAAATTTTTTTTTTTTTTTTGTTGCCCAGTGTTATAATTATTGACCAATAATTATTTACAACTAATAAGTGACTATTAATGATTTCATTTTGTTATAGGTCATGAGCTGAGCAGTAAAACATCAAAATCATTAAATAATAAAGCGATGAGAATACATAATTTTTGGATCACAGATAGTTTTTGCTAAAATTATTCCAAAGAAAGAGGTTGTTTTAAATGCTGCACTTATGAAAGTGGCATTTTGGATTTGAAACAACAAGGAACCCTTACTTTCTTCCATCACAGAGCAAATTTTTGAAAAGCTGTAAATGCTGTATGATGTTTTATTCTGACAGTTTCAAAGAGAAGTGTCCTTATTATGACTTGGATTATTGATGCATACCACAAGAACAATATAAATATCAAATCTGTTTATAAAAGTATAGAGAAAAGCATTGCAACTAAAGTAAGTGTGGAGAAATTTAAAGAAGAGTCATGCCTTTATTTTAATATACCAGCTGGTAAGTGCTACAAGTTTACAGACTGCAATTACCCAAAGGAATCCAAGATCTTTAAGGAACAGATATTTCTTGCTCAGAAAACATAGCGTGAAACAAAATATGTGCATTAGATTGCTTTTATTTGCAAGAAACTAAAAAGCTCCAACCATGTACTGAAAGTAAGACAAAAGAATTTCTTTATAGCTCTAAATCTACAGTATCCTGATCATTGCATCCTGATGTTTAATGCTCTTAAAGATGATAAGGCAATGGATGAGTTAAAGAACCTCATATATATTAATAAATACTGTAATAAGACTAACTAAATACTAAAATAAGACCAGATAAATTTTAGCCAAATAAGTGGTTAACAAAAAATATTTTTGGGTGATATAATAATGATACAAGGCATGATATAAAAATGATGTAAGAAGCAGGAAAAAATATTGTTTAGAAGTAAATTTTTCTCTATAAGGTCTGAATTTAAAGTAACTTTGAGACCATAACAAAATCGAAATTTCCAAAAAGTAAAGTTTTCTCTACGGTCCAAATTAACGTGATTGAGATCATAACAAAACAGGTACAACGAAAAAACATTCATCAACAAAACATGTTAATGTATGTATCACATACAGCATAAAAGAGGAAGGCTAAAGCCTGATGATGATGATCATGATCATTATCATGATGATGATCATGATCATGATCATTATCATGATCATGATCATGATGATGATCATGATCATTATCATGATGATGATCATGATCATGATGATGATCATGATCATTATCATGATGATGATCATGATCATTATCATGATGATGATCATGATCATGACCATCATCATCATGATCATCATAATCATGATCATCATCACCATCATCAGGTTTTAGCCTTCCTCTTTTATGCTGTTTCTCTTATATAAACAATCAAGAGCATTTTTTTCTTTGTGCTAAAGCTCATTTATACAATATGTAAGGCACTCTCTTCAAGTTTTCTTACTTCTACCACTACCATTTTCTACTGAAGCTGCTACCCCTCTACATGCTGATACCTAAATTTCTAAAAATCTTTTTTAACAAATATTGCTCGATACAACATTTTTCCTAATCTGTCTAAGATTATGCCTCCTTTTCTTGTCTTGCTAGAGTCACACCACACATCCATCTGATCATCTTTTCTTTCGGCAATTACTACACCATATAAATACAAAAGTTTATATAACAATGAAAGGATATTGTATGCCTGCATCTAAATAAATAACAAACATATATGTTTATATCCATAATACGTATGCATAAGGTGCATCTTGGAAGCTTTTATTCCTTCTCTTCAATTTTAAGTCAAGCCACATTCTACTCCACATTTTTTACCATCTTGAGCAGTTGCTTTATTAAAAATCTTTTTTTTCATCTTTTTTATAAGAACATCTCTTTTAAGAACAAATGTCCTTCAAAAAGTCCTGTCTGATGTTAAGCTCTGTTATTCTCATTTTACTAATTTGTGTATCTTATCTCAGATGTTAGGTTCTAGAGACTTTTGGTTAGTCTTCTACAATGCCATTAACTAAAGTCTAACATTTATTCTCTAATTCACGGGTGTGACCTTTTCACTTCTCCTTAGAATAAGGCAGAGTTATTTGCAAAAAAAAAGTAAACTCTCAGTTAAACACTTCTACAGTTTGTGCTCAAGAACAGATATCCATCATAGTCTTAAAAGTGTTCTCCAAAACTTTCTTCAATTTTTGCTAAACTTTTAAAAAGTGCTAAATAAGTGATTCCAATTTTTAAAAACTCTAGAAAATACTTTGATCTCTCTAATCTATCTTACGATTAGTCTTCACTCTGCTATTAATTTCTTTATATAAAGGTTTTGAGGTTATTGTATTATTTTTAACTGCAGTATTAAAGTAATTCTTGAAGGCCTACCCTCTTCTTTATTTCAAGTAACTTTAAGGGTACCACGAGGTTATATCTTTGCTTCTGTATTGTTTCTAATCTACAATAATGATCTTTATGAAATCTAAAGTGGTTATATTTTCTGATGACTCAACTTTATACTTTTGTCTTGACAAATAATCTTCACTTTTGGGTTGCTTAGAACAAGCAACCAATTTTAAACCTGATCTCTCTACTGTAGTAGCCTAAGGCTTGCAGTGGCTTATAGATTTAATATCTGGACTTAAAATCTAAAATTTTTGTTAAACAACAAAACTCATTTATTTACTACAAAAAAATATTGCAATATTGTTGGCATTCCTATATTGACGAATAACAACCTTCTTACTCTCATACTAAAAGTCTAAAAGTCTAAAAGCACATTGTAAATGTAATTAGACCTTCTTTATCTGCCAAGCTTTAGCCACTCTCTTATTGTTATAAAGTTGCATTTCTTTCTTTTTTTTACAAATACAATCAGGGTCAATGCCCAAATGAGTTATTATCTCTATAATGATTAACTAAAATTCATTCTTCCTTGGATTTTTATTCAACAAGTTGCATCCTTTTACTGTATCTGTCCGTTCATGCTAAAAAAACTTTTATAATCCAGTTTTTTTCTTTAAACATCAAAAAAAACTTATAACTCTTACCCATCTTCATGTTTTCCTTTTTTATACAACTTACAACTTTTTTAATCTTCAGTTATGCATTTCCTAGTATTTTAAAGTAACTCATAACTTAACAGTTGCTTGCAATCTTGATGGAAATAAATTAGAGTTTAAAAATATATAAATGTATGCCAGTATTTGATACATGGTAAATGTAAGCATAAAATTATAATATATTAAGCATTATAAATTTTTTTCTTGCACTGGCTATCAACCCCTGCTAAATCTTATAACTTTGCCAGGTTTGGGTCAGTCTCGTTTTCTCATTTTGTATGTTATAGCCCCGACCACTTACTAATACATTACATACAAATCTATATCTACATTCCAACCACATACTATCTATTAAAAGAAAATATTATGTAAATAAGGATGAGTTCAAACAAAGATAGTTTATCTATAAAAGAACAAAAAGCATGCAAAACAATGTAACTGGCTGTATGTTCATATGGGTGTATAGGTGCAATGTGTAAGCTTGTGCTGTTTATGTTGTTCAGTAGAGTCTTGTGTTGTTGTAATCAGCATAAAAGATTTATCTCTGAACTACAACCCAGCCAGCCAGAAAACCATGATGGATTTAACACCTATGCATGGATTTATAACTGACTTCTGATTCTAAAAACTAGCCCAGGTGTATTCTAGAGACAAACATCTTCGTATGCGGTGGCAGTAATCGTGATTTGGAAAATAGTTGTGTTCAATGACCGTAACACTAACCCTTACAGGCTATGCCCACTATTGTACAAACTTTGGCATATAAAAGAACTATGACTATAATCCTGGTCGACTTCACCCTCATTGCAAATGCAAAGGAAACTTACAAATATCACTTTAATATGCCAAATATTTTGGGTATCGCTTCAAGTCATGGCTGCCATAGCTTCTAGTGTTCTGCGCAACACTCCTAGTCACTGAACCAGATACATCTTTAGTGATTGATAAGAAAAAAATTTCTAGAGAAAGGTATCAAACAATGCAAGAGAATAAAAGTGAGACATCAAAGTGACGACTTGTTAAATGACCATTTATTATAATAATTCACCAGGTTAACTTCGATGGCAGATGTGGCAAAACATTTTCAAAAGTAAAGGAGAATGATAAAAACTATAAAAAACAATTTTAGACTAATACTTTTTTTTGTGAAAGAACTAGGATTTAGCTACACTGGTCATGTTACATCAGCCTCAGGATCACCATACTCTTGTTCTTGGGTACAATGGAATGGTTGTTAATACGGGAGTTTACAATAAGGCACTGCACCAATTTGAACAGAAGACCAAGAGAGCTGTGCAATTTTGTTAGTCAACTACATTTCAACGAATTGGAAAATCTTTTAAGGCATGTGAGCTGTTTTCAGAGGTAACATTTAAGCCAGTTAACTGTACGTACCCATCAGATGATATATCTTTATGATTTACACTTTGAGTAAGGACTAGAAATATCTGAGGGATATTGCACTTGTTGGTAGCTCAGGTATGTGCTTTTTAGGTTGTGCGTCTATGGTCCAGGTCCCCTAAACATGTCCTGCCAGTTGACAACAAGGTATTAAGAAAAAATGTTTCTACAACTGAACCATCAACTCTTGTATCATAGTATAGTTTGTTATTAGGGTGTATGTGCATCTTGGCCCCATGTACAAAACCATCATTCAATTAAGAATAGAGCTTGCCACTTTTACCATTTTATTCAGTTACCTAGATACTTGAGTTATGTGAACCGCAATGTCTTTGACCCAGCGATTTCTAGGACATATCATAGCTTTGAAAATTCATAAAACCACAAGAATTAGGTGAGACAGTTAAACATGTTAGGATTAGAAAGTGTGATATTCCAAAAAGGAACTCTAAAGTGAACAACTAAATTGAACTAATTAACTGGTTTTCCAGCTAATTAACTCCACCACCAATTCTGAATGAAGCGACTGCATAAGATTTATAAAGGATGCTCAAAGAACCAATATCAACTGAGTGGAGTTTTACAAATTTTCGATGCCACAAATAAACTGCAGAAAGAACAGGTTACTCATTGGTTACGAAGGTCTCAAAGAAGGTGTGTAGTCATAACAAACAGCATGCTTGGAGAGTCATTTGCTGACCACGCAAATGATGATTTTTTTTTATTGACAACTTGACCATGACTGTTTTGATGTTTTTATGATTTCAGAAATGCGCTGAAAAAAGTAACACTAAGTTAAACAGTTTAACTTAGCGTTTTTATGCCTTTTTTTTCAAAAACAACAAAAACAATTTTAAAAAACTGAAAAAGAAAACAATTCCTCGCGAAAAAGAAAATAAATAGGCTTTAAAATCAAACTCAAAAAATCAAACTCAAAGCAAAATTTAATTTTTGCTATGCTTTTAATTGTGGTTGAAATAAATTACTCTAAAACTTATTTTTTGAAAAGTTTTATTAACTAAACAAAACGCTTTTACAAATTACTTCTAATAATTGTTTAATAAATGAAAATTTTTTTTATCTAAATTGTTGTTTATTTAAAAAGTGAAATTAAATATTGAAATAAAAAAAATATAATATTTTTAAATTGTATAAAATTTTTTTTTGAAAAAGTTGTGGAAATGAATTTTATTTTAATAAAAACATCTTAAAAAAAAACAAAAAAGTCTTTAAAATAACAGTTTTTAATCATTTCATTAGTAAGTCAAGTTTAAAAAAAAAGCTGTAAAACAATTCTTTATAAAAATAGAAATAAAAAAAAATAAAGCAATTAAACCATTTTAAGATTTTAATTAAACGTATAATTTAAAGTATTTAAAAAAAGTAATGTTACGAAAATTTTTTAAAAAAACATGGAAAAATAGTTTCAAATGTTAAAATTTATCATAAAAAATACCTGCCTACTAAAATAAATTTACATATTAAATCTATACAAAATGCGTTTTTTTTAAAACATCATTATAATTAATTTTTTTATTTATTTAAAGCCTTCTCTTAAAATAAAAACATTGGAAAAGATCAACAGTTAATTGTTATTCATTGCGTAATGTTTTTTTTATTGCATTTAAATTGTTAAAACATTAAAACAGCCATGGTCAATTTTTAAAGAAAAAAATTATTAGCATTTTAAAGAAAAAAAATTATTAGCAAATTATTAGTCAGTTACAGAGTGTGATCGCACACCATTCCTGTCCAAGTCAAGTATGGATTTTTTTGCCCCACTCTGAAATCAAGAAAAGTCATGCCTGACTTTAAAGGAAATACACATTTTCTTACCTTTAATTTTGAACACTAATTTCTTAACTTCATAATTAATATTACAGTATGCGAGTGACAATTCTGGTTTATGTTTAATAAATGTTAGTTTAACAATGATTTGTTGGTATTTGAGTAAAATCAGGCTCATTGCCAAAACATAATATATTGCCCTCAAATTTTGCACAGCAATTAAACATATGTAAGTGCAACTTTTATTACTTTTTGGTAATTTTATGAATTTTTTTGAAACCAAATGTTTGATAACACATTTCTTGCCAGAACAGAAGACATTATATAAGGCTTGTGAAATTTTAAACGGAAGTTACTGTATATATGCAACTTTCTGAAAGAATCATAAAAATTTACTTTTTCTGTTGAAAAATCCTCCTGATGAAGAACAGTTTGATTAAAAAAAGATCTAAAACAGGTAGAAACTAAGTTTCTGTCATTAACTATGATTAATGAGAGAAAACAACCTGATTAGGCATAGAAAATTTGTATTTTTAAAAGTTGATTGAATGATTGATTTCTTAAACATTAGATGTTATTTAAACTTTAACAAACTTTGGTTAAATGTAGGAAAATTAATATAAAGTCAAAAATATTTAAAAACCTTTTTAAAATTAAAAAGTAGATTGGTCCCAGTCACTGAAACTGCATTGTCTATATTATGTATAAGAAATAAGGGTTCTTCACATGTGTTATAGTTTAAATATGCTAAGTTTTCCACAAGAAAATATTGAAAGTCATTTGGCGTTTTCTAAAAATAAACCTAATTTTAATTTTCATCATCATCATCATCATCATCATCATCATCATCATCATCATCATCATCATCATCATCATCATCATCATCATCATCATCATCATCATCATCATCATCATCATCATCATCATCATCATCATCATCATCATCATCATCATCATCATCATCATCATCATCATCATCATTACCACCACCACCACCATCATCAACAACAACAACAACAACGTCATCATCATTATTAAAAAATAACACAATTAAAAACCTGGTGTTCAACCAATTGCAGTAAGGTTTTTAAAAAATAGCGCCTATGTTGTTTATTTGATTGCAATAACGTGTAAACATGATTTACTAATGATATTTTGTTTTCAATTTCACGATAACCAACCAAATAACCACCGTTATTCTAAATAACAAAGTGAATACTGTTCTAAACTAATATAAATAACATTTAAACTGAATTAATATATTTAATATATTTCTTCTTTTTTTCTTATACTTTAACACAACAGATTGTTGCGCTAAAAACATAAATACTTTTAAACTTTAAAAATATGTAACTAAAAGCTCACTTTTTGAATAATAACTTGAAGTTGATACGCCATTTTTACACCTGGTATTGCTTTCATGTGAATAAAACCTGGAAAGCGACTGTCTAAATCATTTAAACATTGTTCTGCTTTTGCATGGCAAACATGTTCATTATCTGTACTGATTGCAATCAAATATGGAATGCACTAAAAATACAAATACTAAATTAAAAAAAAAAAGGTAAAAAATAGAGCATTTTAGGTTTTTAAAAGCAAAATAAAAAGTCTAGAACCACTGCTTTTAATATACAGTAGGTAGTGATTAGGACCTAGAAAAATCCTTATACAAGATTAGTGACATTTAATTCAGATTATCGATAGTCACAATATAAGTTATTATGCTTTCCATGAACTATTTGACCAAGAATACAAATTATATATCAGTAACTAATATCCTTCTTACTAGCTTACACCTGGCTTTTTGCTAAAATCTACTTATACCATGGAACTCTTTACATAAGCCATAAAAAGGTTTACCACAGCTTCCAAGTTTTATAACTTTTTAAGAAAAACAATTTTTAATTCTCAAGTGAGGCCAAAAAAGGTTTGCTAATCACAGCTTATAAGTTCTTTAAGAAAAAAAAACAATTTTTTTGACTCACTTATCTTCACAATTTTTTTTGATAATAAACTTAACTTTTAAATTAATTAACTTAACTAATTAACTTAATTAACTAACTTAACTTTTAAATATCAACTTATAAGTTACTTAATCGATGTGAATAAGATTTTTTATTTTTTAAAATAAAATCCTACTCACTTCTACCCAGAGAGGGCAAAAACATCAGTAAAAACTTATAAACTGAGGTAGGCCGGTAATGTTTAAAATAAATGGAGATAACTTCAAATAAGAATTAATTGGAAAAGTGGTAGTAGATTGAAAAACTTTATTTGTAGCATTTATTTGATTTTTTTACTTCAGTATTTTTCAAGCCTTCTATTAACCATTAACTTTGATATAACTCCAATTAACATTAACTTACTTAATTAAATTAATTTAATACAACTTCTATTAACACGAACTTACTTAAATTAATTTAATATAACTTCTATCAACATTAACTTACTTAATTGAATTAATTTAATATAACTTCTATTAACATTAACCATTAACTTTTATATAAACTTCATTTATCATAACTTTGATATAAAATTTTGATATAACTTTGATATAACAATCATTAACTTGATATAACTTTTAAATAACTTTTAAATTTTCAGTTAAGTGAGTAATTTAAGTATAAGTTTTAACTACCATGCCATGTCATAAGTTTCAACTATCATGCCATGTGATAAGTTTAAACTATCATGCCAAATACAACAACAAATATAAATACCTGATGGTGAAAAATTCATCAATTTTTAATGAGAAACCCATAATAAACTTATCACAAAACTAATTTTGAGATACTAAACTACAAACCGAGAATAAGAATATTTACTTTAAAACATAACAGTAAAAATGACACTTAAAAAAACACTAGTTCTATTTAAAAAACTTGAGAGTAAAACTGTTATTTCAATGGGTTCAGCCTTGAAGGCATTTTACTGGATACAAGCTTAGCTTTTCCCTCCTTACATTTTTTCTTATACAATTGCTAGGTTGGTGTAAAAAAAAAAAAAAAAAGCAAAAGATTTAATTAAATTGGATTAATCAAGGAAGTTGCACATAAACATTTCACATAAAAAACACTGAATTATGCAACCAAAAACAATATTTTAGTGTTCAACATTTTTAAAAGCAATAAAATAAAAATAAAACCTTCAATTACATTAAGAAACTCTCAAAAGATACAACTAAAATTCTTCATATAAAAGTCATTACTAATGAAGTATAACAACAAACCTGAGCTGGATGAACAAGACCTTGCCCCAAAACCAATGCAACAACTTGAAGTGCTGAAACCCTCACTACTCTTTCTGAGTGCAAAAAATTTTTCATAATGTCTAGCAGAAGAAATTGTATCAACTCACTTGTTGATCTAAATGAACATATCAATATTATTTGAAAAATTGTAAAATTTAGAAAATGTTTTTACAATATTTATGTCCTATAATATTTTAATACTGAATTTAATGCTGCTGTATTACTCATTTGTGCATGCTTAGTACTCACAGCAGCCATTACACTTAAGTTAATAACAAGAAAGAGTTGTATCACTTTTTGAATAAGAAAATGTGAACAAAAGAGTATGCAAATATCTAACTAATGTAAACTTTAAATTTTGTAATGTCAAAACATATATCAAATTTTACAGTTTTACTTTTACTTTAAAATTGATTGTGGGAACATTACCTTAATTTTGATTTACGGCATTTAGTTGCCATTTTATAAAGCCTTTTGTTTATTAAATAGTGTTGAAACATTCATTGAACAATATGCCTTAATGGCTGAAGCGGTTAGCTTTCAGCGCTCTGCAGCCGTATTCACATCTCTCCGTTAAGCTTAACGGAGCTTTTGTCTAAAATTTCATTACAATATTTCTAAGTAAAGAAACAACAAAAATTTCAATAAATTCGTTTAAATAAAACTAATACCAAAATAAAACATTTATGTTTAAAAAATTATAGTTTTAAAGAATTTTTTTATTAATGTAGTTAATAATAAGTTTTTGACTAACGCTCTGTTAAGTTTAACGAGAGACATGAGAATACGGCCCCTGAAGTGAAATGCTGTGGTTCAAATCCTTTTCCACATTTGTTTTTTAAAAGTGTTTTCACATTTTTAAAATACAAAATAAAATATTTTTGAAGCTCTATAAATATTTTTACTTTTTTAAGTTTTACAAATACTTTCGAAGTACAATGCAAGGATTCAAATCCTCACTCTTGCACATAATCCTTTTTTTTTTTTTAAATCTTTTTCAATTTTTTAAAATTCAAAATAAAATATTTTTAAAGTTCTATTGATATTATTTACATAATATATATCAGGATATTATATACTATAACTAAAATAAGAGAGAGAGTTTTTCAAAAAGCCTAAAATTTCAATCAACATCAAAACAGTGGTAAAAATTTTGCGCATGTCACGATAGAAATACTTATGTGCTAATTAGTTAAGTCTGCGCATTTAATTATTTAAGTCTGCACATTTAATTTAAAGATAACACTTTTTTTCTTATAGGAAAAAAGATTTTAAATTTAAACTTTTATTTTCTTTAAAATTAACTAATGGGGTGATTGGTCCTAATAAGCTGCAGGTGATTTGGAACAAAAATTTAATAAAAACTTAGTAGAAACTTAATAAAGAAAAAAACTAAGTCTGTATCCGTTTTTTTTTTATATAGAAGTTTCAAATTTTACAACAAGAAGTTATAAAGTATTGAACATTAATCGTTAACTCAAAACAAAGATTTGACAGATTTTTATTTTCAACCACTTAGTCTTGAAAACTCTATAATTATAAGTATAAAAATAGACAGTGTGGAACAGACTTACTATGACATGTATTATTTGGATCATGTTAAATTCATTATTTCACATACTTTTAAGTCTAATTCCAAATGTTTTTCAAACTTTTTATACCAATTGTAATTAACCAACATATTTCAAGCCCGTATTCTAGAATACCTACTTTGGATACTAATATCCGCACTGCTGATAAATAGCGGATTATGCAATGACTACCAACGCATATAAAAATTTTTTAGTTAATTATTTTATAACCCAAATAGCTTGTAATAAATTATTTTTAAATCATAATGATTTGATGTGTCTTTTCAACTTTTTTGACACAGTGTTTTAGAAACGCTGTCATTTAACATTTGTTAATATACCCTCAATATATAGAGAAAGACAGGCTTTCTCTATATATTAGAGTATATTAACAAATGGACAAACTAATGCAACTTTCTATGTTAGTATTAAGTTCTTAGGTATTTCAGGTATTTTTTTAGCTTTTATTGATTTAATGATTGATTACGTAGTCTCTATGTGTTGTAGTCTCTATGTGTTGTAGTCTCCATGTGTTGTAGTCTTTATGTGTTGTAGTCTCTATGTGATGTAGTCTCTATGTGTTATAGTCTCTATGTGTTGTAGTCTCCATGTGTTGTAGTCTTTATGTGTTGTAGTCTCTATGTGTTGTAGTCTCTATGTGTTGTAGCCTCTATGTTGTAACTAAAAGCAGGCCGAGCTAAATAGATTATTTATTTGATGAATTTGTATTTAAGTAAAATTTTCAGATAATGTATCAAGTTAAATTGTTATTTTTATTACTTTTTGAATATCTTCACTTCCAACAATGCTGCAAGCAACCACTATTAGAGTTAGAAGTTATTGAAAGAGAAAAGATTAAGTTTATAAAGCAAGATAATGAGTAACAGAAATTTATAGAAATAAAGAGTAGAATATATATAAATCTGGAGTAAGAAAGTGGCGAGCACAATAAAGAAATGCAACCTTGGCAGGTGCTACATTTGCAATGGATTTGATATATACATATTCCCAAGAAAGATCAGAAGCAAGAGTTAACCCAAGAAAATGAAGGGTAGATGACATATCGAGTACATTACCATTCATAAATAAGGAATATTGTTGCAATAATGATTAGCTAAAAAATATTGAACTTTATCTGAGTTAAAGTTCACCAGCTGTTGAGACCCCCATGCTGCAACAAAAGTGAGATCTTTTTCAGACTCAAATACCCCATCCAAGCAATCAGAGAGTGTTGGCTTCTTATAAAGACAAGAATAAATGTTAGTATCGTCAGTGAACAATGCCACTGTTCACTGACGTGTGTAGATGTTAAATTTGAAAATTATAAGGCCAAGGATAGAACCTTGAGGAACCCCTGAAGTTACAGGGCATGTAGAAGAGTGCTGTCCATTAAGTACAACATTTATACTACAATTGGTAAGGAAGGATTCAATAATCTTAAAGATATTACCTGATACACTGTAAGAAGAGAGCTTATGGAGAAGAACAGCATGCCAAACTTTATTAAAGGCTTTAGAAATTTTGAGAGCGACAGCCTTAACCTCTCCACATCTATCTAATGCACAATAAAACCTATCAGTTATTACCATTAACAAATCAGCAGTAGAACTAGTAAGATAGAAATCTATATTGATGATCAGAGTAAATTATAAGATTCAAGATGAGAGATTAAGCGCTTGTTAATTAAAGACTCAAAAATATTTCTGGAGATCGCTCTCCAGAATTTTTTAAAATAGGAATAACAGATGCCGCTTTCCAGCATGCCGGAAAACAAGACTGATAAGCACTTGCTAAATAGTTTTGAAAGTACAGATGATAGCTCAAAAGAACACTTCTGCAAGACTACAACAGGTATGTTGTCCAGACCACAAGCTGTAGAAGAGTCTAAGCAGAAAATCACTTGAGATACAGAAGCTGGAGTGATACGAATGTCAAACTATGTTTGTCGGCTATATCAGGTACGATGAGATTTGTGGAACCAGGAGATGAGATTGATCAAAAGTTCTTAGCAAACAATTCAGCTTTATTTTTAGGCGAGGTAACAAAGTCTAAACCATGAAAGAGACGAGAAATTACAGATTTGCCCTTATTATAGACACTGTTAAAGATTCTCCAGAAGTCGCAAGAGCCTAATTTTTGAGTTGAAAAACGAGATTTTGTGACATAAAAATAGCAGGCTTTGGCGTTAGACAATTTTACAATGGCTTCTAGTATTAGTAAACAGAAATCTGTTTTCTGGAGAATTGTTTTGGCAATGGATATGGAAATAATGATTAGGATTGGAAATTGCAGCACAATGCTGCAATTTCCGATCCTAACCATTACTTCCTAATCGACCCTAATCCTTACTTCTCATTGTGCTGCAAATTGCAGCACAAGAGTCATCATAAAGAAAATCCAGTAAAGAGCCCCAGCTTTACGGTAAGATGTATGATGATAGGGGGATTGTATGATGATAGGGGATTCTGGTGAAGATGTATGATGATAGGGGATTCTGATGATTAAGAAGAATGAGATAATAGGGTGATAAGATTTAAATCTGAATTTTTTTGTTTCAAATTCTTATAGGATCCGATAGGACTTTTTGACTAGGTAGGGTAGTTAAAAATAAACTAATTTAAAATTTTAAAAATCTGAAACAAGAAGACCATTACAGTTGAATAGAGCACTGGTTTTATTTTAAATGTTGTTGCAATCCTTTTTCAACCCTATGATACCAAAACACTAACCTTGACAACACTAAAAGACTAACCTTAACAACATCAAAAACTAACTTTGACAACACCAAAACACTAACTTTGACAACACCAAAACACTAACCTTGACAACACCAAAACACTAACCTTAACAAACAAAGCTACTACACAATCAAACAAATTGATAGCAAATGATTAGGTTTGAACTCTGTATTTTTCCTTTATAAAGCAAGCATTTTATTACTGCATAATTACCACATAGTTATTTTATTAACCTTATAATCCAGAAATTTAAATCCTTATCACTCTGATTGCTGCTTGACTATTTAATTGATAATTGATTATTATTGACTATTGTCAAAGCAATTACTCTACTACTATAGAACTACAATAATTGAAATCATTAATGCATTAAATTTGTGTGCAATCTAAATGTGGCATTAAACTTATGTGGAATATAACTGTTGCATTAAATTTGTGTGCAATCTAAATGTTGCATTAAACTTATGTGGAATATAAATGTTGCATTAAATTTGTGTGCTATCTAACTACAAAAGCATGAGATACTACATTCAATACTGCTAAAAAATTATTATCAAAAAATATAAAATTGGCTTGGTGACCACATTTTTCTGGACTTTTTTGGTATTTAAAAAAAAGGTATGAAGAAAATAAAATGATTATGATAATTGATTACGTATTAGTTTTGTTTGTTACAAATTGTAATGTTTTGTATCATATCATAAATACATCAGAGAAACAATCGTCAACAACAGTTCCTTGATATTTTTTTTTTGTCAACAACGGTTCCTTTGAAAAAAAAATAAACTACAAACTCTTAGCGTTCTAGTTTAGTGTAAATAAACTTTCTTTGCAGACTAAAAAGTAAGTAATAAAAAATATATAAAAAAAACTTTTTAAAAACAACATTTTAAAAATGGACTAAAAAGTAAAAAATAGACTATTTTGTGGGACCCTAGGACATTGTGTACGTACACAACCTGAAATATCCATTAAGGTCAATACCTGAAAATGTTGGGTGCCAATAGAAACAAGTTGTACTTAGTTGCCCAAAATTTTCAGTCATTGACTTTAATGGATATTTCAGGTTGTGTACGTACACAAAGTCCTAGGGTCCCATGAAATAGTTTATTTTTTACTTTTTAGCCCATTTTTAAAATTATGTTTTTAAAAAGTTTTTTTTATATATTTTTTATTATATATAAAAGTTTGTTCTTCTTTACTGTGAAACTTTTTCTTCCAACCTAAAAAGTTTAAAAATCGCACTGAAATAGCTCCAAGCTAGAGAGCGAGTAATTATAAGAAAAAACATTTGAGACTTAAACTTGAATGAGTTCAATACTTTTAAAATTGATCAAGTGTTTTGTAATTCAAATTTAAACAAACAAATTTTGATAACTGTTTACGAAATAAGTTTTATTTAAGTTATTAAATATGTGTGTCTATTATTTGCAAATAAGTTTTTTAACTTTGTATGTAAAATAAACAACTTTAAAAATATTGCATGTTGAAAAGTTCTTTTGTTTTTAGAATAAATAGTTTGCGAAGGTTAAATT
>NC_088933.1:4530000-4692500 GCF_038396675.1 Hydra vulgaris
CTAGCTTATTAAATCAAATTAAAGAATGAAGATTTCAAGGACTTTAATCTTGTAGAAGCACAAAAAAGTAACTTTAGACATAAATAAGAGGTGCATAACGTTAGACACGATGTTACCAGGCAACTAAAAAAGTTTGTATGGTTTTGAAGGTTAAGAAATAGTAACACAAAAAATGGGTCTAACTTAGATTTATTCTAAAAGTATGTTTTTTTTAACCATTAGCAAGTATTAACTTTTCTTATCTAGACACAAAACCATATATTCCATTTTGTAGAAATTTTGCTTTTAAAAATTGAAGAAGTGTTTTAACTCAATTTCTGAAACCTTTTTATTTTGAAATCAACAATTCCACATATGGTTGTCTAGGAGAAAAAATAGGTGGTAGTCACTCAAGACAATATCTGGTGAATATTGAGAGTGAGGTAAAACTTCCCATTTTTGTCAGACCAGAGTTTTTTGCTTGATTCTTGCTGTGTAAGAAAGCAATTATGATCAGATTGCTAAACACTATAACTGTTTGTTTCATTCATTGTTCAATTGGTACCCATTTGTTTAACTTCCATCGTTTCCAAGCTGGTGCGAATGTATGCAAATAGTTTTATCACTCTCATTAAATTTTAAGGGTTACGCTTGGCCTGTCTGAGTTGAATCCTGCTTGATTTAATACGCCATCGTTGATCATTGGTTCATTTAACAGTTTTTTATCTCCAAAAGCAAATTTTTTAAATACTTCTGATCCACCTGTTCAGCTACAGTACATTCTCGAAAAGCAGTGCATTTTTTACCACAAGCATTTGCAGCTTCGGTACCAAGTTTAAATTAAGAAAGTAAATGAGCACAAACTATTGCATTTGAAAGGGCCATTTTCTACTGAAAATTTTACACTTTGATTCAAAGTAATTAAGGTTATTAAATACATTGAATACTCTTTGAAATAAGCTTCAACAAAAATTTAAAATATATCAAAGAAAAATTTAACAAAAATAAAAAATTATTCAACCACTACATCTACATACTACTGTATAATTCATGGAAGCAGACAATAAATAAAAGCCACATGAACTTTAATTGGAGCCTGATACACCTTAACAATAGAACTATTTAGCTAGACAGATAATTTTGGAATCAGACAGACATAGTAAATAAAATTGTCAGGCAAGTAAGTGACTAAGCAATGCGTAAATTGAATGACAAACGCCATTTTGATTTACCTTAATTTAATAGTGATAACTATAGACTAAACAAAAATAGACTAAAGGTTAGTCTAATGCAAGTCAAAACTCAGTTCTTTATTAAATGTTTACCAGTTCGTGGAAAGTACCATGTCATCAACCAGTTTCTTTTCTCTCTGCTTGATAGAAGTGACCAATAATTGACAACAATAGGTATTTGACTGAGATACCAGGAATTCAAACTAAAACTATTAAAAACTCAAACCAAGCTTATTTATAGCGTAATTCTTCAGTCTGTTAATCAACTGTATGTCATTAATGGTTGTATCCACTAAAGTTCTGCATGAAAACATATATCCCAGAAATTCTCAATATTCTTCGGATGCTTCTGAGTTTTAAATTAATTTAACAAAATTTTAAATTAAACAATCTGAGGCAGCCAATGTATTTGTGACAAGCTTAGAAGTTGATGACTTAAAAGTTTGTTCCACTTTTTTCAGAAGTGCTTTAAAATCTCCGAGACAATAATCCCAAGATTCCAAGAAGTTTGAAATCAGATGTCAGCAGAACGTGTAGACAATCTTTTAAAATGCTTAAGACATCAGGTATCAATATTCTCACCCAGTGTACAACAGATTTTTTATGCTCCATAAAGCTGTTTTATTTGCTCAGCAGTTTCTTTGTGACATCAATACACAGTGTTTTTTGAATGCTGCATGACTTATATTGAATGAGTTATAAAGTTTTCTTTTAAATTTTGGATGGTTCTCTTGACCTTTTTGACTGGCTTTATTTTTTATCAAACTCAAATATTCCGCATACATGCAACCAAAATGGCATAAGCTATTTCATAGTCTTTTTTTGTGTTAATTGATAAATTATATTATAACTATGCATAATAACTTTGTCCTGACATTAAACAAGCTCCTGTTTTTTTGTTTTTTTTTGTTTTGATTCATCTCCAACAAGGCTGCAAGCAACCACTATTAAGTTAGGAGTTACTAGAAAAAAAGAATAGAGTTATAGAGGAAGGAAAGAGGTTGTATGAGTCAGGAAAACATGAAAATGGGAGAGAGTTCCAAAGGGTTGAAGTGTGGAGAAAAAACTAGAAATAAAAGTTTTTGGAGCAAACAGGGACAAATACAGTATAAGAGTGAGACTTTGATGAATGACAAGTCAAGCGAGAATGAGTTAAAGTTGATGGAGATGATAGCTCCTTTGAGCAGCGACCATGATAGTATTTGTTGAAAAGAGAAAGAGATGCAACTTTATGGTGATGGAAAAGAGGCTCAGGCTTAGCAGATAATGTGTTTTTGGACCTCGTCTAGAAGAGAAAGAGCATTAGAAGAACCAGCCCAAATATGACAGCAGTATTCCATACAGGGATGAATAAGAGATTTGCAGAAGTAGAGAATGGAATCAGGAGAGAGAAAATGCACGATAAAGAGAAAAAGCACAATAAAGAGAAGCAATCTTAGCAGACACTAACTTAGCAATCAATTGTATATATGGTTTTCATGAAAAGTCAGTAGGCAATGATAATCCAAAAGAGGACTCAGTGAGTGGGTTGCCATTCATTAATATAGGAATATCGACAGTACTGCGATAGTCATTTGCAGTAAATAATTGGGTTTTGCTGGAGTTAAAATTTACCAGCCACTGTGATCTAAGCGATCGAGAAGTAAAAATTTTTGGTCAAGACAGGACTGTAAAGTTGAGTCATTACCAAAAAGAGCTACTTTAGGTGTAAGGTTGTCGGGAAGATAATTAATGTAGATAAGAAAAGAAACAGGACCAAGGATAAAACCTTAAAGAACCTCAAAAGTTACTGGAAATAAAGAAAAGTGTTGGCCTTCAAGGATGAATTTAATAAGACGGTTAGAAAGAAATGATTTGATTATCTCAAAAAATTTCCCAGATACACCATATAAAACAAGCTTATAGAGGAGACCAGCATGCCAAACTTTGTCAAAAGCCTTAGATATGTCAAGAGCAATAGTCATAGCCTCTCTGCCTCCATCTAATGCACAATAAAATCGTTTAATCGTAGCAGTCAGCAAGTCAGTCATAGTGTATTTTGACTCAAGATGAGGTGTGAGAAATTTGTTTATCAAAGACTCAAAAACCTTGCTAATAATAGAAAGAAAACTGATTGGACGATAATTGGAGGGGTTAGAATATTCACCCGAGTTTTTAAAAACTGGAACAACATTTTCCAGCAGGCAGGAAAACAAGACTCAGTCAAGCACTTTTTAAATAGTTTAGAGAGAATTGAAAAGAGTTTGGAGAAAAATTTTGTAAGACTACGACAGGAATGTTGTCTGGACCACATGCTGTAGAAGAGTTTAATCGAGATATGACTTTAGCAACGGAAGCTGTAGTGATTTGAATGTCTAACATTGGGTTAGACATTCCACCTAAAGAAGAAAAAGGTGAAATTGAACACAAGCTAGGATCAGAGACCAGACATAAATCAAGGAGTGAAGGTAAATGATTAGGATTGTAAGGAAAACAACTCACCAAGTTAACTATCTGAGTAAACGATTGAGAAATGCAGAAGTTATAGGCTTTAGTGCCAGCAAGGTCAGTGCCATTAGAGCCAAGCCATTCAGTGTGATGAGCATTAAAGTCACCAATAACAACAATATTGGCAGAGGAGGAAAGAGAGAGGGCCAGGTCAATTTGATCAGAAACTGAATCTAAAAGAGTGCAGCCTTGGAAAAAAAGGAGAACAATAAAGAACAAAGAGAAAGGTGATAGAGTGAAAAGGTGCTAAGCGGAAGCACATAAAAGAAAGGTCAAAATATTCAAACCTGATTTCACAACAAATAGGTGAATTGATGCACATGTATACCTTCAAGCCAAGCATGTGACTATTGGAGTCTTTGTTAACCAAAGGATAGTACCCATCAACACTGAGATCGGGAAAGAATGAATAGCAGAATTTAAATTAGTCTCACTAAGAGCAAGCAAGTCTGGTGAATTTTGCAAGAGGTAAGATTCAACTGATGGATTTTTGCTTTGCAGACCACAAATATTAGTAAAAGATATATTAAAAACAGTTAAGTGGTGGGGATGGTTTTTTATGTTTAATATTTTGGGTTACTTTTGGCATGTTTTAAGTTTAAAGAGAACTTGACTCATTTATAGACAGAGCACAGCCTCCTAAGCAATGAGCTATGCAATTTTCTCAGTCCTATTAATCAACCCTTAGTCAAAACATAGAGCTCCTTATGTGGCCTCGACAATGTGCAACAAAAACATTAACAGGGTCACCATCCATTCACAACATGGTACTGTTAATACTTTGATATTTTGCAGCTGTTGATAGAATCGGCCTCTCTGAGAGCTATCACAGAGAAACCTTACTACCAGCCGGCCTCAGAACCATTAAACTGAGTTTCAGAGCTGTAACCTTATAGAGATAACAGCAAGAGTTGCATAGCCACTATCAAGGTGGCACAAGCAAAAACCTATTAGAAGAGTCAAGAAGATGCAGCATTCAGCATTCTAGGTTTATATCTACACCAGTCTAATAGATGAAGAAAGGGGTTAAAGGCTGGTCAACAGAATTATTCTGGTCACCCCTAAAAACTTTGCCTAGAAGGCCTCCTACAAAATAGTAGCTGGATGCAGCTAACATCTGCCCAAGATGAGTGTTTTTATTGAGATACCATCTCTAGCCTTTACTCAACTAAGAATCCCAAGGCATGGGAATTTTAGCTGGATGCAGTTAACATCTACCCAAAATGAGTATTTTTATTGAGACACCATCTCTAGCCTTTACTCAACCAAGAGCCACAAGGTAGGGAATTTTTAAGTTGGAGTTTGTTTCTCCAAGCCTTTGCCTAAAAAAGCAAACTCTACAAGGCAGCAGGGCATGGGGCAGGTAGTACTGGGTTACATAATACCAGTAGCAGGGGGATCATGATCCTGAACCTGACCTGGCCAGGAGTAATTAAAAGAAGCTATTTCCTGCAAACAGTACCTTAAAACATTGGGGCATGATATTTTGGAAATGCATTAGAAAAAATATAACATCTAACAAAATACTAGAGATAAGGGTGAACATAGGTTTTATAGTTGGAGCGTCTAGTTAGTTATGTGCACACTGCATCAAAACAGATTAAAACATTAAAACAGGATATTTAAACAGAATATATACATACATAAAGTAACTTACGAGTGAGTAAACACCGCATAGAGGTTCAGACAGAACACAAATATACATATAAACATAAACAGATGGTACACAAACACACAGATAGCAATTTATGGTCAATACCGCGCCAGAGATTCAGACAGAATACAAACATACAGAGAGCAACTTATGGGTGAGTCAACACTGCACCAGAGGTTTAGACAGAACACAGACATACATATAAAGTAGCTAAAACAGTATCTAAGGCACTTCTAACTATATCAAAAACACACACAAAAAAAAAACAAAAAAAAACATATTATACTACTATAGGCATGACCGATTTTAAATAGTGCTGATGACAGGAAGCAAACTCCTTCCAGCCTTTGCTTAGAAAGTGAATCCTACAAGACAGCAGGACATGAAACAGGTTGTACTGGGTTACATGTTACAAGTACCAGGGTGATCATGAAGACTATACACCTGACCTGATACAAGATGTTCCAATTGCGGTAGTTGCGGTAGTGGTGTAGTGGTAAAGTGCTCGCTTCATAAGCAAGAGGTTCCGAGTTCGATCCCCACCATGTCCCTGGTAGTACCGCGCTCAACTTGTTTCTCCGCACAGCGGCCTTGTTCCTCAAGGTTCGTGTTTCGGAGTTATAGAGTTGAGAGAGGGTTATAACCACTATTAAGTAGCCTCCTCATCTGTAGTGGCCTTTTCGGCCTTGAGGAGGTGAATAACAAAAAAAAAAAAAAACAAAAAAAAAAAATTAGATGTTCCTGTTAGATATTCCAGTGAATATCCAATCAGATAAACATTTGAATTATTTATTTATAGTTATTTAATTTAGTAATACATTTTCTTTAGTTTATTACTATCATTATTATTTGGTTTCTTTGGCTCTGGTTTCAGTGGATTGCTGTTAATTCTATGATTATATTCCATTACTTCTAGTTACTCTGGTTTTAGAAGACTGTCATTCATTCTATGAATTTATTTCATTACTTCAAGTTAACTAGCATTGCCATTTTCATGGTAAGAAAAAAATGCAGTTTAGTATTTATCATTCATAATTTTTTTTATACTTATGAAAAGAAAATGACTTCAAATTATTTTATAAATTTTATATTCATTTATTATATATTATTATTCATTTGTAGATGATTATAGGCTACCTCTAAAAGCTCTATGATTATAAGCTCTATGATTATAAGCTCTATGATTATAAGCTCTATGATTATAAGCTCTATGATTATAAGCTCTATGATTATAAGCTCTATGATTATAAGCTCTATGATTATAAGCTACCTCTAAAATAACCAAATTTTTTTCAGACTGTAAGACTGATAGGAAATGTTTAAAAGGCTCTGAAAATTGACTTCCAGTCAATTTTCAGAGTCTTTTAAACATTTCCTATCAAGCTTAAACTTCTTATGTAATAACTTTCCTGAAAAAAACTTTTTTGATGGTGGAAACCAATCATTTCAAGGATTGTTTATATATATATATACATATTTATATTAAAATAACATTTTAAATAATTTAAATATATTTAAAAACCTTTTTTTTTTTCAGCATCATGCAATCTACATTCTTCCTCTACCAAATGATTCAGCATGTTTTTCAAAACAGTAAACTTTGCTTTTATTGAAATAGAACTAGGATTAAGAATGTCTTGATACAACTTTTTACAATCATCCACAAGAAGATAAGACGGATAACGCATGCCAATAAAGCCTAAAAAAAATAGCTACTTAAACTAAAGTCTTCCATATGATTATTTCTAAACAAAGCATTGCACTTGGGATATTCCTTCTCATCATCATCATTTTCATCATCATCATCACTTTCATCATCATCATCATCATCATTTTCATCATCATCATCATCATCATCATCATCATCATCATCATCATCATCATCATCATCATCATCATCATCATCATCATCATCATCATCATCATCAACAGCAACAACAATAACAACATCATCATCATTAATAACAACATTATGATCATGATCATCTTTTAATCATCATCATCATCTCTGTTCTTTCAAGACGCTGGACATTATTAATGATGATCATGATTTAAGACTCATGTTTCATTGCCATGCACAAAAATACTTTTTACACATATCTTTTCTGAACTTAGCCAAGCATCCTTTTCTGCTTCACCAGCTGATCTAATTGATATAAAAACAAAAACAAATATCTCTAAACAAATCTTTATATATCAGCAGAAAACTTTTTATGCTGATATAATTGATATAAATCTCAAAGTTCGCAAAACTCAATAACCGAGTGTACCTTATTTCAAGTATCTGTTTTAATATTTTTTTTATTATCTTTTATTTTGAAAAAAAAAGCTTATTTTTTATATTAAAAATATATGATTATAAGTATCTTGTATATCACTACATCTCATGTGAAACAAACTTTTACTGCTCACCAATAGTACAAACAATAAAGTTTGTTTTAACTACATTCCTATACACTCCACTTTGCTACTTTTAAGTATTTTCTTCTTGTTCATTATTATTGACTTTACAACAATAGAATCTTTTCTTTTATTCCTGTTTATCCTTGGCCTTTTTTCTTCCATTCAATTTTTCTAAAACTGAAATCTTAGTATGAATTATTTTTCATTTTGTGTAATCAATTGCAAATGATCTGCACAGAATAGCTTTTACACAGTGCCTACCTTAGTACTCAGTCAAATAACCATTTGAAGGTCAAAAATGCAACTTTTAACTTTTCTTTAATATATAAATCATTATAATCATTTAAAGCATCTTTTAGTTCATTTTAGTGCATCTCTGTCTCTTTTATAAATCTTTACTGTCCAACTTTTCTGAAAAATAATTTGGATTTTATTTTTATGCACAATTGCAAACCAAAACTATGATAACATTACCCACTCAACAGCCACAATTCCAAAAGCCATCTCAGCTGATACAGTTAGAAAAACTAGCAACCTCACTTAACTGAGCCCTTACTTTCAAGTTTAGTATGACTTGCCTTTAATTACCATATGTGCTCAAGATGGTGCTCAATTACCAAATGTGCTCAAGATGTTAAGAAAATGTTAAAAAAGAGATAAACTGCCAATAATTTTGCAATAATGATTACACATATATACTCACCAACAGCAAGTATTGCTTTTAGCATTACTTCTTCATCATCAAAGTCTGTAAAATATATGCATATATGAAATACTTCTTTACTTTCCAGAATAGGCTAAAAAAAAATTAAAATATATATATATACGCACACACAAAAATGTCTTATATCTACATTGTATATATGTAAACTTATTAAGGTTCTTATTTAGTACTTATAAGATTGAGAGAAGATAAAAATTTAAAAAAAGGCTTTATAAAATAGACTGTAATGACCCTGGGCCTTTAAAAGGTAAATAAATTAAAAACATGTATATGTTCATGGTTTTTTTATCGAAGATATTAAAACTATTACTTTTGAGCTGCTTTCACTTTTGAGTTGGATGTCGAAATCGAAATATCGACAAAATAAACCAGTTGTGAATAATGCTCGTAATAATGTTGATCGTTTTGTTTTCAAAGAAGGATTATTAGATGATTTCTTATGCTCTTTTTGGTAACTTGTTAAAAATTCTAAATTAACAAACAACATATTAAATTAAAATACTATAAAATAAATAGATTTTTAAAAGCAATATATAAATAAATTACTAATATATTGCTAATACTAACAAAAATATAATGATTTGAAAAATAACATGTTACTTTAATCAAAAATCTAGACTAAGAAAGTGCATGTGCATGTGCATGAGTGTGTGTGTGTGTGTGTGTGTGTGTGTGTGTGTGTGTGTGTGTGTGTGTGTGTGTGTGTGTGTGTGTGTGTGTGTGTGTGTAAAACAATAAGAATCAGCATGGTGGAATAAAAAAAATAAAAAACAAAAAAGTAACTTAATAGAAAATCTGGTGGGTACTGAGATGATTGACAACAAAACTGCTTCACAAAATTTTAATAAAACTTCAAGAAAATTCAACAACAACAAAAAAAGTATATAATATATATATATATATATATATATATATATATATATATATATATATATATATATATATACATATACATATATATACACATATATATATATGTGAATCAGTGAATGTTAAAAGGGCAGAAGTCCAACAATGTAAACTTTAGGGAGTTAAAGAAAAACTGTATTTTCCCCCGTAGTAAATTTTTGTTAATGTTTTTTTCTGAAAAGGAGTTTTTCACCTCAAAAAATTTTTAAATTATTAACAAAAATTTATTACTAGGGGAAATGCTGTTTTTTTTTTAGTTTCCCAAAAATTTACATAGTTGGACTTCTGCCCTTTTAACATTCACCGATTTATATATATACATACATATAAATATATATATATATATATATATATATATATATATATATATATATATATATATATATATATATATATATATATACGTATATATATATATATATATATATATTTATATATATATATATATATATATATATATATATATATATACATATATTTATATGTATATATATATGTATATATATGTATATATATGTATATATATGTATATATATGTATATATATATATATATATATTTATATGTATATATATATGTATATATATGTATATATATGTATATATATTTATATATATATATATGTATATATATATATGTATATATATGTGTATATAATTATATATATATATGTATATATATGTGTATATAATTATATATATATATGTATATATGTATATATATATATATATATATGTATATATATGTGTATATAATTATATATATGTGTATATATATATATATATATATTTATATATATACATATATATATATATATAATATATATATATATATATTTATATATATATATATATATATATATATATATATATATATATATATATATATATATATATATATATATATATATATATATATATACATGCATAGTCGAGCCAAAATTTGGATTTTTGAATAGAATATATTTTTAAACAATAATTTTTTATAAACTAAAATTATTATCTGTAGCTCGTAATAAACTATATTTAAAACATAAGGAAATGTAAGTGAAAGAGTAATAATATTTTATATATAAAAAAAAAATTCGCTTACAAAAAACAACAATTTGTGTGGGAAAATTTTTTTTTTAAATGCAGTAATCATGAGAATTAAAGTATGGAATTTTTACAACTCCTAATCTTTTTAAATAAACATGAACAAAAAAATATTAAATACAAGGGGGGTTTAAAAGATTATGGAATGAAAGGGTTTTAAATAAAATGAAACAACAATCTATTTTATCTTTTTCAATATAATCTCCCTATAGCTGAACAGACTTATTAGATCTATTTAATTAAATTAATTGTTAGATTAACTTATAAGATCTATTTAATTAATTAAATAGATCTAATAAGTCTATTCAGATCTTATTAAAAATTAATTAGATCTAATAATTTAATTGTTTAATTTAATTAATTTTTCAATGCCATCATAAAAGTAACTTTTATGTTTTGCTTCAAATGAGCCAAAACTGCCTCCTTAACCTCATTGTCATTGGAAAATTTCCTTCTCCTTAAGTCATTTTTCAAATTAGGGAACAAGTAAAAACTACTTTGCCAGATCTGGAAAGTAGGGTAGGTACACAAGCCATTCGAAACCATTGTAAAAAGGCTTTGTCTAATGCCAAAGCCTACTACTACTACTCTCAGGTCATGAAATCTTGTATTGCATCATAAAAATTAGGCTCTCGTGACTTCTGGAGAATCTTTAATAGTATCAATAATAAGGGTAAATCTGTAATTCTACCTCTCTTCTATGGTTCAGACTTTTGTCACCTCACCTAAATACAAAGCTGAATTGTTTGCTAAGAGCTTTCCATCAAAATGATCTTTTGATTCCACTAGTTGCGTTCTACCTGATATAGACGACAAACAGTTTGACATTCGTATCACTCCAGCTTCTGTATCTAAAGTGATTTCCTGCTTAGACTCTTCTACAGCTTGTGGATTGGACAACATACCTATTGTAGTCTTGCAGAAGTGTTCTTTGGAGCTGTTATCTATACTTTCTAAACTATTTAAAAAGTGCTTATCAGAGTCTTGTTTTCCAGTCTGTTGGAAAGCAGCAACTGTTATCCCTATTTTCAAAAATTCTGGAGAGTAAGCTGATTCGTCTAACTGATTAGTCTTCTTTCTATCATAAGCAAGATTTTTGAATCTTTAATTAACAAACACTTTATCTCTCATCTTGAATCTAATAAATTATTTTCTGATCATCAACATGGGCTTCGATCTTCTCAATCTACAGCTGATTTGCTAACAGTAATTACCAATAGGTTTTATCATGCATTAGATAAAAGTGGAGAGGTTAAGGCTATCGCTCTTGGCATTTCTAAAGCTTTTAATAAAGTTTGGCATGCTGGTCTTCTCCATAAGCTTTATTCTTATGGTGTATCTGGTAACATCTTTAGGATTATTGAATCCTTCCTTTCCAATCGTAGTATAAATGTTGTACTCGTCATCTAAGTCATCTGTCAATCGTTATTTTGCTCTACAAACTTCATCTTTTCTCCTCCAGTAACTTCAAACTCTAATAGTGGTTGCTTGCAACCTTGTTGGAAGCAAAGATGTTTAAAAAAAAAAAGTGTGTGCAGAGCAGCAATTGCAACTCTGCTCTTGTGAACCAGTGCATTGTCTTGCAAAAGCAACACACCCTTGGTCAATTTCCTCTACCTTTATCCTTGATGGCCTCCTTTAATTTTTCTAAAATTGTTGCGTAGTATACTCTGGTTATGCTCCTTCTTTTGCCTTTGTACCCAATGAGTAATATCCCTTTACAATCCCAAAATCGACACATCGACACGCTGCTGTTTTTGAAGAGGCGTGAGCATTCTCAGTACCTATCTTGCACTGACTTTTGTCATACCCAAGTGGTCATGTAGGATTAGAAAAATGGTGCTATCCAATACTCCAACTAATAACTGTTTTTTCTTCAAACGGGTGTCCTCTAGTACAATTTTTTCCTCTTTTTCAGCAATGTCTGATGTGGTGACCTCAACTGACCTTCTTGAGCGGGGGTCATTTTTAATCGACTCCTGACCACGTTTAAAAAGACCATGCCACTTGTAAATCATTGATTTACTAGAGCACTTCCTCATAAACGGTTTCCATTTCATTCAAAATAGTCTGAGCATTCTTTCCTTGCTCGGAAGAAACTTTATCACAGTAGGAATGTTCAAACAACTTGCAAGGTAAGCAGTTTGCAATACACAAAGTCAATGTTCACTAGCCACCTAACTCACCCTAAACTGAAAATTGAAAGTTTTGCTTGGTGTTTTAATTCAAAATCTTTTTGAATTAAAACACTAAACAGTACAAAAACGGTTTTTTGTACTGTTTAGTGTTTTTTTATAAATATAAGGTGGTAGGATATTTTTGACTAAAACGGTATATTAAATACCTAAATATAGAAAACAACTTTTTATGGAACTAAAAGTTTCATGTCTGCTTGTAATCTAACTTAATAATCTGCTAGTAATCTAACTTAATAATAGCTTAAACTTGATAACAATGAAACCAAAAATAAAATTTGATACTTTAATTTGAAAAGTAAATTGATTTTTTAGAATATGATAGCAGTCAAAAATCAAATCACAGTTAATAGTATTTTTAATACCATTATCATAAAAATAATGGTTTCCATAACATTTTTTTGATAATTTGTGAATAATACTTTATATTATTTGCAAATTGCTAAAATAATATGTTAACTTTATAGCTATCCATATTTCATATCCATATTTTATAAAACTTCATAATTTTTCATAATTAAAATTCAGCATCTTCAAATATATTTCTTGTTTTAAATTTTAATGTGAATTCAATTTTTCTTCAAATTTTAGAAACTTTGTAATCAAAGAAATTAATATTAATATTTTAAAACCTACTACAATATATAGCAATGACATTATTATAAATTAAAACCACAATAAACTACATGCAAAAACGCATACTTTTTTACAATTTGAAACTACAATGTAAACAACAAAAAAGTACAAAAAAAATAAATAATAAAATACACACACACACAAACAAAAAATGATTAAGCCAAGAACAGGACACAAAAAAAAGTATCAAAAAAAATTTAAATATGTTCTTGAAGCAAAAAAGAAAAACAAATACTTACTTAAAAACTGATTGAAAGCATCAATTACGAACTTATAATTATGGGTAACTTTATTAACAATTGCGGCTAAACAACTTGTACAGGATTGCACTACGTTTTGTGTTTGTTGCAACATAAGTTTCATAGAATCTTCTTCAAGTTCAGCCAAAAATTTAGGGTTTGGATGATCCATTAGCGGTACAACCAACTCCAAGATTTTACTCACATTTTGTATGACAATAAGATCTGAAGGAGAATTAACTTTTGAGCTCAAATATGGCTGAAGGCTTGTAGCATGTGGGATTAGAAGAAGGGGACATACTTTGCAAAAAAGGTTTAGAGTCATCAGACATGATACAATCATATTTGTATCTGATTTTTGTTCAGGATTTAAAAGTCTTTGGAACAGACAATCAACAAGTTGCTGACATGCAGTCATTGTTGAAGCTCGCAAACTTGCATTTTTTGGATCAAGCAGCTAAAAATATAAAATAATAAAAGTATGGATACCAAGAAAACCAAAATAAAAACACAAAATATTATTAAAATATTTTTTCATATATTACGAAACTGTAAAATTGTAAAAACTGTATAATTTGTAAAATTTTACATATATCTCTGCGTTAAAGTATGATTAAAATTAATAAAAAAATTGTCCACATTGTAGAAAGTAAATTATTTTTATGGAGATTTACCATAAAATTCATTTTTTTATGAGTTGCAAAACACGTAAAAAAATATATTTATTTAATAAAATTATATTATTAATTTTTTTTTTTAAACTTTTATTATATAATTTAATATTTTTATTATTAACTTCAGTTATTTACTTTATTAGTTAGTATATTGTTAAAATAAAAACTTTGTGAAAGTTATTATTAAAGTTAAAAAAAAACTCCTTTACAAAGGGTTTAGAAACACCTCTACAAACTTTATATGTTCTACTTTAAAAAAAAATGGCCCTGTGATTCCGTTATATGCTGGGCTGCTTGCAAAACCTATGCAACCAGGTGATCCTACTCTAAATATGATGTCACAAAGCTTGCTCTGGGAAATATAAAGCTGGAATGAAATTTCTTAAGGCATTTCCTATACTACTTATTTTAGTAATTTGCTGTTTATTTTCAGCAGACATGGATTGTCTAACTTATTTTGTTTCATGCGGTGCTTTAGAAGATTATAACATTAGAAGATTATAGTAATATCATTATGTTTATAAATTCTATTAAAAGTGAAAATATGTTTTTTAAAAATCTTATTAAATTGTTAAAGAATAGATTTACAACTTTTGCTGATTAAAATTTGTTGAATAAAACAACCTTCTATATTTAGATTTTCAAAGTAAAAAGTGATATTTTATGAAACCACTCTAACTGCTTATTTTTTCTTTATTTACTTGTATATATATCTATTCAACATTTATTTACTCGTATATATTTATATTTAACATTTGCAAAGTTTCATAGCATAATGAAATGCTAATTTCCTCGCTTGTTTATATGTCAAGCCATAATTTATTTTAGGGCTTTTTATTAGGTTGTTTTTCAACATACTCAACCTTGAGCAATTTTTGTAAAACAGTATACTTTTTGATGAATAAAAAAAATGTTATTAATGAAAAATGAAATTAAAAAAAAAAAAACTCAAGAAAAATGTTTAAAACTGCAGTAACAGAAGCCTTGTTCACTTCCTTTATTTTCTTTAACTCTTTATCACATAATTTTTTAAAACTTGTTTGTCATACTCAAGTTTATAACTTTTTTTTATCATCTTAATTGAATTGATTCTTTCTAATTTTTATTTTCTGGTACTTTTCCTTTCCTTAGATTCTGTAATCAATATGCCTAATAATTTGTTTTTAATGGCTAACAGCATATTTTTCAACAAACTTTATTTTCAACAAAATTTTTCTTATTCACCACAAAAGCTGCACAGAAAACATTCTGACATACTCATTGCTTTTCACCATTAACTGTTAAAATATGTTTTTCTGTTAAGATAATTTTTTTGATCAATTTTAATTTCCTAAGCAATGTCTTAGCTACAGCTGTCACACGAGTACACAAAATTTTTTTCTTTGAAAAATATGTTAATATTACTACAAGTATATTTTAATTTGTGCTTACTAAATTTCTTTAAAATAATCAGACTTAAAAGCTTAACAATCATGGCAACTATAGAATGTGCTCTACGTGCAAAGGTGCACAGGTATAGCAATAAGCAAACTAATACAACCTACCAACCAACCTTGTCTAGATAAAACTGTAATTGATAAGAATTAATCATGATGTAGCATTTATCATCAGGAGGATGATAAATGATGCATATTCCATACAAATAGCTAAAAATAATTACTTTTATTAATTTAAAAAAAATTTAAAAAATATTACAATATCATTAATAATTGTAGTGATGCATAGAAATGTGTTCACTAAAAAGATGATGGAGCTATGCACCTTACCATTGGTAACGCCAACAAATGATGGAGCTATGCATCTAACCATTTGTAACATCAACAAAATGATGGAGCTATGCACCTAACCATTGGTAATACCAAGAAATGATGGAACTACACATCTAACCATTTGTAACACCAACGAAATAATGGAGCTTAGCAACAACTAAATAATGGAGCTTTGCATTTGTAACAACAACATAATGACCGAGCTATGCACCTAACCATTTGTAACATCAACAAGGAAAAAATGTTATTATGTAACTCTACACTTTTTTTATCTTTTTTTTTTTTCATTATTCTTAATAATATTATTATTATTTAGTATTTAGTATTATTATTATCATTTTCTTTAAATTTATTTCTGTTACATATTAAAAGATAGAAATTTATTAGAAAATAAATTGCTATTGGCAACAGCAAGTTGCTATGTTGCAGGAAAAAAAAGAGATAAAATTGAAAAATTTACTCACATTTTCTAGCAATATTTCCAGCCATTCAAAACCAGTATCCTTGCATAACAAAGCAACTTTGGTAATATTAACAGTCTTTGTGAAAAGAATTGCAGATGACTTGGTAATGTCAGAAACAGGTTGAAACCACATCAAGCGAAATACTTCAGTTACAAGTTTCTAAATGTAAAACTTTAATAAAGAAAATAACATTTTTTATTTTAACAATAATAAAAACAAAATAAATTTCATCTTCACAACACAATTTGGAAACAATATACTTTAATTCCAACTTCATCATCAACTCTTCTAATAATTTTAGCACAAATTTCAGGAACATACTTAAAATCAGGGTGTTCAATGCAGATATCTTTTAAGATTTTTATTACTCTTTTTCGAACACTAACCCCCGTGTCAAGTATCCGTGCAATAATCATGTCATAATACTGAGAAACAAGGTCGCTAGACTTGAGAACAAACTGTCCAATAAGATCAATAGCTGCTTCACGAACATTAGTTGATGGGTCAAGGAGTCTACCATGGACATTATCTTGGATGTCTTTCTAGTATGAGATTTTTTGAATTATAAAATTTATAAACTTGTTTTATTTTTTTGGGTTTTATTTATAAGAGTTTTATTAGAAAACTAATCTAAAAGTCAGTTTAAATTTTAAAAACTTTATTTAGAAAATTTTATTTAAAAGTCAGTTATTCTCACAAGTATTTATTAGAGAGTTTTATTAGAGAACTTCAAATCACTCATTCCCATTAGTATTTATCTATTAAAGAAATAATTTAAAAGATAGGTCACTCACTCTCATAAGTATAGTTGAATCAACACTGACAATCATAGTAAGAGCTTTTACTGCTTTAGTGCGCAATGCTATTGCTTGTTCACTCAACATCTTGCAAATTTGCTGCAAATACACCTCAAAATTTTTAGAAAAAGTTCTATATGATGCTAAATGACTAGCTATTATTGAACAACTATCATACGGCAGAATGTTCCATGTCCTATATATGTAAAAAATACAAACATTAATAATATAACAAGTACAAGCAAAAAAAATATATATTTTTATATATTGATAAAACTAAAGACCAATAAAATAATTTGAGAAAACAGAACTTTTAAAAGTCACCTTACTTTTGCAAAGTAGATATCTTGTTGTAATTTTTTATTAAAGAATGATAAAACTCTTTTTTTTCTTCCAACTCTTGCAATTTGTTTGGGATTGGAATCTTTGTATCATCTTCATTTTTAAAACTTAACTTAGATGAAGCACCAGGAATTGATGCCATAGGAGACACAATATACTGCTCTATTTCAATTTGAACATCCCTTATCCATTGCCCAATGTAAAATTCACAAGCAAACTAAAATAATAATTTTTGAAAAAATTTGTTCAAGTATTTGTTTAATATATGGAATTGAAATTTTAATAGATGCATTTTAAATATAAAATGTGAAGTAAAACAAGAAAAATTATAATTTTAAAATATTATAAATTGCTTATTAAAATTATAATTTTAATGTGGTAGTGGTGTAGTGGTAGAGTACTGGCTTCACAAGCGAGATGTTCCAAGTTCGATCCCCACCACATCCCTGGTGGTACTGCACTCAACTTGTTTCTAAGCGCAGCAGGCTTGTCTGTCAAGGTTCGTGTTTTGGAGTTGAGAGAGGGTTATAACCAAAATTAAGTAGCTTCTTTGTTAATTAATTTCATTTTATTAGGCCCCATTTCTTTTGACTACCTATCAAAAGCACTATTAACAAATACCAATTTTATAGATTCCAGTCAGTTAAACTCCATACCATCTTTTCCTTATGCACTTGTTTCTGTTTTTAAAACTAGGTTCAGTCAGGTGAACCTAGGTAAATCTAAAAAACTTTTCTACTTTACTTATATTCCTTCATTTATTATATATCTTTCAAACTGCCTTGAAAAAGTCAGGAAAACTCAAAAAAGCGATAAAAAAAAATTATTAAAAAAAAACACCTTGTATGATTCCTCATCCTTCCCAAACAAGCTCAAACTTGATATTAGACACGTGCGGAGTTTATCTTCATATATGCTCATATCCTATATAGTTAAAAAAAAAAACAACTCAATTCATTAAAAAAAAAAATTATTTTCAAAATAAAATATTTTTGATAACAGTCATAATGACAATAATGTAATATCATGATAATAAAATGTAGATGGCGATAATATAATGAATGGTGATGATATGAATGATGATGATTACCTGAAAGCACCCTTAGGTACTTTTAGATAATCAGCAGTCTTGTTCTCAAAGGTTTGTGCTTCGGAGTTATTAAGTTGAGAGAGAGTTGTAAGCACAATTATAGTAGCCTCTTCTACTGTAATGGCCTTCTTGAACTTGTGAAAGTGAATTAACATTATAAATATATTATAATATAATATAATAACATTATAAAACATTATAAAAATAATAACTGGAATTTAAAACCTCATACCTCAATAACTGGAATATCATCTGTAGAACCAGCAGGATTTATTAGCTAAAAATAAATAATTATAAAGTAATGTATAAATCATATATATATATGATTAATTCAAATGAATTAATTATAATTCATTTGAATTAATTATAAATTTAAATGTACTGAATATTATGCTCTTTCCTCAAAACATTTATGTACTTTTTAATGTGGTTTATTAAATTACTTTTCATCAAAAACTTTATCAAAAAAATTATTATAAAAATAAGCCACTTAAAATCACGAAATTGTTTTAAGCAAAAAATGTATATACACACACACGCACGCATGCACTCACGCACACACACACACACATATGTAGATATATATATATATACATATATATATACATATATATATATATATATATATATATATATATATATATATATATATATATATATATATATATATATATATATATATATATATATATATATATATATATATATATATATATATATATATATATATATATATATATATATATAATGGCCTTGTTTTAAATAAAAAATGCATAATGCATTTGCCTAATGCTAATTTGACATTATAAAATTTTCTTTAATTTTTAAAGACATTAACTTTTTTAAATAACCACAAAAAAATAAAAATTTTTAAAAAACAAATTAAATATTGTTTAACTTGTTTTTTATTATTATTATTATTAGGAAATTTTTTTTTTCTTTAAATTTTTTATTTATAATAAATAATTAAATTTGATATTACATTTTTAAAAATGTTTAATACAAACAAATTTCCCTTTTTTTATTCAACGGCACCTACTTAAATTGGGATTAAGAGGGTGTGTTGCAATTCAAAAACCATTATTACGGTGTGGCAATAAAGAAAATCGACTTAAATATGCAAAACTACACAAAGATTGGGCCCAAGAAATGTTTAATCGGGTTCTGTACACCAATGAGTCCATATTCGAAATTTTTGGAACGAAAGAACGCCAATATGTTTGAAGAAGAATTGAAGAAGCCTATCAGCCCGTGTGTTTAAACCCGACTATTAAACACAGAGGAGGCTCTTTACAAGTTTGGGGCTGTTTATCTTCATCTGGAGTAGGTGATTTGATTAAAATAGGGGGGGCGACTCACCAGGGAACATTATATGGATATCCTAAGGCACCATGCTGTATCATCCAGAATGAGAGTAATAGGTCATAGTTTTATTCTGCAGCAGGACAATGACCCAAAACATTGTTCCCGAGTGGCAAAATATTATTTAAATGGAATGGCAGAGGAAGGAGTACTGGAATTGATGACCTGGCCTCCCCAGAGTTCAGTTTTAAATATATTTGAGCATATTTGGGATTACCTGGACAGAAAGAAGGTCGAACATGTTCCCCGAAATGCTGAAGAATGTTTTGAAGTACTTTAAAGAGCATGGCACAACATACCACAGGATTTTATAACTAATTTGTATGAATCTATTTCCAGGCAAATATCGGCTGGGATTGAGGCAAAAGGAGGACATACTAAATACTAAGAGCTTTTTATGAAGTTTGACATTAAAAAGTTTGTAATTATTCCATATTTTGTGTGAAACACATGTGTTTTAATAAGTTTATAATTTAGAACTTCAAACTTAAATATTAGAGAAAAATTCTCCGGGATTTTTTGAAAAAATGTAAGTGGTCTAAAACTTATTCACAATACTGTATATATATATATATATAGATATATATAGATATATATATATATATATATATATATATATATATATATATATATATATATATATATATATATATATATATATATATATATATACATATATATATATATATACACACACACACACATATATATACATATATATATATATATATATATATATATATATATATATATATATATATATATATATATATATTATATATATATATATATATATATATATATATATATATATATATATATATATATATATATATATGTATATATATGTATATATATATATATATATATATATATATATATAATATATATATATATATATATATATATATATATATATATATATATATATATATATATATGTATATAATATAATAGGGTAATTCTATGTCAAATGACCCAGGTCATGTCACCAAACATCTCAGATTTTGTTGATTTTTATACAGTTTTTATAAAGTTTTTATACAGAGAGCGCTCAGTAAAATAAGAATTACTTGAAAATTTTAGCCTCTGGATCCAAGAAGATCCTGAAATATGACCATTTTACTTTCAGCAGATATTGCCCAGGCCTCTTTTGTTCCCTCAGAATTGCAACATTTATATGGAGGTTTCAAGTCACGTAACTTTAAAAATATTTAATTTTTAAACTTATAAATTTGTAACTAGCTATTTTTGGGGGTGATGAATCTGATGAAGTGATCAAAAGTGTAAAAAATTATTATTAAGTACCTGTAATTATCAATTTAAATAAATTCAGGCAATTTTTTATATACTTGTTTTTAATGCTCAAGAAACCCATGTGGCCTTGATGATATCAAAAAAATACATATTACACATCATTCTATATTCACTGCAAGTGTATGGACTTCCGTATATGGATAATGGGGCATGCTCCCCACTTTTTTGTAGCAAAGTATTGCAATTGATTTTTCACTACCTTTCAGACTAGCCAGAGTTCTGAAAATTTTGGCATTTCTGTAGTGCTAAGTGGTAACAAATGTGTATGTTAAAATTAGTAGTAGTGTTAGAGTAGTATTAGAGAGTAAAGTAGTATAAATTACTTAGAGTAAATTACTATAGAGTATAAATTAGTATTAGAGAGTAAAATTAGAGTAGTAGCAAATGTGCATGTTAAAATTGTTTTCAGGGCCCCAAGACATTAGGAAGGGGTGAGGGTGGTTGGGGGGGGGGAATACTGGGGGCAAGTGCCCTACTTTTTGTAGTGGTATCTTGTGATAGAGCTCTGAAACTTTCAGCATTTGTGTAGTCCTAATGAATGTGTGTTAAAATAGTTTTCAGGGGAGACAAACAGAGGCTCCATATCCTGGGGCACACTGGGGCCATACCCCACTTATTTTCTTAAAATTTTTTTTTATGAATATGCCTTGTTTATTAATTTTTTTTTTTACGAATGTAAAGATGACTTTGAAAATATTGTCTTCAAAAAATTTTTTGGTTTGTACTTGTTCCATTTTATTTAATTATTTACAAAGTAAAATACAAATATATAAAGTTTTAAGATTGTGTTAAGATTTGCTTAACACCTGTTCAATAAAATTTGAGACTAACTTGAATTAGCGATATTTAATTAGTAAGCTTGATAAAATAATTAGTATTTGGTATCAAATGAAAGCTCTATATTTTCCATTTTAATTAGCATATAAATTCTGTGATTATTTTTTGTTTAGATAACAATTTAAAATGCCAAATCAACAAGCCCTAAAAAGTTGTGTGCATAATTTTTATAAAAAAAAACATGAAGATGGAAAACACGTTGTTTGGAACCATTTCAAGATGGAGGGCTACTCAAAAGCTACAATTTATAGATATATAAACAGTTAGGATCAAAATAAACCATTGGGTCGCAAAGCTGGAAGTGGAAGAAGGCCTATTCTTAATACACAAAACAATTGCATCAAATTAAGGGAAATGTTTAACAATCGAAAAGGTGTGTCACTTTCAAAGGCTTCTAGAAGACTTGGTTGTAGCAAAAGCACCATCGGACAAATCTTAAAACGCTTTAAAAAGCCTATTCTTTGTTATAAAAGAAAAAAAAGACCAAGTAGAACACCTGAACAGAGGCTTTGGGGTTGCCGAAAATGTGGTAGACTTTATTCAAAATATCGCAACCATGAATTTAATATTGACAATTAGTCATACTTTACTTTGTCGAATAGCACACTGGTAATAATACATACTATTCAAATGATCAAAAATTGACACCAGACATTGTTAAGCATTATGATTTTGCAAAATTTAAAAAAAATTACTTGTATGGATGGCAATCACCCCTCGAGGGCTAACATCTATTTACTTCTTGCAAAGCGGTAAACCAAGAGATCTATTTAAAAGTGTGTTTACAAAAGCACTTGCAACCTTTTTTTAATAAATATTATCGAGACACCAAGTATATATTTTAGCCAGATTTAGCAACATTTCACTATGCTAATTTGGTAACAATATGGTTAAAAACCCAGAAGATACCATTTGTTCAAAAAAAAGACAATCCAGCAAACTTACCAGAAGCTCGTGCTATAGAGGATTTTTGGGCAATGCTTAAGCGGGATGTGTACAAGAATGGATGGTCTACTAATAATATATCAAACCTTGAGCGTCGGATTTGTTATTGTGCCAGTAGACTTGACCTAAATGCTGTACAAAAGCTGGTACAAGGTACCAATACCAGACTTAATCAAATTTGAAGAGAAGGAGTCTTGTGATAAATTTATTTTTATTTTCCTATTCTGCATATTTAATTCTAAGAACATACCCCAAAAAAAAAATTTTTATCGTGTTTATTTAAGTTTTTATTCAAGTTTAAAGTCAGTCTCAAATTTTATGGAACAGGTGTTAGATGTGCCAATGGTCAAAGTATGCATAGGTCCAATTGTTGTTAAAGGTGCATCAATGATACAAATTATGTTGGTAATTAGAACCCAACACTCATCTGCTCTAGATAGCAAAAAAAGTTTGTCAAAAGGACCATGGGGGTGCATAAATATTACCATAACATCTTGCTCAATATTGTCAATATCAATTATCATACCAATCCAATGAAAACATATCATATTTAAATAGAATAAGTTCACCAAATTTCAATGTATTATGTTGATTAGCTGATTAGGTTGAATGCCAGAAAAAGAAAACATGTTTGTTATTTTAAAATCTTCATTTGTTTGTTTAAAGCTAACAGTATTTATAGATTCTGGGTTAAATTAATGATAGCTCCTAGTTCTACTTTTTAAATTTTTTTTCAGAAAAGTGGGGCATTTCCTCCAGTGCCCCAGCCCTCTATTTATCTGCCCTGAAAACAATTTTAACACACGTTCATCAGGACTACACAAATGCTAGAATTTTCAAAGCTCTAGTTTTTCGGAAAGTAGTGAAAAATCTATCACAAGATATCACTACAAAAAAGTGGGGCACTTGCCCCAGTCCCCCCCCCCCTCCTAACGTCTTGGAGCCCTAAAAACAATTTTAACATGCACATTCATTAGCACTACAGAAATGCCAAAATTTTCAGAGCTCTAGCAAGTTTGGAAGGTAGTGAAAAATCAATTTCAATATTCTGCTACAAAAAAGTGAGGGCCATTTCCCATTATCCATATATGGAAATCCATATGCTTGCAGATCAAAGTCTTTATATTTTTTGAAAGATCAATTAACATAGAATGAGGTGTAATATTTTTTTGATATCATCAAGGCCACATGGGTTTCTTAAGCATCAGATATATAAAAATCAGATATATAAAAAATTGCCTAAATTTAAAGGTACTTAAAAACCCTTTTTTACCTTTGACCTACATATTTTTAAGTTAAAAGATTAAATATTTTTAAAGTTATGCAACTTGGAACCATTAAATAAATTTTTGCAAATGCTGAAGGGACAAAAGGGGCCTGGCCAACATTTCTTAAAAGTAAAATGGCCATATTTCAGGACCTTCTTGGAGTCAAAGGCTAAAATTCTCAAGAAATTCTTATTTTACTAAGTAACTATTAACTGTGTAAAAATCAGCAAAATCTGATATATGGTGTATATATATATATATATATATGGTATATGATATAGGGTGACATTTTTAAAATTTTCTGGGTTATTTGACACAGAATTAAATATATATATATATATATATATATATATATATATATATATATATATATATATATTATATACATATATATATATATATATATATATATATATACATATATATATATATATATATATATATATATGTATATATATATATATATATATATATATATATATGTATATATATATATATATATATATATATATATATATATATATATATATATATATATATATATATATATACATATATATATATATATATATATATATACATATATATATATATATATATATATATATATATATATATATATATATATATGTATATATATACATTATATGTATATATATATATATATATATATATATATATATATATATATATATATATATATATATACATATATATATAAATATATATATGTATATATATACATTATATGTATATATATACATTATATGTATATATATACATTATATGTATATATATACATTATATGTATATATATACATTATATGTATATATATATACATTATATGTATATATATACATTATATGTATATATATACATATATATATATATATAAATATATATAAATATATATATATATATATAAATATATATATATATAAATATATATATATAAATATATATATATATATAAATATATATATATATATATATATATATATATATATATATATATATATATATATATACATATATATACATAGCAATATTTATTACTTCATTAAAAAAAAAAACCTTTTCAACAATAGTTCTTAATTTGTCTTTTCGATCATCATGTTCTATTTTAAGAATATTACTGCGTAAATGAGTAACAATTTGTGCAAGATAGTCAATTGAAGAAGAACGAACATTCATATCTGCTTTGCTACTGCTGAATGTCACAACAAATAAATGACTTAATTGCATAAGCAAAACTTCAGCTGCAGGCCATTCAGGGAGATTTGCTGTGGTAAAAAGGTCTTGTAAAAAATTTTCAAACAATTGTCTGTAATCATTTTCTTCTCGTGATACTGAGCATCTAAAAAATTTGAAATATAAATTTGCTTATAAAGCAAGTTTATATATATATATATATATATATATATATATATATATATATATATATATATATATATATATATATATATATATATATATATATATATATATATATATATATATATATATATAAATTAGTAGTAAATCACTTAACCAAAAATTTTTTTTCATTAAACACTCTGTTTCATCAAAAAGACTCATCAGAAACCTTATTGATGAAACAGTGTTAAAAAAAAAAAAAATTTTGTAAAGTGATTTTCTAATAATTTATTTAGTTGAATTATATTTATTTATATTTATTAGTATTATTAACTAGTATTATTAATTAGAATTAGAATTATTAGTATTATTAACTGCTCTATTCTTTTAAGAACATTAGGAATACATTTTAAAGTTGTTTAAATATATATATATATATATATATATATATATATATATATATATATATATATATATATATATATATATATATATATATATATAATATATATATATATATATATATTATTGCTCTGTTCTTTAAAAACATTGAGCACTCTATTTGTAAAATACACTAATATAATTTACATATATATTATATATATATATATATATATATATATATATATATATATATATATATATATATATATATATATATGTATATATATACAAATACATAAATATATATATATATATATATATATATATACATTTATATATACACCTAACTAACTTTTTAAAATATTTATAATTCAAAGTATGTTTGTAGAGACTTAAATATATATATATATATATATATATATATATATATATATATATATATATATATATATATATATATATATATACATATATATATATATATATATACATATATATATATATACATATATATATATATATATATATATATATATATATATATATATATAAACTTGCTTTATAAGCAAATAAATATATATATATATATATATATATATATATATATATATATATATATATATATATATATATATATATATGTATGTATACTTATAGCAGTCTGACTCTGACATCATACTGAAATAGCCTGTTGTAGGGGGAGTACATACATCAACTGATTAAATAGGAATCATATAAAAGGAGTGCGACTTCATCATGTATGCACACACATATATACATACACATAAGCACCAGCGAAGTTTGACTTTGCCAATCGAAGTTAAATGACTGACTGCAAATGTACATGATATAAATGTTTTAAAGTTGTAACAGTAGATGAAAGAGCTCGTTTATTGGAATCTTTCAATGCATTATCGAGCAAAGAATACCAAGACTCTTTTCTGGCTGGCCTTATTACAGTCTGTAATGTCACAAAAAGGAGATCATGGAAAAATGAAATCATCTTAAAAGACTTGAATGATAACAGCTACAAGTACAAAGTATTTAAGAATATTGATGATGAGTTTACCTAGGTGTGCTTCAAAGCATTTCTTTCCATCTTCGGCATCAAGAAAGGCAGGGTCTCGACAATAAAACGGAGTTTATCAACTACAGGTAGACCTAGCATAGTGACTATACTATATAGAATAAGATCTAGTGTTTTTACATATAATTTAATTAATAAAAGCTATCCGTACATTATGTTTCATATTGTGCGAACATTATTAGGCCTCTACTTTCGATTAGACTAGTCTAGTGCTCTACTATAGGCTATAGGCCTACTAGACTAAAAGACTATAGGCCTATCTAATGCTTAAAATCTTGATTATTTTTATAAATATAAAAATAATTATAAATGTCTTGGTTTTGATTTTAGTCTAAATAAAAGGGCTAGCCTCTATTATAATCATGTTAACAATAATATTATTATTAACATAATATTTCCCTAAGCCTAAGCTTTTAGTGTAGATTTAAATAAAAGGGGCTAATTTATGTGAAATGAAAAATAAATTGAAACAGTTTCTCAATTTTTTATCAAGCATGTTATTTTAAGATTATAATCTTTAATTTAGTTTTTGATAAACAGAAATTATTTAACATATTTTCTTATTGTTTTTCATCTTTTCATCTTTAGGTGAGCCACCAAAGGACAGAAGAGGTCAACATACAAATAGACCTCACAAGCTGACAAATGAAATGGTTCAGAAGATAAGAGATCACATTTCATCTTTTAGGGGTAGCAAGTCTCACTACTCGCAAGATAAAACAAGACGCCTATATTTATCTGAGGATATAAACATTAACGAAATATTTAACATGTTTCAAATTATCTATACAGATAGCAAGATTTCTTACGAGACATACAGGACAATATTTAACATTGATTTAAACATTGCTTTTGGATATCCTCGTAAAGACACTTGTTCAAAGTGTGATGAGCTTAAAATGAGAATAGATCTCATTGCTAAAGATAATTTAATTAACCCTGATTTGCAAGCAAAGCTTAAAGAGTTGGAAACTGAAAGGAACTTGCATCAAAGAAAAGCAGAAACATTTTATTGAAGAAAAGGAGAATCTAGGATAAAAGTAATTAATGATTCAACATTTGAAATAATAGCATTTGACTATCAAAGAAATTTGAATGTCCATAATAACTCAACCAATGATTTTTATTACAGAAGAAAACTTTCATTTCTTTCTTTTAACATCCATGTCCTATCGAGCAAAAATGTGTTTATCTATGGCTATGATGAAACTGTAGCCAAAAAGCGGCCAAATGAGGTGCCATCTATGTTATATGATTATTTTATTTATCACCTAAGTCAAGATCTCAGGGAATTAAAGCTATTTTGTGATTCTTGTGCAGGTCAAAATAAAAATTATAGTCTTTGGGTTTCTGGATTATCTAGTTCAGCATAAAAAAAGATTTGACTCAATAAAGATTTTCTTTCCTGAAAGAGGGCATTCTTACATAGAGTGTGATAAAGACATGAGTCTCATTAACACCAAATCACATGTAAATATACCTTCTGATTGGATTGATTTTTTTAAAGCTTCTCACAAGAATCTAGCTCCTTTCAATGTTTTGGAGCTCAGGCAGAACATGGTGAAAAATATGACACAATTTTTAAAACCTTTCTATAAGGCTGGATGTCCTGTTCTAACTAGATGTCTTAGAGAAGTGTATTTTTCCAAAAATGATCCAGGAACAACGAATCACAGAGACTCTTGGAATGGTGCCTTTTTAAAAAGCACCTTACTTCAAATATGAGAGGCAAAAGCAAAAATGCTCCATGTGAACCTTTAAACTTTTAAACTCTGAGAAACTGTGTATATCAATGGCTAACTTTAAAGATTTGTTGTTAAAATTGTTTATAGAATGTTAATTTGTGTGTATGAATGAATGTGAGTTTCTTAGTTCAAATTGAGTAATATAATATTTTTTTAAATTGACCTTTTAATTTTTATGACCTAAAAGTAAAAGTCTATTTGGTAAGAAGGCTTCAGTTTTATGTGGCCAACTTAAATAATGAAATACAATGACCATTTATCTTTACTTTTCTTCATCTGATGTCAGGTAGACATTAACTTATTTTGAGTGTACATTATTTAAAAAAAAAAAAAAAATCATGATTTTTAGAAATGAGTAAACACAGGATTTCTTGGATTTTTATCCATGAGCAATACATTTCTTTCACCCTGTCCCTAATGTTCAAAATATTTAAAACAATTCAATAATTATTGGATTCAGCTACCAAAAAAAAGATTGTATTATTCCAAAAAACTATATATATATATATATATATATATATATATATATATATATATATATATATATATATATATATATATATATATATATATATATATATATATATATATATATATATATATATATATATATATATACATATAGTTTTCACTATATTATTTGCTCTACTAATTATATAACACGCTGTATTGAGCACTCTTACTGGAAATATTAACACAATTCCTACAATATATATATATATATATATATATATATATATATATATATATATATATATATATATATATATATATATATATATATATATATATATATATATATATATATGTATATACAAACTTACTTTTTCAAAAAAAAAGATAGAAAGTTTTGTGCAGCTCTCAATGAATCTTCATAACTTTTTACTATCAAAATGTTTATATCTACAATATTTTGCAAATTATCTTTTGAGTCAGTTTTGCAAGACGTTTGGACAGTACATTGAACAAGCTGAAGAACTAGTGCTGTAAACATTTGGATGGAAACATTTTCTTCCAGTCTAAATCAAAATATTTTTAATTGCTACAAATTTTTTAATCTTATTTTAATAAACTTAAATTTTTAAGATTTATGTAAAAAATAAAAAAAAAATGGAAAAAACAAAAAAATAGTGCGAAGTGATATTGATAACAATGTTTAATTTTTTTTCATTAAATTAAGGTAATAAATATATTTTAATAGCACATAGTTAGATTAAAAAAACTACTTGTTATTCAGTATGGAGTAATAAAATTGTCTTTGGTCACATTTTCTAGTGAAGCACACTCTTTATTTTCTTAAGTACTTTATAGTACTCAACCAAGCTAGAAGATTAAAACCAAATGCCCATGTATCAAAACTTTATTTAAAGTCTGTAAGATTGGATACCAAAAGTAAAGTTGTGTATAAAATTCTGCATTCTCAAAACAAAATTTCTATAATTTGTCAGAGTAAAAATAATCATTAAATGTATTCAAAGGGAACAGGTCTGCAATAAGCAGGCGATGAGGGTTTGTGATTCCTCAAGACAAGTTGGCGCTCAACACCTTTAATAAACACATAAGTCTAATGGCACAAAGCATGTAATAAATAAAGATACTTTAATTGCTAAATTTATGCAAGCCTCATCTTTACTTGCCTGCTTATACACTGACTGACCAGTCTAGTTTGCCAAAAAATAGGCAACCGTTTGTTTTGTGCCCAATAGGAAAAAATATTTACAATAGGAGTATAAAATTCTAGTTGCAGGAAGTCTAATAATTTTTATTATTGGCCTAATTATAAGATTGTTGAAACAGGCTAAAAAATTAATATTCATCACATAATAATATAGACGGGTTATAAAATTGGCAATTATCAGATATAAAAATAATTTTTCAGCCTTGGATGGCAAAAAAAAGCAAAAGATTTTGTTTGGTACTAGAAGTACACATCATAATGGATGTACACTTCTAGCACAAAGCAAAATCTTCTATAAACAAAAAAATCAATGATGTCATGTACCAAAACTCTAAAGAATAAAATGCGCTTAACGAATAAATTATCAAGTCTGTAGATTGCGGTACATTATGAAGACTATTTAGCCTATTACAAAACAGAGAAGGCAAGCTTGGACTAAAACAAAAAAGTTGGCTTTTCTTGGTATGCATTTATTCTTTTGTTTTAATCAAAAAAATGTAGCTCAATTGTTTTTTTCTTTATATTTCTCTTTAATATGAATACAACTTTTACTATTAAAAGGCATTTAAGAAAAACTTCAAAAATTGTGCTGAATGAAAAACTAAATGAAATAATGCAAAATATTGTGACAGAAAATAAAACAGATAACAAAAACTAAATTTATTAAATAAGAAGTTAAACAAAAAATTAGAAAGAAAAAAAAAAAAAAAAAGAGTAAAGAAAAAAAAAAAAAAAATCAAAACACTATTTACTTATAACTACGTAAATTTCTTTTAGATGATGGCAGCCTTGCAAGAGAAGCTAAAATATCATCCATTATTAAGTCACGATGTTTAACATAACCTCTATATATTGCACGTGCCACTCTCAAAGCACTAAGTTGAAGTACACTGACTTGATCAACAAAGAATGAAGAAATTGCAATTTGAGATAACTTCAGAATAGATGAATCAGTTAAAGTTTCCATAGCTAAAGTATCTGCTAACAGAGAGACGACTTCGCATAGCTTATTATAAATTTGCAAAATTGACTTGTCCACGACATGACTTCGAGATTTCTTTGAGAAACTTTCTTCTATAAAAATACTGCTGTCTTTTAATATATAAAAAAGTTAGGATTTTAATAATTATTCATCAATTATTTATGATATTTTATTTCAGAAAAATTTATGTTAAATTTGTAAAATATTTAGAATTTGGTTAACATTAAAATTAAATAAAAACTAACCACTTTTTAACACATTGGAATATAAATAAATTAAAATAAACTATGTACTATTAATTAGTTTTAAAAAATTAATTAAAACCATTCACACCATTTGAATGTTTATAGAGTGGGTCATAATTAGGGTATAAAGTAGTTTCAAGGTGATGCTGACAAAACAAAATAATATGTTCTAGAGCCTCTTCCAAATAAACTTGTTTTGGCATATTTGGACATGTTCTTAAATAAAGTATGATACATGCTGCCTCTGCAGATCGTAAAATACGTTCAACTTGCAATTTAAACCACTTTGTTCCTTCTTCTTCATCATCATCCTAAAGTTTTAAAAAGCATAGCTTGACATTTGAATTTAAAAAAAAATTAAATTTAAATTTAAAAAAAATTTAAAACTATTTTAATTACCATAAACAAACTTAATTTTTATTAAACTAAACCATGTCTCACAGTCTGTTAAAAAATTAAAAATATAAAATACAACTGATCGTGTCATTTTTTTTAAAAAAAATGTGTTATTAAGATTGTACAACTCAAACAATAGATTATTTTCTTATTTATTTATTTATTTATTTGTTTATTGTTAATTAATTTGACATCTATTCAAAACATTTTAATATGTTTTATTTTCATTTGTACATTAAATTTTTAATTTTGGACAACAGAATAATAATATCTAAAAAAATAAATTTATAAATTTATATTTAAACGATTTTAATTATTGCTAAACTGATAATATATTTTTGAATTTTTGAACACGATAAAATGAATAAAAACAAAGTAAATAAAATAATACTTGGGATATTATTTTATTTAAAAATTCATAAGCTTCATATAGTTCATAAGCCAAGAAGTTATATAGAACAGAAGTTTGAAGTCAGAAAACAGACTTTTATTTCAGCTCAGGATTTAAATAAAAAAATATATATCAGCTCAGGATTTAAATAAAAAAATATATATCAATACAATATAAACAATGTCTTTAACAGATCTTTTGTGACTTGTTTACAATCTTATTTAATTGTAACTTTACTTATTTTTAACCTTAATTGTTAATAATCTAACTTGATTATAATCTTTCTTTATTGTAATTTTACTTGTGTAACCTTACTTAATTTTAATATTAATAGGTAATATTACTTGTTGTAACCTTAATTTTTGTAACCTTAACTGTTTGTATTCTTACTTAATTGTAATATTAATAAGTAATATTAGTTGTTGTAACTTTACTTGCTTATAATCTTACTTGTTTTTATGATAAATAATTGTAGTTAAAAATATTTTTAAAAATTTTATTAACAATGTTAAGATAAGTTAGTGATGAACTTTTTTTTTTAATTCTCTCATGCATTCCAAGCCAATAAACTCTATATTTTCTTTTTAATTCTTTATTTAAATAATTAGGCTAAACCATATAAATATAATACTAAAACCTGATTTAGACATAATTGAATAGAATCTCGCACATGTCGATCCATTGAAGAGATAATATGCACTAATTGGTCAGTAGGTACCTAAGAGAAACTACAGTTAGTAAGTTATATGAAAAATAATTTGTCAAACAAAATTAACCAAATAATACAGTGTACTTAATAAACATTTCTGTTGCATCTGTTTGTGCATATTTTTGTTAACACAGAACCTCACATGTACATACCTCACCTGCGTTTATAAGGGTAGACGCTGTGAGTACATCCAATTGTAAAAAACAACTCCTTTATAAAGCTTTTTTTGTCTGCCGTAATAAAAGACATTTATACATAGATACTGTATGGCAGCTATGCATGTAATAAAACAGATGGCAAGCCTTCCCGAGATGCTTGTTTGTCCATGCTTAAAGTAATTTTTAGACAACTTGACCACATTTTTATAAAGTAAGTATTTAAAGAATTTGCATCAAAATAAAGCTATAAGAAACTAGAGAGAATAAAACAGCAATACTCAAAGAAAGGAAACGAATTATACGACTATACGAAATAAAAAACCTAAATAAAATATGCTCGAAGAAATTGAATATTTAAAAAATAATAATAATAATATAGCTAAATATTTTACTATTTATCTATTATTTCTGCTTTCTATTTTTTTTGGTTTTAGTTATTTTCCACTACCAAAATTGATACAAGTCGAGGGAAAAAGCAGATAAGAATGTAACGAAAATAAAAACGTTTTTTGATATACAATTTTTTCGCAACTTTTTTCTATCAGGTTATTAAGGAAATACTTTATTATTTGCGCTAGAAACATCGCCAATGTTTAAATTTGAATTTCAAATGTTTTTACTATACTGTACTGCTTTTATTAATGCACAGAAAAGCGAGAAAACTAATTGCTAATTATTCACAAAAATATTTTTTTGTGCAAATAAACTGCCCCCATTGAAATAGTTTGCACTTTGTTGGATTATCCAAATTGTGCATTTAAATCCGATAGATTATTTCCTGATGAACTATTGTTATTGACAATACTCCAAAAGTTCGTGGGCTACAGTACTTACTTAACTTTTTAACAAAATTTTAGGAGCCTATTTAAAACATTTTTTTAAGTTTTTAAAAACATTTTTAAACAGAGCAATCGTTAAATTCATTTTCTCTTGTAATTCGTATTAACAATAGAGAATGGACAATATAAAAGAAACAATTTTAGACATGCATCAAATGCGGTAAACATGTTTATAAAAGAAACCATGTTATTCTTTTAATTAATTTATTCCGTCATTGCAAAATTTATTAATCAAATAATATATTATACAAATCAACCTGCTTTATGACCTGCTGCATTGAAGGATGCAATTTTTTAGGCAAAGACTTAGAGATTTTAACTCCGACTTATAACACCCCCTACCTTGGGGCTCTTAGTTGAGTAAAGGCTAGAGATAGTGTCTCAATAAAAATACTCATCTTGGGCAGATGTCAAACGCATCCGGCTACTGCCTTGAAGAAGGCCTCCTAGGCAAAGACTTAAGGGGTAAACATATTCTGTTGACCAGCCCGCATCCTTTCTTCATCTTATAGCCTGGCGCAGATGTATAAATAATACATTGTTTCCAGTTTAGGGTGTTGACTGCTGTATCTTCTTGGCTCAATGCATGGGTTTTGCTTGTGTTTTTATGACTAGGCAACTCATTCTATTATCTCCTAATGAGGGTACAGCTATAAAACTCAGTTTTATGGTTCTGAGGATGGCTGGTAGTCAGGTTTCCCAAACTCTGTAGTAGCTATCAGAGAAGCTGATTCCATCAACAGCTGTAAAATATCTAAGTACTAACTGTGCCATGTTGCGCATGAATGGTGTCCCTGTTCGTACTTTTGATGTGCATTGTCGACGCCAAATTTGGGACCCTATGTTATGGTCAAGAATTTACTAATAGTAATGAGGCAATTGCTTGTCAAGTTCTTTAACAAATTTAAGAATGACTAAAGTACCAAAAACCATAAAACACAAAAACCCATTGCCATCACAAAGTTCTTGAAATCCATAACTCACTAATATTTGTGATCTTCAAAGTTACTTTTCTTTTGTTATCTTTTGAAAAGTTCACCAGTCCTAATTGCTCTTTGTGAGACTATTTTGTTTATTCAGTTTGGCTGTCTCATCTTGTGATCTTAGTTTTGATCGTTATCTTCCTTTAATTCATAAAGACTTCATTAGTCACATGCTTGGCCTGGGAATTTACATTCGTAAGAATTCACCTGTTTGTCGTGAAACTAGGTTTGAATCCACAGACTATTCTTTTATGTATTTTTGTTTAGCACCACTTCAATCTATCGCCTTTCTCTTTGTTCCATATCGCTCTCCTTCATCTCAAGACTGCACCCTTTTTGATGTTATTTCTGATCAATTTAATCAAGCCTTCTCTCTTTACCCATCAACTGATAAAGTTGTTGTTGGTGACTTTAATGCTCATCACACAGAATGATTTGGCTCAAGTATCAGTGACTCTGCAGGCATTAAACACACAACTTTTGCCTTGCTCAATCCCTAACTCAAATAGTCAACTATCCAACTCGCTTTCCAGACAACCCGAATCATTTACCTTCTCTACTTGACTTACGTCTTGTTTCTGATCCTAGTCAGTGCTCAGTTTCTTCACATATACCCTTAGGTGCATCTGATCATGGTTTGATCTGTTTAAAACTATCATCTCATTCTTCTTCATTATCTGAATCCCCCTATCATCGTACCAGTTAACAACTACCTTAAAGCTGACTGCGACTCTTTCTGTGATTTTCTTTGTGATGACCCTTGGGTAGAAATCTTTCGTCTTCCTGTTGACAAATCTGTTTCTTGCATAACTTCTTGGATTTAGGCTGGCATGGAATCTTTTGTTCCCAATCGACAATTCCAGGTCAAGCCTCACTCTTCTCCATGGTTTTCCTCACATAGTGCTGCTGCAATTTGCCATTCGAAACCATTACTTCCATATCTATCAGCAAAACAATTCTCCAGAAAATAGACGTCTGTTTATTACTGCTAGAAACCAATGTAAAAAGGTTTTGTTAAACGAATGTGGTCATGAAATCTTGTATTTCATCACAAAAATTAGGCTCTCGTGACTTCTGGAGAATCTTAGTATAATTAGTAAAATAGTATGAATAATAAGGGCAAATCTGTAATTCCACCTCTCTTGTATGGTTCAGACTTTGTCAACTCTCTTAAAGACAAAGCTGAATTGTTTGCAATTCAGCTTTGTCTTTAAGTATAGACAATTGCCGGAGCAGTTGTCTATACTTTCAAAACAATTCATCATGTGCTTATCAGAGTCTTGTTTTTCAGCCTGCTGGAAAACAGCATCTGTTACCCTTATCTTCAAAAATTCTGGAGAGTGATCTGATTTGTCTAACCACCGCCTCATTAGTCTTCGTCCTATCATAAGCAAGGTTTTTGAATCTTTAATTAACAAACACTTAATCTCTTATCTTGAATCTAATAACTTACTTCCTGATCATCAATATGGAATTCGATCATCTTGTTCTACAGATGATTTGCTAACAGTAACAACCAATATGTTTAATCGTGCATTAGATAAAGGTGGAGAGGTTAAGGCCATCACTCTTGACATTTCAAAAGCTTTTGATAAAGTTTGGCACGTCGGTCTTCTCCATAAGCCTTCTTATTATGGTGTATCTAGTAACATCTCATTTATTCTTGTCATGATAAGAAGCCAACACTCTCTGATTGCTTGGAGGGGGCTATTGAGCTTGAAAAGGATCTCACGGTATGAACAGTAGGATTTTGAGCTTAAAAAGGATCTCAAGGATGAACTGTAATGTATTCAATGAGTCATCTACCTTTTATCTTCGAGGAATATCTCTTACTTCTGTTCTTTCTTGGAAACCATATATCAAATCCGCTGCAAAATTAGCATCTGCTAAGGTTGCATCTCTTTATCGAGCTCGACACTTTCTTACTCTGGATTCTATTCTCTATAAATCTCAAATCTGGCCTTGCATGGAATACTGTTGCCATATCTGAGGCTGATCTTCCAATGATGCCCTTTCTCTTTTAGAAAAGGAGCAAAAACTCATAACAAGTAAACATAGTTGGACCTGCTCTTGCAACCAACCTCTAACCATTATCACATCGTCGTAATGTTGCTTCTCTTCCTCCTTTTTACAAATACTATAACAGGCACTGCTCTAAAGAGCTAGCGTCTCTTATGCCATCTACTAAAATTCATTCTCAAGTTACTCGTCATTCAATTAAGTCTCATCCTTTCACTGTGACTGTTCCTAAGTGATCCAAAAACTTTTATTCCTCAAATTTTTTCCTCGAATATCAGTTCTTTGCAATTCGCTTTCTTCATCTTGCTTTCCTAATGCATATAATTTGTAATCTTTTAAGTCGTCTGTCAATCGTTATCTTGCTCTACAATCTTTATCTTTTCTCTTCCAGTAACTTCCAACTCTAAATAGTGGTTGCTTGCAGCCTTGTTGGAAGCGAGGTTGTTGAAAAATAAAATTATTTTCTTCTTTTCCTATTATATAAGTATTGAGAAAAAATGTCAAATATAGCAAAAACTTTTTCAAAAGTGAAAAGTAGGGCTGTTTCAAGTAACTTAAATACTTGTTTAAACAAATAATTGTAACTTAAATAAATTGTAAATAAAAGTAACTTAAGTTCTTGTTTAAACAAATAAGTAATTGCTTATAAATAAGTAATTGTTTAAACAAAGTACTTAAGCAAATTTTTATTACATAAGTAAAAATAAGTGATTTTTTTTTCCGAATCAACAAAAAATTGAAATTTTATAAAAATTTGCATAAAAGTTGTTACATTTTCAATTTTAAACCCTAAAATTAAAGTATTATAACTTTTAGTTTAAATTTTAATTATATTTCTTGGTTTTGTTTTTCCATATTTTTCAAAAAAAGATTATAGTTTAGACTACCCACACAAAAAAAAAAGTTATAAATTATAAGAAATTATAGCAGGAGATATGTATTTACATTTTTCTAATGATCTTAAAGATCCTTAAACATCAGCAGTTGAATGTTAAGCCTCCAATGTTTGAAAAGAATCTTTACAAAAAAAGAATAAGACTGAAGAACTTCACTATTTCTTTCTCAAAACTCCGATTTGATAAAAAACAAGTCTTACATAAATGTTTTTGATTGCATCAAAAAAGAAATAGTTGAATTTGAAGGATCAATTTCTTAAAAAATTCCACTGTACTTTGAAGTTTTTATCAGCATCATCAATTGTTACAGAAAGATGCTTTGGTGCTCTAGACTTTTTTTTTTGTTATTGAAATTTGAGAACATCTTTGAGTAAAAAATTGATAGAAATTTTAAGTTTTCAACATTATATCTTGGAAGTTTAGTTTAGGTTGTGATTTGTTATACCTATATAGTACTATATATCACACAAAAATGCAATATTAGATGTAATTTTTATTTTCTTGGAAAATAACTAAAATTACTTAAGTAATTTGAACAAAATTACTTAAAATTACTAAAGTAATTTTCTTCCATTTTTTGAACACCCCTTGCAAAAAGATGTCAAAACGAATAAACGTAAGAAAAAAAATTTAAGAAAAAACATAAAACAACATTTCTCAGTTCTAGCATACACACCAAATTAGTTTCTCAATTATATGGACTGATAAAAATCGTGAATAAATTAAATATCAAAACTTTCAATTGTTGTTAAATTTTTAATATTAAAAGTTAATATGTTTTTTTCATCAACTTGTATCAAAATGAGTAGCTAAAAACAACAACCATTCTATAAAAAAGAATGCAAAAGTTGTATAAAAATTAAAAAAAAAATTCAATTTTCTTGTTTTTATTATAAAATTTTCTAGTTTATTTAATTAAAACTTGATATTTTGGTACAAATTTGTTTCCTTTTTTTCGGGATTGTTTTTTTTTCTCAGTAATAAGTTTTTGCGCAAATTATTGAAACGTTTTATAAGTTAAAAGATGCAAACTGTCATGGTCAGTGTGGCTAAAAAATTACTTTAAATGTGGACGAACAAGGTGAAGGGAAGGGTTGGATGGCTATTTAATAAGAGGTCATCAGTGATTTTTATTTTAAACCAAATTCAAATTTATTAATAATTAAATCAACTGAAAAAGTTGATTGTTGATGTAGGCCCGGCGGAAACATTGCTTCAAACTTAACTATGTTCTTCATTCTTCAAACTTAGCTATGTTCATACCTATGTCAAATAAAAATGTTTTGCAAATAATTGCGTTAATTGAAACTTGGCAACAAAAAATTAACTTTTTTCAATCAAATAAGTGATAAGAAGCTTTTTTTTAATCAAATAAGTGATAAGAAGCTTAGTATATATTAAAAATAAGAAGCTTAGAATATATAAAAATAAGAAGCTTAGAATATATCAAAAATAAGAAGCTTAGAATATATTTAAAATATTTCATTTTACACATTTTTTCAAGATTTTTTCATTAATTTCAAAATTAAAACAAGTATAATATCTACTAAAAATGAATAAGTCTTTCCTTAAATACGGACTAAGATAATAACAAAGTGTAAAACAACATACAAATTTAATGTAGAAATTAAAAAAAATTGGTTGTTTATCCTACTGGACAAAACTGCTGAACATTGTTACTCCAAAAAAAGCTACCTTGTTGCTGAATCTAGAACTATTTCTGATGTGATTGATGTTGACTCAAGCAGTTAAAACAATTCCAGAAAGTGAAATTACAAGTATTGCGAGAAAACTTTAGTTGGTCAAATATTTTAGCAAACAAAATGAAAACTTTTATTTTACAAAAAACAATTACATAATTACATAATTGCATAAGACTGAAAAAGTAAATAAGCAACTTGGTGTCACAAGAAATTACAAAGAAAAAAACTGAGATCTTTTAATTTGTCAAAAAGCTACCAAACATCAAAAACCAACCAAACTAAATGAACAACAAATAGCAACCAGTATAAATAAAAAAGAGCAAAAGAAACTTGCAATACTAGAAAAAAGTTTGGTGGAATTAAAAACAGGTTAACTGCTAACCTGTGGTCGGGGAATATTCAAACAGTAAAGCAAAACAGTAACGCTAAGCAAACTGGTTAAAGAACTGAACAAGCATCGTTATAATCTTTGCTGGTGAAATTATTGCACAAATTAGGTCCACAGTCATTGATGAATTTGAAAGTAAATCCTAGTACAAATAACTAAACAGTGAAAATTGTGTAAACTTAAACAAGTTTGGAGCAGAGTGCAATGCCAAACATGTGGGAGAAATTCAATACTACTTGAAATTAAAAAATTTTAAAAGACTGATCAAAACTGTTGTAATTATTGTTATAACATTCTATTTCATCTCATCCAAAACCGTTTTCTTATTCAGCCAATGAAGCTTTGCTTCATTTTTTCTTTCTTTTCTTTCTTCCTCCACTAATGTTTTTGTTCTAAGGAGAAGATTGTCTTGATTGCATTGACACAAAGAACAAATTTGTACACTTCTTTTTAGACTTAGCTAAACAATTTTGTAGTTAATCATTTTATAAATATTTCTAACCTATAAAATGATTTCTAATGATGTCTAATTTTATAATGAAATTTCAAATTTAACTATGTTTATGCCTTACACATTGTATACTCAATAAAATGGTGCAACATAAGAACTTCTGTTTTTTTTTTTTTGTTGTAATGACATAGTATGTGTTTAAATTTAAAAAAAAAACTAGAACTAATTTCAAAACAATAATTGTTGTTATTGTGATTTCAAGTGACAAATAACTTTGTTACATGATTTTTTTTACAATACCAAAAAAGTAAACACAAGTAAGCACATTAAAATTATGCTTTTTAAATTCATTTAATTAGATTAAATTGTTAAATAAAAAAAAATAAAAACAATTACAAATAAATAACTCAATTTCACAATTTTTATTTGTCTGATTAAAATCCAAACATTCTTGAGATATACTGACAGAAATAGACTAAACACAAATTCATTGAAAAACCAAGAAAAACCATTGGTTTCCACAAATTTAATTGTTTGAAACATATATATTGTATATCATTTTCCCATGCCAAACAATATGATTCTAACAAATGCTTACATATAATAGAAGTTTATGTGAGGCTTTAGTCAACAAAATTACATTAAGCACCACATTAAATACATTTTTTCATTCTTATTTAGTAATCAATGTAAAAGTACAAACTTAACAATAAACTAACTCCTTATTGAAAGTTTCAACTCCAGACTCAAAGTTCTAATGTTAAAACTCTAATTTTTATGACATTTATATTAATTCATTTTAACTTTTAAATTCATTTTAACTTTTTTTATAAAATTTAACTATTTTTCATAACATAATTTTTTTAAATACTTTTATTATATTTATTTATTTTTTATAAATTACCTTATTTAGTATACCACATGTTTTTATTTTTGCAACTTCTGTATAAAAACTTTTTATCAATGGTCTTGGAAAAAGTGATTCAGGCGGTATTTCTGCATCATCATTAATATCTAATTCACCATCTGCATCAAGTTCTAATTCCATGTCCAAAAATTTATTTAAAATAAAGGCAAACTTCTTAACTTCCGCTTTGATTTCGACACCTACATGTTAATTAACAATAATAAAATAAAATTATGCATTTCTTACTGAAAACCATTAAAAAAAAAATTAATAAAGTTTGTATCTTAGGTAACGCTTGTCTAATTGTTCATGTGCATGTCCACACATTTTTAAACTGTTATAAATATGCAACATTTTTGCACAAATGTTTGCAAAACTTAGCAAGTTTTGAAAACATTTATACTGCATTACTTTACCAGGTTACTCCTATAAACATAAACTGCAAACCAAACACAAAAATATTTAAAGTGCAACATAAAGCTTTATGTTAATGTTTTGATCCACTTTTATAACTATTAAAGCAAAAAACATTTTTCAACAATCAAAGTAAAAAATTAATAATCAGTCTTAAAAGTTTTTTAGGTTTTTGTTAGTTTTTTTATTTAATTTTTTAATAATGAACAATACATAATCTCTATTTGAGAGTTTTTTTTATAATTTTGTTTTTTGTTTTTTGTTTTCACATATGTTAAATAAGAATTTAACTCTGTTCATGGTTTTTGGATATTTAAACTATTGAACTATTTGAATATTATTTTTTCAATTATTTGAATTATTTAACTAACTCAACAATGCGATAAAAATAACATTCAGAAAAATATTTATTAATTAAAATCTTTTATTTACTACTCCTTTATAAATAATTAAAAATACAATAAAATTTAGTTCTTTTTTTTTAATTCTTGTTCATTATTTTGGCACGATAATTTCAAATGTTCAAAATATTGATTTGCTCACTGTTTAAGCTGCTTTCGTAGTCTTATAAAACTATTTCATATTTTTTATCTGTGGCTTAATAACAATAAAATTTTTTTCATATTTTCCCTATAAATGTAGAACATTGGTGTCTTTAATGTATTGCTAAATTTAACTCATTGAAAACTGATATTGCTCTAGGTTTGAGTTTGGGTTCAGGTTCAGGTTCATGTTCAGTGTGAATACATAAAACGTCTGCACATTCTAGACCATTATGCCATGATTCTTGGTGAATAAAAAAGCAATCAGCCTGCAAGTTAACGTGGAATCTTCTTAGTGCTTTAGCAGAAACAAGGGGAACTGCTAACATATCTCATATATTACTCCATACGCATACTCTAACTTTCACTTGTTCTCGGTATTGAAAGATTTATTCGTTTTATTTGATATTTTCTTATTGATATAACATACACTCTTATAAACAATACTAAAAGCACTAAAGTTTTTGCTTACTCCTGATTCCATTCTCTACCTCTATCAATCATGTAATCATTCTTATAAAGAATACTGTTACCATATTTAGGCTGGTTTTTCTAATAATGCATTTTTTCTTTTACACAAGATCCAAAAAAGCACACACATACATACATATATCTAGCCTAGTATAAAAAGTCATCTATGATATCATACTGAAATAGGAAGCTGTGGGAGCTTCAGCACATGTATAAATTGAAGATTTGGGCAGATATCATACAGACAAATTTTTTTTTTTTTATTCATCGTTCTTTGATTTTTCTTTTTTTTTCTAAAAAAAACTGTTTGAAACTTATAGCATGCAATATATATAGAATAAACTGGGGTAAAGTGAACTAGGCTATATTTTAATTTTTTAGGGGTAAAGTGAACTATTTTTTTAAATCAAAAAATTATCACGTTAAAAAAACTTTTTGTTAAGTAATTTAGGCATTGTTTTTGCTTAATACAACATTTTAAAATTTTTCAAAAAAAAAATAATTAAAATATAGCCTTTGTTTTGATGTAAAAGCCATTTTAAATAATGAGTTAGGCGGAAGTTTTAAAATTATGTTCTCAAACTTTGCAATAGGTTTTAGTAAATTTAAGATTAGTTGTTATTAATGCAATTATCAGTTATGTTATTTATATACGTTTTGAAGATAATACAATGCTGTTTTAAAAACACTTTATATCATGATATAAAACAGCTAAGTTCTTAGTTAGTAAATCAATTTAGTTCACTTTACCCCTTATTTTTCTGTCTATTGGGGGTAAAGTGAACTAGTCTATTTGTTATGTTTCTTCATCAAATAATTTTAGTAGAACTGTATATATACAACGTAATTACTTAACTAGATTGCTTATTCTTAAAACAAATATTTGTTTTAAAAATTTTAAAACTATTTTCAGAAATATAATATATTAAAACAATGCCAAGAAACTACAGAAAAAAGAATCCCAAAGAAAATCATATGCACCTAATTTGTTGCAAAATGCTATTTCTAAAGTTAAAAATAAAGAAATGTCTTCGCATGCTGCATCAAAAAAATATGGCATTTTAAGAAGTGCAATCGCAAGACATCTTCTAGGCATAAAATGCTCATAAGTTGGTGAAGGGCAACCGGACCGATTATCTGCTGATGCTGAAAAAGATCTTGTTTCACTTTTATCTGCATTTTCTGATTTTGGATTTGAATTGGATAAAAAACAATTTATAAAACTTGTTCAAACGTATACCGAAATGAAAGGAATTAAGAAAAAATTTGTGAATTGTGTTGCTGGTGATCAGTGGTTTCGTAATTTTATAAATCATTGGCAGAAAAAAATATCTATAAGGACTCCAGAGATTTTGACATTAACAAGAGCCTTAGCTTGTAACAAAACTGTAACTGACACTTAGTTTTCTTTACTAAAAGCTACAATGGAAAAATGTGACATTATGAATAGATCAGCTCAAATACTAAACTGTAATGAAAGTGGGTTAAGCACTAACCTAATAAATAAAAAAAAGTATTTGCAAAAAATCCCTGTAACTATTGTTCCTGGATCGGGATAAAAACAGTTTACTGAACTAGCAACAATATCAGCTACATGAAGAAATTTTCCTCATTTATTTTGTGCGCTGGGAAGAATTTGTATAAAGAGTGGGTGTCTGGTGGACCAAAGGCTTCCTTATATGGGGTGACAAAAAAAGGTTGGATGGAAACAGACGTTTGCACTGAATACTTTATCCATCTTGTTTTGCTTATCTTTGATGGTCATATGAGTCATACTTCTTTAGAAACTATTAAAAAAGCAATTGAAAATCATATAACTATTTTGTGTTTGCCAGCACACTGTTCAAATTTGCTTCAGCCACTTGATGTCGGAGTCTTTCGCCTAGTTAAACATGTATGGCTTAAAATTCTGGGTAATTGGTATACCGAGTCAAGGTTAAAGGTGGTTGGGAAATCTGTTATTCCATCTTTATTAAAAAAACTTTATGATACCTCCTCTAACCCAGCTCATTTAGTATAATCATTTGCAAAAACTGGAACTTTTCTCTTTGATCAATTTGTATTACATTAGAAGATGCTTTAAAAGATTAAATGATGAAGAAAATAAATGCCTTAAAAGAAAGATCAAGCAGCAATGCAAAATACAAAATAAAAATAATAATTTATCAGAAATAACTAACACAAAAGAGTTAAAGATGAAGTAGTTCACTTTACCCCAATGTGGGAGTAAAGTGAACTAGTGAACATATTTTTTTTTGAATATATATTCAATATTGTAATAATAATTTCTAATCTTAGTATTTTGTTTTATGTTGTACCTAATACTTGAAATGGTATAAATTTTAAAAACTGAAAAAAGCCTACTTGTAAATTGAAAACTTTTTGTTTAAATATCAAAAACAGTTCACTTTACCCCAGTAATCGATCTGAAAAAAAATTGAACTGAAACTCGGACTTTGTCTTTTATATATATATATATATTATATATATAAATATATATATATTTTATATATATATATATATATTTTATATATATATATATATATTTTATATATATATATATTTTATATATATATATATATATTTTATATATATATATACATATTTTATATATATATATATTTTATATATATATATATATATATATTTTATATATATATATATATATTTTATATATATATATATATATATATATATATATATATATATATATATATCTATATATATATATATATATATATATATATATATATATATATAAAATATATATATATATATACATATATATATATATATGTGTATATATATATATATATATATATATATATATATATATATATATATATATATATATATATATATATATATATATATATATATACACACATATATATATATATATATATATATATATATATATATATATATATAAAATATATATATATATATATATATATATATATGTATATATATATATATATATATATATATATATATATATATATATATATATATATATATACACATATATATATATATATATATATATATATATATATATATATATATATATATATATATATATATATATATATTAGAACCTGTCATTTTTTGAAAATTGAACTTTGCTTTGCATAACTAAAAAAAAGGGTGAGGTTTAAAATTAAAAGTTGAAACTGGCAATTAAATAAAAACAAAAAAAAGTTTTATCTACTAAGGAATCACAGACAGTGTTTTACCAAAAGCTCAGGGGGGAGAAGGGAGGTGTTATTGAAACTGATAAATTTGTAATATTTTTTTTAAATATTCAAAATTGTTTAAAGTATTATCTATTTCTAAATCAATTATTTCATTTTTATAAAAGCAGCAATAAGGGTTGTGCCCCTCCAGCTCACTGCTGAAGAAGTAAAATATAGAAGGTAAAATTTCTTGTTCTATGAAAATATTTTCACATGTCTGGATGACTTTTTTACACATTTGACTGAGTGACAACACCAGTTTTGTACAATCATTGGTTTAACAAAGTACTCTTTGATATCTCTAGTTGTCATGCAACAAGTTAATGGTAGTTCAAAAGCTTCATTCCAATCACTATCTTTAAACTGCTTTAGTGTTGATATCTGGTGTCCTTCAGATAGACCTCCTACTTGAACATTTTCATCACCTCCTCTTATTTAAACAATTTTGTTTACACTGAAACTTCTTTTTTCTTTGTTCTCGGAACAAAGCATAGTTTGGAATGACTATACTCTCAATATCTAGTGACTGGTGTTGAAGCAACTTAAGCTGGTAAAGAACATGTTTTGGTCCTAACCACTCTCTGATTAAATTTGATGTTAAACCTGACAGAAAATTTTTTTTAGTTTCAGAAAATTTTTGACTGGATTGCCTTGAAGATCGTGATGAGATTTTCAGATTTTATTGGCTGTTGTTAGCAATCTGGCTATGTTGACAGGGCCAATTTGAAGAAGTTCTAGTTGCTGAGGAACATGACTGTTACGCAGAGCTTTACATGACTGTTATGTATAACTATTTGATAGCCATAATACTGATCAGTAAAAAGAATTTTTTACTAAATGATTACTCAAGATAATAAGATGCTCATAACTTTAGTAAAAAAAGAGTTAATTTTAAGAATAGTAGCTTGGCCAAGTAAGTTTCCAATAGGTCCACTCCATTTTTTACTGCTTTTAGATTCTCCATCTAACAACTTATTTTTCCCATCACCAGAACAAACAGTATAATGTCCTTCTTTAACTTTAGCGGGGTACTGTCTGTCAGATCCATATACAATTAAAAATATTTTGCTCAGATCTTTCCTTTTAAAAAAAAAAAAGAGTCTATAATCTCTTTATCGCAGTAAACATCAAACTGATTAGCAACTTCATTCATAACATTATTTCTAGCTCTCTTAACATTACTGTGATCGATTATTAATTTATTGTCATTTTTAGATACAAGTCCTCTATCTACCCATGATGCAGTATCTATTGCTGCAATTGCTCTTGTCTAATACTGACCAATGCAATATAAGAGATATCTTCATAGTTTCTAGATATTTTTAAACACTTTGCACCTGAGTTTTGAATAGAAATCTAAATCAAAATTGAACTCTTCAAAAATTACATGTTCGCTTTCTTGAGCATTAGTTTTGTTTTGAGTAATTTTTTTTTTCTCTCATTAGTTTTTCTTCTACTCTCTTTTGTTTACAACTTAGCACTTCAAATACTTTAATATTATTTTTAGTGTACCCACTCATATCTTTTATACAAACCAGCTCTTTAATTAGTTTTTCTTTCTCCATAGGACAGATACAGATAATGCACTAACTTAAACAATCAGGAGGAAAGTGTTGCTCAGAACAAAGCTAAAACCACACATTTACTATTCATCAAATCAAATAATTTGTCAATGATGAAACTTTTGTTTTGTCACTTTACTTGCTCTATTTTAAGAAATCAGACAAGCTTTGTTTTAGACATCTTTGAGTCTTGTTATTAAGTTATGTTTTAAACTAGAGAGGCTTAAGTAAAACACTGGCGATTAGCCTTTTTCTGAAAGTTTATTGTAAATATTCTAAATTAACTCAAAATTACTATGGTTTTATCTGTTTAGTTCACTGGTTTCTCTAAGAAAATTACCTTATCTAAATAAATAAAGGTTTAGTGAAGTCATTTGGAAAGTGACCATCTAATAAAATATATGAGTTGAAGTTATTACATGCAAGACTTGGAAAAAGCACCCCTTCTTTTAAGTACTCTGGAAATCAAATCAAAATTTTAGGAACAGTTTTAACTACTAAATGTATTACGCTTATCTTGTATTAATTTCTGAAGATAAGTTTGATATAAAGCTCATAAGATAATTTAGATGTAAAGCTGATTTAAGTCTAAAAAGGTTAAAATTGACCCTGAAAAATCACATATTTTTGCATTTTTAAGGCAGTTCCCTGGTAGCTTAAATTAAAATTTAAATTTTTTGTAAGTTCTAAACTCTATATGTAAAACCTCACACTTTTTTTAATAATGCTAATGGTAAATCTGATTTTTCAAGTTTTGACCTTAGTATGACACACCACATTTGAATTTTATTCAAAATAAACAACTTAAATGTGTTAACTCTTGTTAAACAGCATGTAGCTTGTAGAAAACAGTTCTTTATGCATTTATGCTTTAGACATTTGTGTCATTTTATGCAAAAACATTTATGTCCTTTGATGCTAAAACATTTATGTCGTTTGATGCAAAAACATTTATGTCATTTGATGCAAAAACATTTATTTCATTTGATGCAAAAACATTTGTCATTTTAGTCATAAGTTAATGTATAAAAACTATAAAAAAAAACTTTAAAAGCATTAAAACAACTTTAAAAAAATAAAAAAGCTCTAACCATCAATTTCTGTCTTAACTATGGTTTTATCTTCGCTTTTAGTCATGATTGTGGGTTCGCCATTAATTTCTGTCATGCTTGTAGGTTTGCAATCGATTTCCATTTTTATTATGGGTTTATTATCAGTTTCTGTATTGATAGTGGATTTATCATCAATTTGTGTGTTTATTGTAGGTTTATATCGTTTTGAATCTAGATATTTAAAACCATAAAAACAAAACTAATCATACAAAAAAACATAAAACTTTACTTCATATTTAAATCTTTGCTCTTCATGATGTGTAACAATAATATATTTATATGGTTTTTTTATTTCATAACAATAATATATGCCTAAAGATGATATATAACAATAAATAATAGCTATTGAATAAAAGTTTTATTTAATAGATATTATTAAGTGATCATTAATTAATCCAATCTAACTAATGTTAACTATTTAATTATAATATACTCTTCACGATGTATAATAATAATATATGTCTAAAGATTAAATATAACAATAAATAAAGTTTTATTCAATGAGCTATTATAAGGTAATCATTAATTAAACCAATCAAAGTAATGTTAGCTAACTTTGGCTCAAATACTATTTTCGGAGTCTTTCATGCAACTATTTTTTAATAGTAATTCCCATCATTGTCTGCGCCAATCAAACATACTCAAAAATGCAAAATAAAAAATACTCAAAAATGCAAAATAAAAAATAATAATTCTTATAAGTAAAAACAATTGGACTAACATTAAGATTAAAATTTATGTTTCTAATTGAACTGTGTGTTGAAATAATCATTCAAAAATTTATTGATTCTGAAAATACATAGAAACACCTTGCCCCCCTCCCCTTTCATACTACTCATTTCCTCCAACCTCTCAAGGTTGAGATAATTCATGGTTTTTTCAAAAGATATTTAATAGCCATATTAATTGATAGCCAATAAAAACATTCAACCCATTTAAATTTGTATATGTGTTTAATAGATGTTCATTTGGATGCAATGCCTCAGTTATTAAGTGTTATTGTTTAGAATCATTGCACGTTTCTACTAGAGAAAAATCTAGTTATTTACAAAGGAGAAATACAGAGAGAATATCAAAGAGCCATGTAGAGAGAAGCCATGTAAAAGGTAATATTTATATTTCTTTTAGCTTTGTAGTTTTTTTAGCCATGTACAACCTTTATACATGGCTACAAAGGTTGTTCATGGCTACATTGTACATAGCTTCAAGGCTGTACATTGTACAATTTTAAAGCCATGTAGAAAGTAATATTTATATTTCCATAAACTCAATTGAAATAGTATACCCTTTGTTAGGTTTTATGTATTACAAAAATGTTGGCCTTCATGCCTTAATTTAATATTGTTTTCTTACTCTTTCAATTTCCCTTTTTTCTTCAAGTGTGCAAGCCTCGGCAGGAAGCGAGAGCTTTAGCTTTCGGTCTTGCCCACACTCCCGTAAAACACTTTACGGGAGCAATTTACAGCTCTAGCAAAAGTATTTTTTCTTATCAAAAGTTTAATTATTATTGTAACTAAAATAAAAAACGCCAAGTCAAAAAAATTTAATTTTTATTATAAATAGTATAATAAACATAAACAGGATAATAAACAGGAACGGTTTTTGTCTAAATAATTGTTATATATATAAACAGATAGCTTGTGCAAAAACTAAAAGCTTTCATGAAAAGCAGTTTAGAAGAGCTTCTCGCATGGATTTCCATGTTGGTTTTAGAGGAGCTAAACCAACATGGATATCTCTGCTCTTGTGCTCATTTATTTCCGCCGAGGCCTGAGTGTGATTTAGGATTCTTTGTTACTTTTTCATGCTAACTCCATCATTATCACCTTTTCTCCATCAACATCACTTAACTCCATCAACATCATTTTCTCTCCATCAACATGACTTAACTTCATCAACATTACTGAACTCCATCAATATTACTTAACTCCATCACAAATTCAACAAACAGCTATAAGCAATGCATTATTGCATCATAGATGGTTTGCATCGCCAAAGAAGATTATTTTACAATTAGAACAGTTGTTCAAAAGCTCCATGCAACATTTGTCTTGACAGTGCCTTAAGTAGTTTCCATGTTGGAGGATAACTCAAAAAAAAAAAAAGGAAGAAACTATTGCTGTCAAAGAAATTTGCAAACAACAGCTACTGCCCACTGCAGAAGAAAAATATACCTACGGCTGTTGTAAAAAGAAAGTTAAAGTAATATGATGCTAAGAAAAAATAATATATCCTAACATAGTTTGAATTGTTAGCTTATTTATTACTCTGTAAACTATAAAAAACAAAGTTCAAAAAATTATCTTATTTATAGTAAATTTTATTTATTAATAAAATTTACTATAAATAAATAAGGTTTATTTATAGTAAATTTTATTTATTAATAACATAATAATAGAAAATTAAGTGATTAAACAAGTTATAACAGATTACCATAACATATGTAAGCGATAAGTGTGTTCATAGTGACATAGTAGTATCTTACATAAAACAAAAATAAATACACAAAGGATAAAAGCATTTATATAAATACCCTTTTTTTGATTATCATCGCTTTCATCTGATGAAAAATTCTTCTTAAAATTCTTTTTCTTCTTACGTTTGTTTATATTTGATCTACAATTGATACGTTCTTCATTATTTGATTTATATTCCATAGGTTCTTCGTTATTCTTTATTAGAGAGTTGCATACTTCTAATGTTTCAACCTCCTTTTGACCGTCAAAATGTTTTACTTTTCGCACAATTAGTTTTGGTACTTTCAATACCAATCTTTTTTCTGCTTCATATGTTTTAACATAATTCTCATTCTTTGTGGATATATTGCATTGATCACTTTGAATGTTAAAAGATTCATTGCAGTTTTTTTTGGGATATTGTTCTTCAGGGACAATTTTTGACTTTTCTTCAAGAGGGAAAAAGCTAGAAGAGTTTGAGTTCTCAGAACCTTATATAAAATAAAATATGCATTTATAAAATTGTTTATTAAATATTTTATGTATACATAACATACATAAATACATACATACACACATACATACATAAATATATACATACATACATACATACATACATACATACATACATACATACATACATACATACATACATACATACATACATACATACATACATTACATACATACATACATACATACATACATACATACATACACACATACATACATACATACATACATACAAACTACTTGACAAACTTTTTTAATTAATTTTTTAAACAATTTTTTTGAACACGGAAGCTAATGTGTTGTTGTTTGATTGTAATGGTAATAAGTATAGGCTATTATTGTTATCGAATTAAAATGAGTAAACAAATATTAAATTGAAAAAAAAAATTATTGCAAAAGTCACAAGATAAAATTTTAAAATTGATCTGCGTTTCTCAATCATCAATTGGATTTATTTTGCGGCAATACAGACTCAATCTATTAAAAGTAAAGGTGAAAGTGGAAATAACGAAGAATTTAAAATAAATATTAAATGCAGACAAGCTTTGATAGGAAAAGTACTTAGATCTCAAGTATGTATAATATATTATAAAAAGAAAACTCCAAAGCAGCCATTGATAGATTGCTTTGGAGTTCAAGTATATTTAAACTGAGATCTTTGCTCACAAGTTCCTTATACGGTAAGCAATCTGCTCCTGTGGTTTGAAAAGTACCATACTCGTATAACTTTGAATGCAGATTCGTACATAAAAGAATGCTTAAAAAAAGTCTTATGTTATTTATTTAAGAAGATATGTTCACAATATTTTGCTTTTGGTTACAATCCACTACTCTTAGAACTCTTTAGAATTGAACAAAATTAAAATTAACAAAATGCTGTTAAATTTGTACCTAAGAAAGCAAATCATTCAAATTATCCTCAGCTGCAAGTTATTACAAGTTATTGGTCAATTATAAAGGGAAACTTATTGAAAAGCAAGAAATCAGCTTCAGATAAAAAAAAACAGATTTTAAGAAAAAAAGGATAGCAGCTTCAAAAAAAGTAACTCAAAGCAAGATTATCCAGCAGAAGATGTCAAGTAGTTACAAAAATACTCAGTTTTTAAGCATTCAATAAAAAATGTAAAAAACTATTGAAATAATAATTCAAAAGCTTGTGTCAAAAAATTACAAAACATATGTAAAGTAGTTTTTGAGTAATTAGAAATTAAAGTAATTAAAAGTTAACGATAATTAACAATTAAGTAATTAAAAATTAAAGGTAATTAACAATTAAGTAATTGAAAATTAATGATAAATTTCATTGTGTTCAACTAATGTTTGCCAAAAGTCTCAGTCAAAGTTCTACTTTCAAAATTAAAAATGTGTTTTGATATTTTCTTTTTATGGCAAAAAAAATTATAAATTTATAAATACTTTTAATGATAAATTTTTATAACAATTTTTTAAATGCATATTACTGTTATAAAGTTACTGAGAAATAATGTATTGAAAGTGTCATGCTACTGTCATCATTAAAGACTTTTCAAGAGCACCTAAATGCTTATTTATCATTATACACATTTAGAAATATAACTATCGTTCTAAATATTTGCATAATTTTATATGCAATTGTTTATGCAATCGTGTATTCTATTGTATATCTATTGTATTGTATATGCAATCATGTATTCTATTGTATATCTATTGTATATTCTATTGTATATCTATTGTATACATTGTTTGTATATATATAAATATAGTTCTGTAATAAAACAATTAGTACCAATATTGCTAGGTAATCGCTGATTTCTTGTTTTAAGTGGAGAAAATATAGGAGCTCTTTGATCTAGCTAAGAAATAGTATAACATAATCAAAAATAGTAACATTTCAAAAATTCTAAGTAAACATATTAACATGTAAAATAATAAAAAAAATTCTCACACCTCTGTTATGCTGCATTTATTATGCTGAGGCACATTACATTGAGACTGAATTGGTTGTTGGTAAAACTGTGGCACTTGTTGACTTGAAGTCATCTGCTTATACATTTGAGTTCTTTCTGTACCTGATGTTGATGACAACTGATGCATTTGATTATTTGCTTGTTGAATCATTTGCGATATTTGTTGATTTGATTGAGATATCTGTTGATTCATTTGTAATATTTGTTGGTTTGATTGTGAAATCTGTTGACATAATTGAGGTGTTCGATAGGATGATTGATGAACAGTTGATGAAGGGTAATGATTCAAGGATGCTGACATCTGTCGATGTGATTGAGATACTAGATGGTTTGTGGGTAGATTAGAAATATAGTTTAAAGTTTGTTGTTGCTTTGTCAAAAGATCATTTGAGAAAAATGATGCATTATTAGAAGGAAAAAAAGACATATTATTTACTGCTGCATTACTTGCTGATGCAGGGGAAACAAACTTTGGACTTGTCATGTTACTGTACTGCACTTGTGGGCTACAGGATGTTTGATATGCCTTTAAAAAAAAATCATTGAAATGGAAAAAAGTCTTTAACATAACAATCATAAAAACATGTTTTTATTAAATTAAAAATATTTAACAAACTATAAAAGTGTTGTTTTTTTAACAAAGTTAAAGTAAAACAAACCATACAAAAAATAAAAAAAGGGTAAAATTAACAGAAAAGTAAACTAAAAAAAAAGTAAGAAAAAACAACAAATAAATAACTGAATTAAAGGATCACTGTTTTACAGATTGGCTGGGTTAAAAATTTTTCTAGTCCAAATTCTTATAATTACCTGCTTATAATTAATCATATACATCAGTAAATTCTTTTGCTTATAACTAATCATTACATACATTAGTAAATGCAATCTATGCTGTGAAACATGCTAAATATGTATTTTGGCAGGTTTTGGTAGGGGTCTTTGACCCATTTGCCACGGCACTGATTTTATATTTGCATGCCTAAAATCAGTTTAAAAGGACAGTTATTAAAAGTTTTGAATCTGTTTTAAAAAGTTTTCTTTTTTAAATTAAGTAAAATTTGAATTAATTTTTTTTTTCTAATTATTTCTTTTTTATTCCCCCATGCCTCCTGTTCTTTGTTATATAGGAAAATCTGTTCTTTGTTATTTATGAAACATTTTTATAAAAGTATTAAAAAAGTATAAACAATACTATAGATACCAGTAAATCACTCAGACATAAAGACAACTCCAAAACAAGCTGCATCCATAATGTCAAAATACTGCAAATGAAGAGCAGTTTCTACCATGAGAAACCTTTGCTCTGTCAAAAAAAAAATTTTGAAAAAATTGTAACAGATGGATTAAAAAAATCATGCCAAATCAAAAGAGATTTAATCAGAATTTATTCCAAACATTTTTATCTAGTAGAAAAGATATATATTTTATTTTTAATATATCTTTATTATATATCTTTTATTATTTAAAATTTGGTATAGTGTTAAAAAGTTTTTTAGAATGTTATAGTTATTTTCCAGGTCAACTTCCATGACAAAATTGATGGCACAAAATACAAAAAACGTTGTTTTTGTTTAAGACATCGAGTTTCATTCTGAATTTAATTGATTAGAAGTTTTACATGATTTATGATTCTTATAATAAATAATTATTTTTAATAAATTAGAATACATTTTTAATTATTCAGAACTTGTATAAAAGAAACACTATTGAAATAGTTTAAGGAAATCTAATAAAACATTTTATAATTGATTTATCCGAAAACTCTCTACCTTGACAGGGTGTTAGCCAGGAATATATTTTTTATCGCGTTTTTACTATATTGGGAATATTTATTGTTATTATATTACAAAAAATGCGGAATATTAATCAAAACTGTTTGAAAAAACAAACAAACAAACAAACAAAACAAAAAATAAGGCCATTGATTTTTGGGAATTTTAAACTCATTGGGAATTCTGCGTTATACGCGGTGCCATTGGGCTGGCTTGATGAAGATCCTGTTTCTCTATATTTTCTAACATTTCCCCTCTACTCTATTCCAACATAACCCCTCCTGCTATATATTCTAATAGGAATAGTAACTACACTGGGATGCTTATTAATGGATCTATGGATAGGATTTAATAACTTTTTGAAAAATAGTGGTGAAAATAGTACTAGAGAAGATTTTAAAGAAGAGATTGAAACAGGAACAATTCAAACCAAAAATTCAAAATTCAAAACAAAAAGTGTGAAAAAGAGTTATTATAAGAATTTTTTTTTTTGTTCTAATTCTCCTGTCATTCAATGTAAGACCTGTACAATGAGACAATGTAATGCCTGTCTAATTGTACAGCTTATCTGTAAGACTAGCCTGTCTAATTGCACAGCTTATCTGAAGGCCCAGCCTGTCTAATTGCAATTTTTAATATTATTATTTTTTTAGACGATGGTCATCAACTAAAAAAAAATTATTATTAAAAAAATTAATTGCAATTTGGCAACAAAATAGAAAAAATTTATTTAAAGTGTGATGAAGACCTTGCATTGTAATATAAACAATATTATATATGCAATCTCAATCTCATTTTGCCTCATATGTATTTTTAATATCATTTTCATATCATTTTGTGATATCATTTTTCATATCATTTTCATATCATTTTCATATCACTTTTTCATATCATTTTGTCTCAAAAAAAAAGTAAAAATGGCAATGGATAGCGCTTCTATCCATTGACATTTTTACTTCATAACTGAGAGAGAGTGATATATGAACTTTTTTTGACTTACAACTTATTATATCTAGTTTTTTTTTCAATTAAAATTCAATCTAAAAGATCTAATAATTTTATTTTGATTTTCAAATCAACAAAAAAAATTGAACAGAAAACTTTTGATAACTCAATCTGAAGTAAATATATTATATCAATGATATAATAATAAATATATATCTTTTAGTTAATTTATTAAAAAAAAAAAAAAATCAGCAAATGCAGATGGTTTTTTCATTTTAAAATAAAGTTTTTAAAACAAAGCTTTCAAAACACATTTAAACATATTAAATTTAAACATATTATTAGGTGATAATACTGTTAGGTGATATTATTTTAGTTAATTTATTGTGAATATGGCTCCTGGCTTAATAGTTAGATAAAACTAGATTGAACTATTTTTTTTAACTATAAATAAGTAAAGTGATTAATTTTTTTGTCTTTAATTATATTCAATTTTTTAAATTTAGAAAATTAAAATGTGGAATGTTACAAGATAAAAAAATTGCATATCCACTTGTTTTTTTTTGTTTTTGTTACAAATTTATTGTTACAAATTTAATCATTTATTTATATACATATAATTATTGTGTTTCGTAAAAATTGATGTAGCGTGACTCTGATTATTTGACTCCTTACAAAAAAAGGACAAGCATAAAATGTAAAAAAAGGACAAGCATAAAATGTAAAAACAGAACAGCATAAAATGTAAAAAATACCAATACAAAATGATAAGCAACAAAAATGAACCAATGCACAATTAATGGCAATGATATTTTTTACACAAATAATGTTGAATAAACTTCTGAATAGGAGAAATATAGGCCTAATTTAACCCAAAAAATGTTTGTCTGATTGTACATTTCTTATAAAGTGTGTCCAAAATGTACTTTATGCTTGTCGGTGGAGCTGTTAAATAATTACTTACCAAATTATTTACTTAAAGCATTGTATCAAGAAGCAATTGCCTTTTATTAAAGAGTATTATAACAATAGCCAATACGTATTCTAGCCTGACTTTGCTTCATCACATTATGCCAAAATAATGACATTCTTAGAAAAGATTTCAATAAATTATGTGTCCTAATTCGATAACCCACCTAACATACCAGAATGTTTCCCAATTAAATAATTTTGAAGTATTCTAAAAGAAAAGACTAATGCAAAAAAAATCAAAACTAACTTTGTAATAGGTTAAATCAAAAAAGTCAGAGAGCCTCAAAAGCTTGGACAATAGTCTTTAAGTTGAAAAATTAGAACTAGTAAACTAATAGAAACAATATAATATCTAATAAAGAAACAAAATGCATTTCTATTAAACATGGAAAAACTGAGGCAGCAAGAGCAACTTATAATTTTCACAAGTTTTTTTTAATAAACACCTGCTTTAACTGTATTATTCCAATTTATACAACTACATTATTTTCAACTAAATTATCATCATTTTATGTAACTATTAATTTCACTTTATATAATTATAACAACAATTCCATAAGTTTGACTACTAGTAACTATGACTACTAGTAAATAGCAAAATTAGTAAAAAAACTAATAAAGTTTATATACTTTTATATTTTTAAGACATATAATCAAAATATTCCTATAAATTTTTTTTTTTTATACTAACTCCAAAAAACAGTTGTTTTTTTTTTCTTATAACTCTAAAAGTTATAAGAAAAAACTGTTGTCTTTTCTTATAACTTTTCTTTTTCAGAACTCAAAAAGTTTTTCTTCAGTAAGAAATGATGATTTTTTTTTCTTCAGCAATAAATGATGCTTCACAAACTGTAAGTTTATTATTGCTATTTTTTCTCTACACATTTTAGTACTATTTTAATTAGGGAATACAATTACCCATGAATTTTACTAACCATTTACTCAATGCGATTACCTGGGTAATTGTTGAAAAAAATCAAACAAAAAAAATATCAGATATTAAATATATTTTTGTATATTATGAACAGATAATATTAGTTCAGTTTTCAGTATAGAAACATTTTGTTTTAATATGTAATTATTTTAGTAATCTAATAGTTTAATAATTTTAATATGTAAATATTTTAGTAATCAGTCTAATAGTTAAGTTTTGATTCCTTAAAATAATACGTTGAAAACAATAAACCGCTGAGAGTTTCAGCAGTCAACCTGGGACATATTTTAGTAGAAAAATTTCTGACAATGTAAAAACTCTTTCACAATCCACTGATGTAGGATTAATGGTAAAAAGTGCTTTGTATAATTGTTTCAAGATATTTTTTCTCTCCTTGTTTTCTTAGATAATTTTCAGCTCTTTTTCGAATTACAATGGTTCGTGGATTTGTTTTAGTGGTGCTAAAAATGTGAATAACGAGTAAATGTTACTTCAACTTCAACAGCCATTTTCGATTCCGGTTCACAAAATAAACGTTTATATATTTGTTTTGCAACTAATTTTACATTATATTTAGATGAATATGATCAAAGAATTCCGACGCATACAACAATCTAACAATAAGTTCAAATTTCTACCTTGCTTTTCAACAACATGTTTTTGCAGATTGCTGTTTTCAGTTGGTGAGTTCCTAAAAAATTTGCATATTCTTCTTGTTTCTTTCATCAAACTGTTTATATCTAGGGTTAGCTTCAATATATCTTCTTCTAAGTTCTTGCTCTCAATAAAATTTATATTTGCATCACTGGAAAAATATTCATCAATATTGCAATTGAAGTATTCATTATCTTTATCATCATAATTTTCAGAAAATCCTTCTGTTTCATTATTGGGCCTGCAAAGTTTTTGAATATAATACACTTAGCGCTGGCAAATTAATTGCAAGGTTGTAACACAGTTGATTGATTGGGTCAATTTTATTTCCATATTTAACCATCACAGACACACCACTATGTGTTGATGCAACAATATTAGATTTTAAATTTAACCCTTATTTAATGTAGATTCTACGAATTGTTTCTACTGTTTCTTTTGCGTTACATGATCCATCAATTTTCTTCCATCCAAAATTATATTGGTCCTTTTCTTCCATCCAAAATTATATTGGTCCTTTTCTTCCATCCAAAATTATATTGGTCCTTTTCTTCCATCCAAAATTATATTGGTCCTTTTCTTCCATCCAAAATTATATTGGTCCTTTTCTTCCATCCAAAATTATATTGGTCCTTTAGTGTCACATTAATAAATTGTGTACAGTTATTATTTGTCCACTCATCGACAGTTATGCTAAATTTTGCATAAATTTGCTTTTTTGCAATCAATTGTTGTTTTAACTCTATTTTTTTTCTTTGCGAAATTTCATGATACATTATTTAATTGTAACTTCGCTTTTTAGCATGTTATATTTCAGGATTATATTTTATCCATGAAATTCATAGATAAAATATAACCTTGAACAGCTTCAGAATGTGCTATACCTCTAAATGAAAATTTGTCCTTAGTTGCACAATTAGTTGGTAAATCATTTTTTGATTCTCTTTTCATAAATTTTTAAATATTTCTTTTCTGTAAGACTTCACTCGCAATCCTTTTAACTATTAACATAAAATAAAAATTAAATACTCAAATTGAGTATCCAGGTATATGCTGCAAATACCCGGGTATTGAGTTACTTGGGATTTGACTGACTAATCAGAATACCCAGGTAGTCAACCCGGGATTGTATTCCCTAATTTTAATTTAATAATGCAGTTTTTTTATTTGCTATTTGCTGTTTAAGTACTCTTTTTTTTTTGTATAGGGTTAAAATTTGTATGTTTTATTAGACATTGCTATATTTTAACTATCAAATAGAATTTTATAATAAATTATTAGATGTTGTGTTTGTGGAAGAGCCTTCTCTTTTATTTGAAGTTCAAAGCAATCATGCCAGTGATGTGATGCATTTTTACAAATATATAATTATAAAGTATATATCTTTTTTATTATCCTTTAAACTACTTCATTATTTTTTTTTTTTTTAAACCAATTTAAAAATGTAAAAAAACTATTTAAATAAAATATATGGCAACCCTGTGTTAATAAGATTAAATACTTAAAACACATTTTATGTAAACATAGATTTAGTGCAAATGGGTTTTAATTTATTTGAATGTTAGGAAAATCAATTTTTTATACTATTTTAAAGCAGAGTAAGTAAAAGATTAAAAAATAAAAAAGTTGAAATTTAACCGAAAAAAACTGTTGCATATTGGGACTACTAATCATTGGAGAACTTGTTGAATCAGCTGGAATATATCCATGTAACAAAGGAGATTCATCGTTAGCTGAACTATTTAAATGGAAACTTGAATTTGAATATTGAGTCAGCACACGATTATGATCCTGTTGCTGTTGTTGTTGGCGATGTTGCTGCAGTTGCTGATGATGGAGAATAAAAGCCTTTCTTTGGTTTACTGAGTACGCCTCAATGCTGTTTCCTTTAACAGGTGAACCTAAAAAAAGTTATTAAAAAAAGATTAAAAAAAAAAAATTAATAAATATAAATCAATAAACAATGATTTAAATAATTACCATGATAAGTTTCAAATTGGGGCTGAAAAATATTTGGATGACTTTTTAGTACAGATCTTAGTACTGGAGGTAAAACATTATTGTCCTTCAATTGAGATGGTTGATTGTTTGATGTAACCTTAAAATCCCTTAAAAAAATTCTTTAAATAAAACATATATTTTATTATTTTCATATAAAATTCAAATAACTTCATAATATTATTGAAATAGTATATATTTTATACAAATAACATGTAAAAAAAAAATAAACAATTCATTTAATTGGAAAAAAAATTTTAGTTTTAATTTACATTTTTTATTTGTTGAACAAAATGCTTATTTTTTTTTTTTAATATTTGAAAAATATTATTTTTGATATAGCACTATTAAGATTTTCATAGAAAATGAAAGATTAAAGAGTAAGAAAGAGCTTAGAAGATTAAAAAGCAAGGTCAACAGGAGACTTGATAAGCTTCAAGTTATCTGTATAAAATAATGACAAAATAATTTGGTAGGATTGGTAGAATAGGAATAGAAAAGGATAGAAAGGATAGAAAAAGGTAAAAGAAATAAACTAAACAAATAATATTTTTAGAACTTAAAGACACAATCAGAGTGAAGCAATGTGTTGACAACAAATGAGATATAGATGAACATAATTAAACAGAACAAACAATGGTAACATATTTGAGCAGTAACAATAGTAGTGGTTTTAAAAAAGAAAAAGTAAAAAAATGACAAGAAAAAAAACTACTTACAATACTTGAAATAAAATGAAATAAAAAGATGTCTAAATGAAGTTAAAGTGCATACAATAAAAATTAAAATGGAAAAAAAAATTTTTACTGAGGCTAGAGACTGAGTAGTAGACTGAGTAGCCAGGCAAAAATGCAGCATTTATTTTTAAAAAAATATTGGTCAAAAATGACTAAAAAATATTTTGAATCAAAAAAGATCACTTAAACAACCAATTAAAAACACACTTTTTTTAACATATAAATGGACCATTATAGTTTATAGATTAGTATTACAGGATTATCAGTGATGCAACCTCAGGTTTTGCACAGTTGGCAACTAGTGCTCATGTTTTACTCTTTTTTTTTTTAGAGCTTTTTTCAAACTGCAAAGGAAAAAATCAATTAAAATAGAAGACATTTAAAAAGAAACTGCTTAGCAAATTATTTAAAAACAAAAGAGAGAAAAAATATTTTGATTTTCAATCAGTATAAACTAGTTGAAATGCATTTAACTTTTAATTTTAGAAAGAAATTTCAACCTGCATCACAAAAAAGGTTTTACCTTTTGTTTTACAACATTTAAATAAATATTTATTCTAGGACAAACAAAAGGTTAAGCATCATATTACATATTGGTCAACTGCTCATTTGTGCGTGTTTGCACAGAACTCAATGCAGCCATTACATCCAATTAATGGTGAGAAAGAGTTGCAGCACATTTTTAATAAGAAAATGTGAATGAAAGTGTATACAAATATCTAACTTATGTAAAATTTAAATTATGTAATGTTAGAAACTATATCAAGTTTTACAGTTTTACTTTTACTTAAAAATTGCGGCAGTATCTCCTAGTTTTGATCAATAGCATTTATTTGCCATTTTATAAAGTTATACCACGTTTTGTTTATTTAATAGTGATAAAAAATTTTACTATAATATGTCTTAGTGGTTAGTGTGAATTGGGAGGGTACAAATCCATTAGCTTGAACATTTAGTTTTTTTCTTAGACAAAATAAAACATTTTTAAAGTTCTATTGATATTTACATAACATGTGTAAAGATATTATATATTATAACAAACGAAAGAGAGATAATTTTTAAAAAAACTTAAAATTTCTAAGTACATTAAAACACCTGGAAAAATGTCTATCATGCATATTTCACCATAGAGATACTTATATCATTATTGTACTTAGGTAGTTAGTCAAGTCTGCACATTTAACACATATTAAAAAGACAATATTCTTTCTTATAGGAAAAAAGTTTTTACATTGAAACTTTTTTTTTATTCAAAATTAACGGTCATAAAAAAAATTTATAAAAATTTTATAAATTAAAACTAATAAAAATGTAAATTTCTTCAAAAAATTAATACATTTTTTTAAAAGAGTTTTCAATTTTACAATAAGAAGTTATAAAGTATTGAATATTAATCGTTAACTCAAAACAATGATTTTAAAGATTTTAATTTTGTACATATTTAAAAAATTTTATAGAAAATATATAAAACTATATATATTAAATAATGTTATAAAAAAAGTATAAAAATGGTCAGTGTGGAATAGTCTTACCATGACCCATATTATAGGTGTCATGGTAAATCCATTATCCCATACATTTTTAGGTTTATTAGTGTTTTAAACTTTTTACACAAACTCTAATTTATCAACAAAATTTAAGTGGGTATTCTAAATATTATTTAGGCAGATACCAATGTCCAAACTGCTGATAAATAGCGATTTGGGAAACGGCTACCAAAGCATTTTTAAAATTTTATAGTTGATTATATTATCAAATTTTTTTTTAACTTTAATAAGTAGACAATAGTTTTTTTGTATAGATAAATAATTATTTCTCTACCGCTTACTAAAAAATATCAGTAAGGAATAAGTAAAGAAATGGTCAATGTGGAATAGACTAACCAATACCAGTTTTTACGAGTCTTGGCAGCTGGTTATTAATGATTCATAGCCACATTCACATGATTTTTTTAACATTTTAGTCACACTCTATGTGACTATAACATTAAAAAAACAATTTATTGAAAAAAAAATATACTCACATTATAAATTGAAATAAGATGTGATTTCAAAACTCATTTGGACTTTAAAAGAAAACATATTAAAAAATGCAACTACAACATTTTAAAAAACATTATAGATGCTTCTTAAAGCATTTTGTATTACCTGCTTTAGTAAGTGACTGGAGCTCCGGCCCTGGATAAAAGAAAGACATTTACAATGTGCTTTTAGATTTTGTATGAGAGTAAGAGAGTTGTTATTTTTCAATATAGGAATGCCAACAGTATTACAATTTTTTTTTGCAGTAGATAAATAAGCTTGTTGTCTAACAAAAATTGTGGATTTTAAGTCCAGACTTCAAACCCACAAGCCACTATAAGCCTTAGGCTATTACAGAAGCTAGATCAGATTAAAGACTTTCTGTCAAGACAAGAGTATAAAGTTGAGTCGACAGCAAATAGAGCCGCTTTTTCGATAATTTTCATGAAGATCGTTATAGTAGATAAGAAACAACACAGAAGCAAAGATAGAACCTTGTGATACCCTTAAAGTTACTTGAAATAAAGAAGAGCATAGGTCTTCAAGAATAACTTTAATACTGCAGTTAGAAATAGAGAAATTAATAATCTCAAAAACTTTATGCAAAGAAACTAATAATAGTGAAGACTAACCGTAGAATAGTTGGAGAGATCAAGTCTTTTAAAGTCAACTTATTAAGTCATTTAGGTTGGCATTGCCAAATGCCAACTTTAATTTTGAGGGCTGAATAATGGTATCAAAAGTTGGCATAGTGACAACAATTAAATTAAATTCTAAAAACAATAGAGTTAGACTACAATACTTTTCATATCTATAAAACCTTTTTTCACATTTATTTTAGCAGTATCAAAGGTTTGATAATACTCTAATGTTAAATCTGTTTCATAAGAAAACATTGTTTACCTATATCTAATAAACTGTGGAATTAGGTTTAAATCAATTTAAGTTGACATTTTAGCCAAAACAGCTTGTTGTTTCACATAAAGAAGATCTTTATAAGTTATGTGCAAAATGCCTACTTATCTTAATGCAATTCAACATAATTTATATACAAATTATATCTTTCGTTATTTACAATTATTTACAAGTAACTCTAATCAATCATTAGCTTTAAAACAATAATTAATTATATTTATACCATAGTTATAGGAATAGCTTTACTTTAAATAGACTTGAACACCAAAATCACATTATCTACATATTTGTTTAAGTTTATAAAATTTTTTCTGTTTTTTTAAATTCATTTTATCTGATAGATTATTACAATTACATTTACAACAAGTATATATTGATAAAAATTTAAATTTTAAAATTAATAATTCATTCAAATTTCAAAATTATAAAGTCAAAATTTTCTTAATAATAATAAACAAATACAAAAAATAAGTATAAAAATATTATAATTTATAATTTAAAAAACTCACAAGTAAGCATTATTTACACTTGAAAGAAGTTGTGCTATTTCAAGTGAGTTTTCTGTTCCATTATAAATATGCTGCAATGCTTCGTTTGCCTGTTTTTGGGTGGAAAACAACTGTAATGGTTGCTGCGCTGAACAAGGAAGAGGAAGTTCTCCAGAAACTTAATAATAAAAGAATGCATTCTTAAGTTACAAAATACAAAGTTCACAGAAATAAATTTAAAATAAAAAAAAATAATATCAATGAAATAACGTAGCATAAATTCTAAGACTGACTTTCAGATAAGCATCCAATACCAGAAAGAGTAATAATTGGAATATTTTCAGGTTTATTCATTTTCCGACATGGTTTAATTATATGACTTTTTGTGATTTCAAAAACTGAAAAAATAAAAATAAAAATATAAAACATATAACAAAAATTTATATCATTCATACATACATACATATATACATACATGCATACATACAAACATACATACATACATACATACATACATACATACATACATACATACATACATACATACATACATACATACATACATACATACATACATACATACATACATACATACATACATACATACATAAATACATACATATATATTATGTATACTTATATATGTAATACATACATATATATATATATGTAATACATACATATATATTATGACATAATATATAATATATATTATGACATAATATATACATAATTTATGTATATTATATACATCTCTGTATATAATATACATATATTATATAAATATATATATTATATATATTATATATTTATTATATATATATGTATTATATATATTATATATATATATATATATATATATATATATATATATATATATATATATATATATATATATATATATATATATATATATATATATATATATATATATATATAGATAGATAGATAGATAGATAGATAGATAGATAGATAGATAGATATGAAATATAAGTAAAATTAAACTTTCATATAAGAAATGTAAGTTATTGTTTCTTGGCGCCGCTCAAACTTTATATACCAACATTGAAGTATTTAGACATAATTTTAAACAACCTTTTAGTTATTCAACAATATGGTAGAATCACGATGTTGCAAGTTAGACTAACTATCGTTAGTCTAACTTGCAACACCCCGTTAAGATTCCAATAAGTTAGACTTACTCCTCTTATTGGAATTTTAACGGGGTATAAGATTTTTTTTTTTGATTCAACTTAAAAATTAAGTTAAGTTATTACTTAAAAAGTTCTTCCACCTTGTTTTTGAATTGATTGACTGACTCCGCGTTGTTTCTTGTTTAAAATTGTTCTTGTCGTTTACCACTCTAACGGTGAAAAATTTTGTTATATATTTCCTGTAAATTTTCTTTTCAGATTTTTATTTCAGTCTCTAGTTTTATGGTTGTTATCTTGTATTTCGGGTTTTCAGTGAAAATTTATGACATCTCATTAATTCAAATATTTTAACATTTGAATTAGATCATCCCTTTTTCTTCTTCTTCTATTTCTTCTTCTTCCTCTTCTTTTTTTTTTCTTCTGCTTTCCAGCAATAATAAACCAAACATATTAAACCTCTCTTGATAAAAATATCTTAATATACTGCAATTAAGTATTGAATATTTGAGCTGCGTATTCTAAATACTGACGAACCAACTCAGTCGGTACAGGAACCAAAAAAAGACATTTGACGTTCAAAAGATGTTCAGAACATTCAAAAGATGCTCAAAATATGTCTTTTTTTTACGCCTTGTGTCCACTGGGAAGATGATAATAAAGAGTTTCGTGATCTTTTCATCTAATTTTTTTTTCTGTGTTTCTGTTGCGGTTGTTCAGTAATTTGCGATCATCAGAAATTAACATAAATTGGCAGCACTAATAATAATAATAATAATAATAATAACAATAATAACAATAAAAAAAGTAACAATAATAATATTATAATCTAAAATTACATGTATCATATTAGAAAAAATAATTATATCGTAGAAAACAATTATAACAATGAAAATAGTAAATTTTGGTGTTAAAAGAGCTAATAAAAAAATCGGTAGTAATAGCAAGAGTAAAAAAAAAATATTAGTATTAATATTAGCTGTAACAATTTTAATCTATGACTTCCGGCATTATTATTACAAAAAACATTACTATAAAATGAAAAATCAACACTATTCAAAAAAAAAAAAACTTCCTGTCATTAAAAAAGCTAAGTACTGATATATTGAAAAGTTATTCCCAAACGGCATTTACGGAGCAGAGAGAAATTTTAGAGTATAACACTCAAACGATATATTTTTTAATTAACTTCTATTAAGCAGAAAATAATTAACAACAAATATTTTTCTCCATATTTATTTTAAATTAAAGGAATATACTGGTTCCGCTCGGAACCAGTATATTTTGATATATTTCAGCATATTTTTTGTTCATACAATTACAGTATGAACTTAGTTTTAAAGGTAACGAAGAAACTAAACGATCACGCAGGACACTTCTTTAAGGTTGATATGGATAAAAACCGTTCAAATTTCAGTTCAAAGGCTCATCTTTAAAATTTTTGGAAACTAAAAAAAAATATTTTTGACAATACATTTTACTTTTTTATTGTCGTTCTGGCAAGTACCCCAAGTTGATTTTTTTTATTTGGTTGATAAATATTTTAACGTTTCGTTATTGATAAGTATATTTGAAAACAAAAATGAAATAAATTACTTACCCTTACTTGCTTACCTTTACCCTTACTTACCCTTACTTTCCTCAAATTAATATATTGAACATTTTCTTATATATTTTTTTTTTACTGTTTCGAAATTACTTTTTTTCCGTTACCAAATTATTAAAATAAAGGCTGGAAAGATTTAAGCAATAGAAACAGAAAAAGGTAATTGTAATTCAATTAAATTCAAACCGATTCAAAAATAGTTTGCACTCCTAAATATTAAACGTCATCTTTTAACGTCATGTTTTAGGCCAAATTGGTTGAACATCCTGCTAAACTACTGTTATTAGCATTAATAAAAAAAGCCTCTTAATATCCTAACAAAAAGGACTTTGTTGTTCTCATCAAAAATGCTACAATTATTTATACAGTTATGAGGATGGAGGTAAGTTTTCCAATAAAAATGAAAACCGATGATGCTTTTACCTTAAAAATTCAGTGTGGTTTTTCTGATGACCAGTATCAAAAAATTAGAAATTCATCCATATCACAGTGTTCAGATATTTATCCTTCACTTAATGAAGTTAAGAATGAAAGACAGAAATGTTGTCCTAGGGTTGTAGAAAATAAGCATCTGTTTCAACTCCTCTACAGGGTATGTTTAATTGTACTCTGGCAAGGATACTTTAAATGAAGTTCAAAACTATATGAGTATATTCACTAAAAATGTGAGAAATATTAAGTTACTTCACTTTAAAGGTAGTTTTAATAGTGTCTTCAGTCAAAGTGTGTTTAAACAAAGGTATACTGATACAAATATTAGCAAGGTTCAGGTTAACAAGCAAATTCTTTTAAACAGCTATTGTTCCGCTTAAATTAACCATTAGAAAGGAAAATGTATGGTTAAATAAGAAGCCCTCTGTGTGTAATGTCTACAGTAATGTCTACACATTGCTGTAGATCAATATATCTCCAGTATCAAATGGAAGCATAAAGAAATAAAGCTTTTTTTTATAGTAATTTGTATTTTTGGTTTTGTTTATAGAAAAGCTACATAAGTTATTATTTAGGTATCAAATTTTTTGGCATCAAATTTTTTATTTTAAATAGTATAGTGCGCGTTTTGGTTTTAAGAATACCAATTTTTTTATCTTTAGTCTAAAGTTAGTCTTTGATGCGCGTAATTTTTGTTTATAATAATAAAATCAAATATTTTGATTTCAAAAACGTTAGTATTGATGTATCTCGTGTTTATATTTGATGTTTATATAATTTTTTCCGTTTTTTTCAATTTTTTACTTACTGTGCGCATCGTACTACGATAGTTGTTTGATATTGAAAAATTTTGCTCACACCGAATCGATGGTGGCTTGATTAATTTTAACACATCTTCTAAATGCCATAACTTTTGTGATTTGAATTCAGTCGTAACGTAGCTGTTGAGTTCTTCGTCTGTTAAATCATTAGGATCAGTGGCTTGGATTTGTTGTTTTGCATTGAATTTTCTTTTCCTTTTTGGTGGCTCTTTTGGCTTCAGTAAACAGTTTAAAGTTGTTTAAGGCTGAGAGAAGCAAGAAGACCTATGTTTGGAGCATTGGAAGTTCGACTGGCTGCTGAGTCCCAGATGAATCTCTATGAAATGATCACTTTCCTCATTACTAGACAGTAAAGATGACAGTTAAAAATATTAATTTTAAGCCTTTTTGCTTCTTCAATAACTTTTTATTTGACAAGAGCAAAATTTGGAACTCTCTCGGCTCTTCAAGAATTCCTGTATTGTTGAGAAATGTTTGCAAATTGACTGTCAAGATCTGCCTTTTAAGAATCTCAATTTAAATTTTTTCAACCAAACGACCGCGAAGAAAAATTTTCTTTACTTACAACTCCTCCAAATAAAATTCCAATGTTCTGCAAAAATTTCAAGTCAGAGTCATTGCCAATCATGCAAGTTGTTGTCCCATCCATATTTTGTCCAAACCAACCTCATTCAGGATAAATGCCGAAGATCATTAATTAATGATTTTGCAACCTCAACAAAGCTTTGACATCAAATTCGTTGCTTATTTTGACAATACAAAGGTTGTGATTGTAATTCAACTTGTTTCACAGGCAGCGGTCTTGTTCGTCAAAGTTCGTGTTTCGGAGTTATAGAGTTGAGAAGGGGTTATAGCCACAACTAAGTAGCCCCTCGTATAATGTGGCCTTCTGGGCCTAAAAAACTTCAGTGTTTTAATAAAGCTGTTTATATTCTTACTTAGTAAAAAACAGGTTGTGCTTTAAAAAGACCCGACAAATACAAAACTATGAACCCTAGCTTAAACAATTTTTTATTCTAGACTCTATTAGAAATAATGGGCTTTTACTGTGAAATTGGATTAGGTTTAAAGTTAAAGTAATGAGTATTGCTACATTGAAGTGTTGTGTTAATTTGAAATATGTTCATAATTTAAACGTAAACATAAGTGAGTTCCTAAGATAAAAGTTGATCAATTTTTTTTCTATATCTTTTACTTTTATTCGCTTTAGCAGTGTACAGAGTACTATGCTTTGAGTCAAGTTCTTTTACAAATTTAAAAATGAATAAAGTACCAAAAACTATAAAACACAAAAAGCCATCGTAATCACCAAGATCTCTAAACCTATCACTTACTAATATTCTAATAATAGAACACATCTTCGAAGTAACTTTTCATTTTTTGAGTCTTATCTCTGGCAAAGTTTAACAGACTCTTTCAAAGTTCAACTTGCTCTTTGTAAGACTAAAATAAGTTCAGCTGTCTTATCTTGTGATCTAAGTGTTGATGGTTATCTTCCTTGAGTTCGTAAAGACTTCAATAGCCACATGCTTGACTTGGGCGTTTACATTCGTAAGAATTCACCCATTTGTCAGGAAACAAGGTTTGAATCCACAGGCTATTCTTTATGTATTTTCGATTAGCACCACTTCAATCTATCGCCTTTCTCTTTTTTCTATATCGCTCTCCTTTTTCTCAAGACTCTTTTTGATGTTATTTTTAATCAAATTGACCGAGCCCTCTCTCTTTATTGATCAGCCAATATTGTTGTTGTTGGTGATTTTAATGCTCATTACACAGAATGGCTCGAGTATCAGTGACTCTGCAGCCATTAAAGCACACAATTTTTGCCTTGCTCAATCCCTAACTCAAATAGTCAACTATCCAACTCGCTTTCCAGACAACCCGAATTATTTACCTTCTCTACTCAACTTACGTCTTGTTTCTGATCTTTGTCTGTGCTCAGTTCCTTCACATTCACTCTTAAGTGCTTCTGATCACGGTTTAATCTCTCTAAAACTATATCTAATCCCAATCTTCTTCATTATCTGAATCCCCCTATTATTGTACCTCTTAAAATAATCTTAAAGCTGACTGGGACTCTTTCCGTGATTTTCTTTGTGATGGCCCTTGGATAGAAATCTTTCGTCTTTCTGCTATCAAATGTGCTTCTTAAATAACTTTGTGGATTCAGGCTGGCATGGAAACTTTTATTCCCAATCAACGATTCCGGGTCAAGCCTCATTTTTCCCCATGGTTGTCCTCACATTGTGCTGCTGCAATTTGCAATTGAAACCGTTACTTCCATATCTATCAGCAAAACAATTCTCCAGAAAACAGACGTCTGTTTATTACTGCTAGAAACCAATGTAAAAAGATTTTGTCTAACGCCAAAGCCAGCTATTCTCAGGTCATGAAATCTTGTATTTCATCACAAAAATTAGGCTCTCGTGACTTCTAGAGAATCTTTAATAGTATCAATAATAAGGGAAAATCAGTAATTATACCTCTCTTGTATGGTTCAGACTTTGTCACCTCTCCTAAAGACAAAGCTGAACTGTTTGCATTCGTATCACCTCAGCTTTTGTATCTAAAGTGATTTCCTGCTTAGACTCTTCTGCAGCTTGTGACATGGACAACATATTCATTATAGTCTTGCAGAAGTAATCTCCGGAGCAGTCGTCTATACTTTCAAAACTATTCAATAATTGCTTATCAGAGTCTTGTTTTCCGGCCTACTGGAAAGCGGCATCTGTTATCCCTATTTTCAAAAATTCTGGAGAGCAATCTAATTCGTCTAAATATTATTCCATTAGAGTTCTTCTCGTCATAAGCAAGGTTTTTCGATTCTTTAATTAACAAACACTTAACCTCTTAATCTTGAATCTAATAACTTGCATTCTGATCATCAATATGGATTTCGATCTTCTCGTTCTGCAGCTGATTTGCTAACAGTAATAACCGATATGTTTTATTGTGCATTAGATAAAGGGGAAGAGGTTAAGGCCATTGCTCTTGACATTTCTAAAGCTTTTGATAAAACTTAGCATGCTGGTCTTCTCCATAAGCTTTCTTCTAACGGTGTATCTGGTAATATCTTTAAGATTATTGAATCCTTCCTTTCCAGTCGTAGTATATCAGTTGTTCTCGACGGACAGCACTCTTCTTCTTATTTTGTAACTTTAGGGGTTCCTCAAGGTTCAATCCTTGGCCCTATACTCCTTTTAATTTACATTAACCATTTTCCAGATATTCTCACATCTAAGTTTGCATTATTTGCTGATTATACCACCATTTATTCTTGTCATGATAAGAAGCCAACACTATCTGATTGCTTGGTGACTGCATGGGGCTCACAGTGGCTGGTGAAATTCAATTCAGATTAAACTCAATTTTTTTCAGCCAATCGTTATCGCAATAGTTTAGATGCTCTTATATTTATGAACGGTAATGTACTCGATGAGTCATTTACCATCAATCTTCTAGGAATAACTCTTACTTGCGATCTTTCTTGGAAACCATATATCAAATCGGTTGCAAAATTTGCATCTGCTAAGGTTGCATCTCTTTATCGAGCTCGATACTTTTTTACTCCAGATTCTATTCTCTATCTCTATAAATTTCAAATCCTGCCTTGTATGGAATACTGTTGCCATATCTGGAGCGGATCTTCTAATGATGCTCTTTCTCTTTCAGACAAGGTGCAAAAATGCATAACATGTAAACATAGTTTGACCTGCTCTTGCAGCCAACCTCCAATCATTATCACATCGTCATAATGTTGCTACTGTTTCTCTTTTCTAAAAAATACTATAAAAAACACTGCTCTAAAGAGCTAGTGTCTCTTATGCCATCTGCTAAAATTCATTCTCGAGTTACTCGTCATTCAATTAAGTCTCATCTTTCTACTGTGACTAAGTGCTCCAAAACTCTTAATTTTCTTGTTTTTTTTCTAGAACATCATTTCTTTGGAATTCTCTTCCTTTATCTTGCTTTCCTGATTCATATAATTTACAATCTTTTAAGTCGTCTGTCAATCGTTATCTTACTTTATAATCTTCATCTTTTCTCTTCCAGTAACTTCCAACTCTAATTAGTGGTTGCTTGCAGCCTAGTTGGGAGCAAAGATGTCAAATAAATAAAATAAATTTTATTCAGAGCAAACATTTGTAATTTAAAATGGTTTTAAAACTAAAATAGTTTTTTTTTTCTACACCATTTACTTTTAAGCACTTATCACAGTCTGATTAAAATTAAATATTTATCCTTAACATAAAAATTTTTTTTCTCCAATAGATTATTTCAATTATTTCCTTTATCACTTCGTCCTTTACGTACACTGCTAAGTTATTAACTGTCAGACAAACTTTTTCGAGGTTTTTGGAAGCTTCAACCCTTGCATAACTTTCAATCAGCTTTTGTACCAATGGATTTGCAATTTGTTTGAAACTAAGTCTAAGGTCTGATGCTTGGCAACAATTTCGTCAGTAAATGTAAGTTTCACTTAAAAAGTCACTTACGAGTCAATCAATTTTGAAAGTCACTTACGAGTCAATCAATTGATTCACTTACGAGTCAATCAATTTTGAGCGTGGTTAAAATTGCGTATATTTTTGGGATTTGTCATAAACAGAAGTATTACGGCAATATTAATGAAACTCCCATAAATGAGTGTGAATTTGTTTTGTTTTAAAGTCTGTTCTTTTGGTAAATTTTGTTTTTGCTCCTTCAGGATATAAGGTGCATTCAACGTGAAACTTGTCATTTTTCAAAACTAGACAATAGAGTTTTGCCATTTTGAATAAGTTTTTCTTGCACTTTTTTTCATTTTAATATTTGACTTTGTTCAAATTTAAAAATCATGTAAGTTGCTATTGCTATGCCAAACGTCGTAAATTAAGTTAGTTATACATCCTTTTTAGTTTGTTACAGTACGTTTATTGTTATTTTTTAATTATCTAATTTTACGCTTTTTACATAACAAATTATCAATATAATCAAACATGAGCGAAAACGATGCATTACGATTGCAAATTTTAAGACTTTAAAAATATTTAAACCGAGATTACTGAAAAATATTGAAAACCCTTAAAATTGGCGCTTTTATTAAATGTATTTCTATATGCTGCGGAATCATTTAATCAGTTGCAACTCTAATCTTATTTTTATAAAAACGCCAATTTTGAAAGCTTTCAATATATTTAGCAACCTCAGTTTTAATATTTTTCACATTTATTTTCTCGTTATTTTGAGACCGAGATTCCGAAATTAAAAAATGACAAAGATTTCCGAAACGAGCGAGATCTGAAAGTATACAGGGGGCGGCGGGGTAATAGCCCTTCTCTCTCCAAACTTTTGGGAATTTTATGTTTTTTCCATTCAAATTGTGATTCTTGCTGCTTTAGATCCCTCCCCCTTTTTTTTTCCGTTTTCACCCCCCTCCTCACAACTTTCTTGATCATCCTACGCCACTGTTTTGCAGTACCACCTCAAAAAAGGCATTAATGGGTTTTATAATGGCTTTTTTGAAAATGAAGCAATTCCTTAAAGAAACAAACCAATTAGAATTAATCAACAGCTTCCTTAACTAATAACATTATAACCCACGATGTTTTTAATACTTCACTTAAAAAAGGCACCATTAAAATTGATATGCTTGGTTATTTCCATATTTTCTTTTCAATTGATGTTTATGCGTAAATCCCACGTGGGTTTCCTGTGGGATTTGCATGGGAATTAATTTGAAAGCTGGAAACTAAAAAAAAAACTATAAAAAAAATTTTTTAAATCGACATGGCATTGCGTTACGTTTATATTGTGTGAAAATATTTTATATTAATAAAGAGAATGGCAAGCAAGTATGTAAGTACCACGAATAATGTTTATCTTTCCTTATAGAAATAGATGCAAGTTGAAATGTTGTCAAAAACCAATCTTGCATGCATGGGACACTGCAGTGTCCCACAAAGAAATGCAGGTTTGAAAGTCAAAGAATTCCCAATTTTCTTTATTAAAAAAAGAAAAAAATAGGATGGGTTTCTGTAACTTTTTTTATGCTCCAAAACTTTTAACTTTAGATGTAATAAGGTCCTTAAGACTTAAGGGACTTACGAACTACATTGAGGAACAAAAACAGGATATTTACAGAAACTTTTCAATTTTTAATCTGGAGTACCACAGTGTTATTGATAATAAAGCCTCTGGGTCCAGTTTTCAAAGTAATATGATCTAAGTAATGTTTAAATAAAATAATATGCTTTAAAATGCATATAGTTATACATATAACTCCCGATAGTTAACTATATGTATAACTAGTTATACATATAATTTGTTATAAAAACTTATTTTTTAAGGTTATGCTTGAACAAATTAGTACCAATTAATTCAAATTCAAGATTTAGTTAAAGTTCAAGTTAATGTTCTTATTTATTCATTGTTTTTGTTAATTTTATATTTATTTGTTCAAATTTATCAGTTAGTACTATATTTTACTACAGTAAGAATGTTTATCATTGTTGAACGTGATTTTATGTTGTTATTGATGTTAAATTTATTACGTTTCAATAACTCAGATTGAATCTTAACTGAATTATTGTAAGCTTTGTAGGGGTTTGTTGTATATCAAATGGTGTTGTAAATAAAGTAAAAATAATATATATATATATATATATATATATATATATATATATATATATATATATATATATATATAACATTAAAACAATAAAATTGATACAAAATTTCACTTTAAAACGAATACCATTAACATTGTGGTGATAATAGCATTAGGAAACTAGTATTTATGTATTATTATTATTATACTATAAATAAATAGCTTTTTAATTCATTTTATAAAATGGAGACTGACAACTGATAATTAATGGAAATAAATACAAATTATAAAAATCATGTATTATTACTAAATACTATATTAATGCTAGTCTACAAAGTTAAAATCAATTTATAGCATTGTTATTAGTTCTTTTGTGATTCGCACTTCCACTTCTGTCTCTCAAATTTATAAAATAGGTGGTCAAAGCTTGCTCAATAGGTAGGTTCTCAGCATAACAATGCTTTTTTCTTACACATTCTAAAGAGAAATATGGCAAATTGATTACTTATTTTACTTAAATCGTAGGGTCATCTATGCATAATGATGTCAGATGATGACCCGGTTTGTTGAACAACTTCACCCTTTATCAAACTCAGTCAATTTTTTGCTATCTCCCATTGAAAATGATGTCAGTTTTTGTTATCTTATTATGATGGTATATCTGAATTGTTAATATAATATAAAAAATGCATATACCATTAATTTTTTTCTGGTTCAATTATACATTTATTCTCAACAGTACTAAAAGTAAAAAAAAAAAAACATAAATTGTTCTTTCAGATAAGCAAGCTAATTTCTGAATTTAAATTGTTTTTCCTATGATCCTCTACAGTTTTAAGCAACAAAAGCTAGAAGTTTTTAGATCACATTGTTGGTGTAAATACCTCTAAAACCTGCTCATAGCTAGTTTTACTTATTTTTAAATAAAATATTTTACTTTTTTTTTTAATTTAATTTTTTAATTGACATTATTTTGGTCTCAACATCCCCTCCCCATTGTCAATTATTGTTAAACTCACGCTGCTCCTCTATCTACTGGCATCATTTATGGATGATTCCATAGCCTAAATACTATATATATATATATATATATATATATATATATATATTATATATATATATATATATATATATATATATATATATATATATATATATATTATTTTTACTTTATTTACAACACCATTTGATATACAACAAACCCTTACAAAGCTTATAATAATTCAGTTAAAATTCAATCTGAGTTATTGAAACATAAAAAATTTAACATCAATAGAACAGTAAAGCTGTCATCATTTAAAATGTAAAGGGTGTTGTCAAAATATGTTGATAGTAAAATTAAGTTACTAATAAAATCACGTTCAACAATGATAAATATTCTTACTGTAGTAAGAATTAGTACTAGTTAACAAATTTGAACAAATAAATATAAAATAGTGAAAAAACAATGAACAAATAACTTGAACTTGAACTAAATCTTGAATTTGAATTAATTGGTTCTAATTTGTTCAAGCATAACCTTAAAAAATAAGTTTATATAATAAATTTTATGTATAACTAGTTATACATATAGTTAACTATCAGGAGTTATATGTATAACTGCATGCATTTTAAAGCATTTTTATTTAATTTATATATTACTTTAGATCATATTACTTTGAATACTGGACCCAGAGACTTTATTCCCAATTACACTGTGGTACTCCAGATTAAAAATTGAAAAGTTTCTGTAAATATCCTGTTTTTGTTCCTCAATGTACTTCGTTAGTCCCTTAAGTTTTATGAACCTTATTATATATAAAGTTAAAAGTTTTGGAGCCTAAAAAAAGTTACAGAAACCTCCTTATCTCCCCCCTATTTTATTTTTTTTTTTAAATAAAGAAAATTTGACTTTCAAACCTGCATTTCTTTGTGGGACACTGCAGTGTCCCATGCATGCATGCTTGGTTTTTGACAACATTAGAACTTGCATCAGTCAATTGTTTGCAGATAATATACTCAAGAACTATATTCAAATATCATATGAACATGTTAGAGAATGTTCATATGATATTTGAACATCACAAATTTAATAATATTGTTGTGATATGTTATATAAGTAATTCCATAATAGATTATGATATGAAAATAAGATAGGATATGAAGCCAATGATCAAAGAATAAATTTACTTATAGAAATTTAGATGTTTGTTTATTAGTTTCAGAATATTATATTGTGTGACCGCGGCCTTCTATAATAACAGGCCTTGACATCGCGCAACAAAGTTGTTAAACTGAAGGCCATTTCCTAATCTGTGTTTACATTTTCATCTTTTAACATTAGACGAAAGTTTGTGTTAGCGCTTTTTTAATAAATCTTTAAAATATGATGTGGTTTATAAATTAGATATCTTTAAAATGTGATGTGGTATATAAATTTAAAATGTGATGTGGTTTATAAATTAGATAGCCCAACATCAAGACAATAACGTTGTTATCGTCTTGATGTTGATGTAAGGTTCAAGGCGTTAACTTTGTAAGGTAATATATATTGTCAAATTAACGATAAGTTTTTTTAATAATTAAAATGCCTTAAAAATGCCTTTAAAATGCCGTGTACGGCATTTTGCGCGATGTCAAGGCCTGTTATTATAGAAGTCTACATCATTGAAAAAGTAGGTTTTTACATTTTTGTTTTTGTTTTTTTGTTTAACTACTTATCCTTATTGATCACTTTTTTTCAGGATTCTCCTCATGGGTTCAAGCTCATTACGCATAAACGTTAGTCATTGTAAGTAATAAATTAGGAAATAATTATTTGTGAAATATTGTAGTCAATAATGACTTCAAACTGGCTAATAATTAAAATTGCTCGACTAATAAGGTTCCTTATTAAAATTGCTCTCTCTCTCTATCTCTCTCTCTATCTCTCTCTCTATCTCTCTCTCTCTCTCTCTCTATCTCTCTCTCTATCTCTCTCTCTATCTCTCTATCTCTCTCTCTCTCTCTCTCTCTCTCTCTCTCTCTCTCTCTCTCTCTCTCTCTCTCTCTCTCTCTCTCTCTCTCTCTCTCTCTCTCTCTCTCTCTCTCTCTCTCTCTCTCTCTCTCTCTCTCTCTCTCTATATATATATATATATATATATATATGTATATATATATATATATTTATATATATTTGTCTCTCTCTATATATATATATATATATGTATATATATATTTATATATATTGGTATTTATATTTTTTTTTTTTTAGAAAATGTTTGAAGAAAGTTAGAAGATACTAAAAACCTTGGTATTATACAAGCCGAAGCGATTTAATTAATTCAATTGACAAAAAACGGCGTGTAAATCGCAAAAGAAAAAATGATATTTTTAATATTCGTTTTGGATGTATTGATTAATAGCATTTATTTTTAAATAAATTCATTTTGCAACACGTTTTTTAATTTTATAAAATTTCGTCATAATAGTTTAAGGTAAATCCCACATAGGTTATAGGTAGAAAACATCACATGTAAAAGATCAAAAATGCTACACGTTTTGAATACCGAATGGGATAAAGTAGCAAATACCAGATTAAGTTAAGCCTCTCTGAAAGCTTCGATGATTGATTTTAAATTACTATTTAAGTAATTTTTAAATTAAAAGAATTTTAAAAATTATCATAGAAGCATTCGGACTTTCATTTGTCTAGTATTGACTACTTTTATACCATTTGGATTAAAATATGTGGCATTTAAGATCTATAACATGTCGTATTTTCCACCTATATCCCATGTAGGATTTACCACATAAAACCCATGTGGGATTAACCATATGAAACCCACATGGGACAAAATAATAATCCCCATATGGGTTACATATGGTAAAAACCCACGCGTATCCCATATGGGATTTACCATATGGAATCCATGTGGGATTTACCATATGAAACCCACATGGGACAAAATAATAATCCCCACATGGGTTACATGGGGAAAAAATCCACGCGTATCCCATGTGCGCTTTTTTACTGGGATATTGTGAAAAAATAAAATATCTAATTTAAGCATAGAACCTTTTAAATATCTATTATCTTTAATTGGCAGTTTTGACTTATAGAAGACAATAATTTGTTATATATATCTTGTTTCAAAAAAGCTTTGTGGTATATCACGTCAGATTTTTGAGAAAACTCAAAAGTAATTTTACAAGGTTTATGCGTATGCCACAGTTTACGTTTGTTGTTTTCTGTTTCTGTCATAAAAGTATTTAAATGACCAGTTTTGCCAGAACCCTGGACAAGGAGTGTTACTAATTTTTAGTATAAATGTATAGTATAACTACAGACTGAGATATGCGATTATATTAGTATTTGTATGTGATCAACCAATTATGAGGTTGGATTTTTAAATAAATATTTTAATTCCGCTTACAATAATAGTTACAAGAACGCAATCATCTCACTTCTGAAACTAGTGTAAATATGTACAAATATTGTGACGTAGAATTTGAACAATTCTTTTTAAGTAATTCAATTGTACAAACCAAGACTTGTTATATAATAATTATATTAATTATTGTAATATAATAATTATATAACATTTTTGGGAATAGCTTACGATCCTTATCAGTGGAGATTGTTTATTGATTGATCAAAGTACAGTATGAAAGTAGCTTTTTATTTAAAAAAAAAAGTTTAGTTTAATAATAAAAATCATCACTTTCAATAACACATTCATTAACACTGAAAGAGACGTAGAAAAGCATGAAACTGCTGTTCAGTTTTTTGAAATATGACCAACACAAGTGGTTGATATGCAAAACTTCTTTGTTTTATTCCTTTGGGGTAGCAGAGTAGACTATGAGCATTATGTGAACAAAATGTGGTCACCAAGAGAAGAATTCATACCAGTAAGTTACAGTTTCAAGTTACAGCCTTTAGTAGAAGCACATCAATTTCTCTTTCCGCCCTTCTATATAAAATAGGGGTTAATGAAATTTTTTGACAACAGTATAGATCATACAAATTTCCACATTTAAGTGAAGCAAAGTTGACTGCAGGTATCTTTGTTAGACCGTAGATCCGAGAGGTAATGGAAGATGAGGAGTTAATGTAAATTTGCCAAAGTTGAACTGGAAACCTAGAATGTCTTTAAAGATGTTGTAAACAATTTTAAGGTAACTTCAAATCAGGCAGTTACTAAAATCATAATAAATACATGGTAGCTAAATTTTGTGCTATGGTTCGCCATTAGAGTGTAAATATGCCCTTTTTGGGCTCTTACGTTAACTAGTTTCCTGCTAATCTTGGTGCATTCAGTGAATAGCAGAGTGAAATGTTCAATCAGGATATTTGTGAATTTAAGAGGCAATATCAAGCTTGATGGAAGGTGAATAAGATGGCCGACTACTGCTGCTCATTGAAACGTCATAATACTGGTGCTGCTCATTAACTAAAATCACTGAAAAGATAATTTACAGAGTGATAAATGATTAATAAATGTAAGTTGGCTTTTATATTGCGCTTTTATATTGTTTAATAACTTTGTAACTTCTAACTCTTCTGCATCGTTAAAATTATTCATCGTATATTTTGTTGCTGGTTTATTGAAAAAAATTTTGACCTGGTAAAAAAATTTGGATTACACATTTGGAATCATCATGAAAAGTTGTGTAAGAAGAGCCAGTTTACATATCTGCAGTTTTCACAAAATAAAAAATTGTTAACAATTGTTATTTGAAAGCCTTCAAGGAAAAATTAAATATGCTGATTCACTTGAAAAATACAAATCAAACTCAAAACGCACTTGAAAACTAATAAACGAAATTACTAAAACACTAAGTAATTAGTTGGGCAAAACTTGTGGCAGTTATTCAAGTAGATTATCTTCTACTTTAATAACTTTCACAGTTATTAAAGTAGATGATAATTTTTTTCTTGATAATAAAAAAACTGTTACCAAACTAAATAGATATTTTGTATATGTAGGGCCAAAGCTAGCCAAAAAAAATTCTAAAATCTAAAAGTTCAATAAACAAAACATATTTCTCTCCAATCTCATAGGTAAATTTTTTAAATCTGTCTTTAGATTTAGTCAAATAAATTTTTTTCATGTTTCATTTCATATTGCTAAGTCAGAAAATTTCTATCATATTGAAATAAATAAAGATATCTAACTATCTTTATTTACTCCAATAAAATAAACAAAAAGATAAAAAAATATAAAATAGACAAGACAAAGATTAAAAATAATATCAAGATTTAAAACTAATTATATCCGAAAATAAAATAATTATTCTTGCATCTTATAATACATATATGTATATATATATATATATATATATATATATATATATATATATATATATATATATATATATATATATATATATATATATATATATATATATATATATATATATATATATATATATAAGAAAACATCAAACAATACGAATTCTCTTAATACAAATAATAATTTATTTTGAGAAATTTTCACTGGGTCACCAGCATCATCAGCTCGTAAAATATTAGTTAATAAGTAATATTTTACGAGCTGATGATGCTGGTGTCCATAACCCAGTGAAAATTTCTACACTCAAAAAGTAGTAGAAAATCACTTGACAAAAATCTTTTCCATTTAACGCTGTGTTGCATCAATTAAGACAATGGCGTACTTTATAACAGGCCTTTGAACCGTGCGGATAAAGTCATAAACTAGAGGCGAACGTTTTGTATTTCCTAAATTCATTCTGTAACATAAAATCGAAGTTGCTTGCTAAATTATTTAGTCAATTTTTAAATTTTTAGTTTACTTTGTCATAAACATGAGTCGTAAATGCTGTGTCCCGAATTGCAACGGTAATTATGATAAAAGTTCTAAAGAAAAAACTTTTCGCCTTCCTCGAACACCAGAAGAAAGAAAGTGGTTGGCTGTTATACCAAGAGATAACATGCCAGATAAGAAAGACGCCGTTGTTAGTGAAAGGGATTGGCCTGTTGGATACATTTCGACAAAAGAATTATGGCAAAGAAAGACCATGTGATCCTACATCTGTGTTTAAGTGTGTAAAACCAAGTTTTATACCTAAACCATCTGGTTGTCCCAGAACAACTTTAAGATCACATGCAGAAACTAGAAATTTTCAGCCTGAAGAGTTATTTGTTTTTAATTTAAAAGATGTTATAAAATATTTTAATGATCTGAAAACAAACTATAAGTTTAATGGAACTGATATATTTAATACTAAAACAGAAAATCAAGTTTTGATTCAATTGTAAGAGTTTGTTCATGACACAGATGTTCCGTTGTTTGTTATAAAAATAAATTTTTTTACTTTAGAGTCAAATTTTTAATAAAAACACTCTAACTGAACAGAATTACCATACTGAATAGATCGTCGTATATTGATGAAGCAGTTCAATTTTTATATTTATATGTATGTCAGCAGTAAAAAAAAAAAATTATTAAACAGCGACTTTTTTCAATGAGCAATAAACCTGTTACAAATAAAAAATACTCTGTTGAAACAATGATTAGACCTTTTGAGTACTATGCAATGTCACGTTTATAGTTATTACTTTGTTTGGTGGACCCAAATTTTTATGTAAAATGCTTCCTGTGCATGACATGATTCAAATTTTCACCGGTTGCTTTTATCTGCGATAAAAGCAGCCGGTGGTCATGTTATTTCTATAGTTTATGATGGTAACAGGGTAAATCAAGTTTTTTTCAAGAAATTTGAGACAGATGGCATACCTTGGCAAACAAACGATAATATATATCTGCTGTATGATTTTGTGCACCTTTTAAAAAATATTTGCAATAATTGGATCACTGAAAAGTCACAGGAACTTGAATTTTTTGTTAATAAAGAAAAAAATTTTGCCAAATGGTCTCATTGAAGCATTGCATAAATTAGAATCAAATCAAGTGATTAAAATGTCTAAACTTACAGATGTAGCTGTGCTCCCAAAACCAATTGAAAGGCATCAACTTGTCTGAAAGTATTTTGCGAAGAAACAGTTTGTGCTTTAAAATGTCACCCAGAGTTAAAAGATGTTGATGATTTCTTTTCTTTAAATAATAACTGAATAATGGAGAATTATCAATGTTAATAGACATTATGCAGATGTACATATGTGTCATCCGAATCGGGCTGCTATTTTCTCTTCTGATGATTTTAATCTTCAAAAGCTGTTAGAATTTGGAAACATGGCTAAGCAAATGTGCTCTTCTCAAAGAGTTCATTTTTAAAGCTTCACTAAAGATACTTCTAAAAGCATCTATCATACTTGTAATGGTCTTGTGGAGTTATCAAAGTTCCTCTTGTCTACAAGTCATAAGTATGTTTTGCTTGGAGCATTTACAATTGATCCTTTAGAAAAGCAGTTTGGAAAACTGAGACAGGGATCAGGAGGTACATATTTTATCACTGTTCAACAAATACTAGAGAAAGTGGGAATCAAAAACAAAACTACTTTTGCAATTAGACAAATATGGTATTGATCTTGATTTTAATACATCAGGTCATTCTTGTGAAAGATGTGGTTTTTACTTAAATGAAGAAAAATGTTTGATATTTGTTAATTTGCCAGAATTAGAAAATATATTATCTATAGATGTCAAAATGACTCTAATTTACATAGCTGGTTACATTGTTCAAAATGACAAAGATTCAGATGATTCATATTTTTATTATGAGAAATATAAAAATTTTACTGAGGAAATCAATCGTTGTGGATTAACTGTATCTGGCAACTTGGTATGTCAATTGGTAATATATTGCTATATTATGTTTCGTGAAGTAGCTGATAATAAATGTATATCTTCTTTGTGCAATCTAATGATGCTTGTATCAGAATCCTATAAATTAAATATGAACAGAAACCATGGTGTTACACTTTCAAAAGTTTTTTCAAGAGCTATTGTAATTTATATTCTCCAAGGTCTGAAAAAGAACCAAAACAAAAGCTTTTAAAACTTAGCGTTAAATAACAAAGGTCAACAGCAACTGTTTTTTTGTTAAATTGAACTGTTAAATTTAAATAATTATACTGTATATAGCTATAATAGAATAAAAGAAAAAAGTAGTATTATTTTGTAATTTGTTTTTAATGTATTTTTGTTGTTTACTTTTATTTTCTCCTGAAAAATTAATTTTTATGCTTAATTGAGATTATTTTTTTCTGTATTTTTTGTTTAAAAAAACTCGCCTCCAGTTTATGACGTCATCCTCACGGTGAATAGGCCTGTTATAAAGTACGCCATGATAAAGACTCATCAGAAATTAATGATCAAATTAATAAAACTTCAATTTATACCAAAAATTACAAAAAAAACTACAGGAAGTCGCATTTGGCTTGACTACTGTAACTTTTTACACATTTGTGGAATATGCTTTTTTTTTTTAATTTTTTTTTTATTTTAGGTGCCCCAAGAAGTCCTAACGGTCTTGTCACAGAGCACCGCGGAAGTGCATTTAACCAGGAAATTCACGCCTCCTTCCTTACCGTGACGCGAAAATATGTTCAGAGCTCGTTTCGAACCTGGATCTCCTGCTTATAAAGCAAGCGTTCTAACCACGGCCACACATAGACAAAACAAGACAAAAGTCCTAATAATTAAATGTTTCTGCTTTTTAAAAAGAATATTTTTTAATAGAGGGAATTTAATGGAATTATGATATGAGTTCACTTATTTTTATAGTATTTTAGCTGCTGTTTTAAGGATGGACAATTCAGTATAAAATCATCAATAATTTTATTTTTTAATTACATTTTTTAATTACATTTTTAGTTCTATTTCGCTTTTTTGTATTCTTTTTTTTCGCAATCAAATTTTAGTTCAAAATTTTTAAAACCAGTTTAGAGGAATTGAATACATTTTCATTAGAGGAGTTTGGTTTAGCTTGTTTTTAATTGAAATCGGGATTTGTTTTCGAATTTGGAGTGAATAATTTGAGTTAATATTAATTTACAATAATTTATCGAGTTTTGAGTTAAGATTCCTTGAGTTAATATTCATCGAGATATGAGTTAATATTCAATAATTCATCATGCTTTTATGTAACAATAGACAGTTATGATGTTAATTATAAATGTCTATTGTTGCAATAGACAATTATGATGTCAATTATAACTGTCTATTGTTGCATTAAAGCATATAACAATATTTCCAAAAAAATGCATACTTTGCTTACGAGAGAAATTTGAAATTATTATACATGCAAACCAAGAACATTTATAAAACAAAAAATTGGAATTGATTTCTAAATGCAGGCACGAAAATAAGTTTCTTCAAAAAACTATAAAAATAAGTGAGCTCAAATAATAATTACATTAAACACCCCCTTTTAAAAAATATTCTTTTTAAAAAGCAGAAGTAATCAATTCTGAAGACTTTTTTTTATAATAGTGAAAGCATATTCCACAAATGTGTGAAAATTTACAGTAGTTAAGCCATTTGCGACTTCCTGTAGTTTAATTTTTGGTATAAATTAAAGTTTTATTAATTTGATCATACATTTCTGATGAGTTTTTATTAATAAAGCACAAGTGTTAAATGGAAAAAAATTATGTTAAGTGATTTTCAACTACATTATAATTGCTCTGTTTGTTTAAGAACATTGAGCACTCTATTTTGAAGAATACATTTTAAAATTGTTTATATATATATATATATATATATATATAATATATATATATATATATATATATATATATATATATATATATATATATATAAAGGATTTGTGCATAAGTTACGTCACGCTCTTAAAAGTAATTCGCCTAAGTCTAGTTAAAAGGATAGTGTATAAAAGCTTTAGAAAAAGTTTTGTTTAAGAAAAAATGACTTTAAGGGAATATTTCAATGAAGGGGATTGTTTTGACGACAATACTCAGAAAACATTTTTTTTAAGAACTATGTTTAAGAAATTGAACAAAATGTTCGTTACGAAAATAATTTTGATGACAGCTATGATGGTAAATTAACCAACTGCATTATCAAGTACAAAAATTAGTTATATAAAGATAAATTAGTATATTTATAAGTTAGTTTACGCTGTTAGCTGAGAAGCTCGTGCAGCCCTTCTGGTTCAGGAACATGTAAATGGTTATTGCTCCGTTTTCTATTGTCTTTATATAAAAACATTTTATTTTGCACAAAATCTATTTTTGAACAACCATTTGAAGGATAATCATTTAAGTTTTGAATTTGAAAATTGAGCTCAGTTTTTAAGTTCGATCCGTTACGTTCGAGCATAGGCTTCTGCGGTTTTGATAATCCGTCTTGAAGATCGGATGATTCGTCATTAATATTTTCAACAAGTTCACAAGGCGATAATACTGACATTGGAATTGCACAGAAACCGGAACTAGTTATGGATGATCTCTTGCTATCCATATATATTTTTTCAGAGTTAGGTCTCACACTTAAACTGTGATGCTCAGATAAATAATCTATTTTTCCAATGCTTTCGGCTGAAGAAAATCCACCGTTAATATGGGCTTTCTCTACATTATTTTGAATGCTTTTTCCTGATTTGTTCATTGTGAGAAATGCATTGTCTTGTTTGTTTATTGTAAAAGACTCGCTAAGTGTGCGACGTGGTGATATTTTTTGGGTGTGAGTGGTGACGTATAAAGAAGAACGCTCTCTTTGAAATCTAAAATGTTTTATATCAGATTATATAATATTATTGTTAAATATCATAAACTTTAACATCTTTTACAAAAAAAGATTTTCTTACTATAACTATAAATATACTACAAAAATTTTACATCCAGTTTACTTTTTCTGACTATCCCAGCAAGTATTAAAAAAACATTTCCTAAAATCCATTTTTCTATCTTATTAATTTATTATTAATTTACTTATTTTGATTATAATGTTTGAGTATTTTTCAAATTTAGAAATAGAAATAACTACTATTGTATCTCTGTATGATAAAAAACTTAAGATATCGGAAAAAATAAGCGAAACTAGAGGCTCAAGGTTTTTCAAAAAACTAAAAATGGCGCTTTTTCAATTTTACAGTAACCTCTCTTTAAGAAAATTTAATAACAAGTTTAAATAAATAAAGAAGAAAAATAAAAATAAAATGTAAACAAAAATTACAAATTGCCTCGAAAATTTTTACATTTAAAATATCGTTTAGACATTTGACACAAATATTGTTTAGACATAAAACACATCTCAAAAAAATACACGTTTAAAATTTGAAGTTTACGGCAATGTATTTAAGTTCAAGTTTCAAACAAAAAATAAAATTCTTTATCAAACCCCATTCACATTGTTAATTGAGTTTCACAAGATAGCGAGTTAGGACCAACATGTAACAACTATAACAACTATCTTTACACTTTTATGCAAATATAATTAAGTTTTGTAGTTCGTATGAGATTATTGTCAAGATTTAGCTGTTTCTCTAAATAAGCTTGTACTCTGGGCAGAAACGTGGCAATTCACAGTTGCTAGCAGTAAGTGTTTTGTACAAAGGGTAGCATCTACTTCATTATGCAAAGGAATAAAGGATAACTATAGTCTAAGTAATAAAACTTCAGCTACTATGGACTCTAAGCTTAGCTTCAAAAAACATAATGCTAATGCCGTCCATCAAGTTAGCTGCAACATGCTTAAAATATTATAAAACTTGCTTTCACTGTCTATAGACCAATTATAGAATACTTTTTCTCCAGTTTAACAGCCGTACCCGATTAGATTAATTAAAACTGTTAAAAGTGTTCAAAAACAAGTCACGAAGAAAATTAAGAACTTTAAAATTTTGACTTATTGTGACAAACAACAGCTGCTCGACTTGAGACTCACTTAAAGTTAGGCGTTTTAAACATAGCTTGGCAACATGTTTAAATGTTTTTTGCAATCTAGTTTGTACCAAAAGTTCAATGTTTTTAATATTTGACAGCAATAACTACACGCGTTGTCATATTTATAAAATACGCAAACAATATTATTTCTCAGATTCTTAAAAATACAGTTTTTTCTTGATAATATTTGGAATAATTTGACTTCCGAAGTTATTAACGCAAAAAATATTTCTATGTTTAAAAAAAATTTGCTATTCTAATTTCAAAAAATACTGTATTTTGTTTAAATGAATTAATTTTGTTTAACTTTATTGTTTTTATTTAATTTTGTAACTTCCATATATTTGTGACATATTTTAAATTTGTTTAGAGACTCGTTGTTTCTTGCCATCGTTGTACGGACTTAACTACGGACCATAATTGTATCTCATATTTTCATATTCTCATGAACATTTTTATTGGTCTAATCAGGGTTGTTACGACATAATATGTCTGGCTGATCTGTCGACATATTTTTAAACATATTTTTTAATTTTATGTCTGAATTATATTCTGCTGACATAAAATATGTCTGACATATTTTCTATCGAAATATTTGACATAATTTATGTCTGAATTATTTGCTGTTTCAGAACAAGTCAAACTAATGTGATTGTTAATGTTATTGCTGATTTTAATACTGTTTTTGTTAATATTATTTGTATTTGATTGCTATTGTTATTGCTGAATTATTTGCCGTTCAGTCATATAACAAGTCAAACTAATTTGTTAATATATTTTTATTTTATTCATCAAATTATTCTGAAATGCGTTACTAAATTGTTAGAATATAAAACATAAAATATGTCCGAATTAAAATTATGTTCAAATACGTCAGATATATTTTGGATGCTTTGCAAAAAATTGCGATGATTTGGAACAAAAAAGCCCTAAAATTTCAACCCACCCCCCCCCCCCAACACACACCCTGCCCCAAAGGTGAGAGCAACAAGTCGATGAAATATTTTTTGTACTATTTTCAACTAGACTTATATTCATTGAGAAATTTTAAGTTTCATACTGAGAAAAGAAAAAGATAATATATCAATCTAAGAGTTTAAATACAAAATAGTAAAGAATTAGAGAAAGCTCTAGCCTAAAAAGCGACATTAGTAATGAAGAAGACACAAACTTTCTAGTTAAGTGCTCTTCCGCGGCGTTATATAATAAGACCATAAGGACTTCAGGGAGACCTTAATAACCACACAAAAATATATATATATATATATTCGAAGATACTCTGTATAAATTGATGAAAATTTTTTTTCCTTTTAATTTTATTGTTTACAGCAAAAATGCATTTCTTATAAAGAAATAATTTTCATAAAACAAGAAAGATATTTCTTGTTTTATGAAAATTTTTGGACTTTGTTTTTCTTTTTTTAGAGAAAATTATAGATATAGAGGACTTTTTTTAGAAATAAACAATTGTGCCCCTCCACTTCAAAAACCATGTCGTCGGCCATGTAATAATAAATTATACTAATAGAAACTTGTTGCGTAAAAAAACTTTATCGAAATCTCATAATTATTTAAATTACGAGATTTCAATCAAGTAATTTGATGTTTTTTTTCAATTGCATATTTTGTTTATACAACGGAATAATTTCCTCTACTTTTTTCTTGTAAGTTTTCTTATAAATACAAAATATATTTTACATGAGTGATGCCTATAAAGAATAAAAAAATGTATGAAGAAAAAATACAGTTAACCTTTTGCTTTGTGTAATATCTTTGTAAACATTGGTAGAGTTTGAATGAGAAGATTCTTGGTCTTCGTTTATGCCATGGGCTTGGTTAATAGATTCTGAAACCAAAGCGTTTGCTGCACCCACTAAGGCGCTTTTTTGCTGAAAAGGTTGCTTTAGACGTGCTTGGGCGTAGTGATAAAATAACTTGAAGTTGTTTCCTAAAAATTGTTTTCAGTTGTTCAAAAAATTTTGAAGCTTTTAAGTATAAATACTTAAACAGAATAAACAACATATTTTATGTTCATCAAATAATACAAAACACTTCATTCTTTTTTGGTATAAAAAATTAGATTTGTGAAACCGTTCTGAAGATATAAAAGCAAGTTTTAAAGTTACAATAACTTTATAAAGGGAATTTTATTAAAGAGTGATTATACACTTTATTAAAACTAAGCCTTTGTTATTCTTACCTATTATGGACACAGGTAAAGCAATTATTAATACACCGCAAAGCGCACACAAGACACCAAAAAACTTTCCAATAGTAGTTGTTGGAACTATGTCTCCGTAGCCTACAGTAGTCATAGTTACTACTGCCCACCAAAACGATTCTGGTATAGTTTTAAACTTGGTGGAGTTTGATGACTTATATAAAAGTATAAAAACTATTAACTATTATATAAAGTTATTAACTCTTGAATAAATTACAATAATTCAAAAGTTTAATTAAGTTAATATTTTATCTTTTTTCAGAACTTTTTTTATCTACTGCTATTTTCTACTTACCGAATTTTCACAGTAAAAAACGATGGTTGCAAATATAGCCACTGGAATAGCAAGCAATAGAAGTAATAAAAGAAGCTCTTTTGAACTTGCTATTAAAGTATGTTTTAAAATCTGCAGACCTGTAGACAATCGGAAGAAACGAAATAAACGAAACAATCGAGCAATTGCCATAACGTGAAACCAGCTTCTGTTCCAAACTCCTAAAGTTCTTTGTTTTATATAGCCGTTACGACCGAGAGTACAAAAATGTCCGAGGTAAGGTATAATAACAATTAAGTCAATTAAGTTCAAAAAATTCAATAAAAAAGAAGTTTTACTAGGAGCAGATATGAATCGCAAAAAAAGTTCCATCACTAACCACACAAAAGAGGCAATATCAAGAGATAGTAGAAGATCGGAATACAATTGGTTGGGATGAGCAATTTCCAACATTGTTTGAAAACATAAGGACAGTACGGATAGAAGTATAAATAATAATGAAACCATTGATATTATCTATATATAATAAAATGATCTTTAAATTATTTAAATTCAAAATAAATATCAACCCAAGCCACTTAACTTTAGGTTAACGTACATAAAAAATTTAAATTTCAAATAATAACACAACTATGAACATATATAATAATAATACAAAAAGTAAATAATAACACAACAAGAAAACAACATATTTTAAAACGCTTCCTAAAAAACTAACTTAAATATCAATACTAACAAAAACTTTAAATATTTATTAACATCGACTGAAGTGGCTGATGCTAGAGCTGACTTTTCAATTTTAATAAGAACGGATTCACTAGTAATCCTGTTACGACCAACTACTTCGTGTGAATAATTTAGAACCGACATCTGCAGCATCGACTGTTAATTAAGACGAAGGATAGGGCCGACTCCGGCACAACCGACCATTTTAAAAGACTTGTTTTAAATCCAACCAATCAATTATACACCTAAATTAAAAACTTAATCAATATTTTTTTGCAACTTATTACCCCATTATTAACCACGGGACAATGGGTCATTTTAAACGATTCAAGTCAGGGATATTATGACTTTGAATCAAAGAAAATCGATATTTTTTGCATTTGACTGTTTTTGTCTTTAATTTTTTTACTAGTCGGTTGTAAATCGATTTTTTACTAGTCGGTTCTAATTGGATATTTCATTAAACAATTGTAAATAAAATTTTAATTAATCTTTCTTGGACAAATTCGGTTCTATTATGGTCGGTATATCATTTATTCTGTCATAATGGTCGAACGCAGATAGTAGTCGGTTCAAGCATTTAACACGTCAACTGACGTGATTTTTAAACCCTTGCACAATAGTTCATAATTATTACTTGCCGGTTAAACTAATTATTTTTAAAATATTTATCAGATATTTAATGACTAACAGATTAATTGTACTTTATTTTAGGGGTGACCGGATCTAGTTGGCTCTATTTTTACTTTTTGAGCTCTGTAGCCCTAACGGCACAATTTTTTTTCTATTAATATTAATATTAGAGCGCATTCTTAAAGAGTATAAATTTAGATAACATTTTTAACTTACATTCATTATAAAAAAATTTTTTAGGGCCCTTCTGGGACCTCAAAAAAAAAAGTTCGGTACATTACCGCACCCCGGTATTTTTATTGTTTGTGCCAACTTACCGGGGTAAGTTGGCACAAACTATAAAAATAAATATTAATGCACTATTAAATGCAAAATTTATAATTTTTTTTTTACTATTTGTTTTGGCAACAATTTTAAGCCAAAAATTTAATATTACTTTAAGTAGGTACTAAATATTAGTCAGCCAAAACAGAAGCCCACTTTTTAACTAATATAAAAAAAAAGCATAAAATTTTTTTTTTAATTTTTGTAAAAAATAAATTTTTTCGATATTGCTAAAAATTTAACAAAAAATTAATTTTATTAAAATTTTTTTTTTTTTTCCATAGAAAATGCTTTGAGCCAACCTTACCCCGTGAAAATTTTGCCAACTTACCCCATAAGCCTTTTTTTTCAATAAACAGTCTATAGATCCTGAAAAACGGCTACTATTAAAAAAAAAATGATTGTATACAGTAAACTAATTGTAGCTGAAATTTTTTTTGCAGTTTTTTTTTCATTCGACTAACTATTTTCTTTGTAAAATAAAAACCAAGTGATGTTCGAAAAGTTACGTTTTTGTCCAAAAAATACATAAACCCCAATATCTCCCATGCGCATGCGCAAATCCTAATAATACTCTAGTAAAAGATAAAGTGATCAATTAGGATGGTTCTTTTTATTTTTTAGCATTTTCCGATGAAAGAATTTGAAGATAAACGCAGTTCGTCAACTAACCCCAGCTGCCAACACACCCCGGTCTTTCCTACGTCTGTCGACGGTCTGAGCTAATCAGACTGAAATATCACATAAATTAAAAATTAGTACATATCTGCATTTTATGTTATTAAGATTTAAATAATTTTTAAAGACAATAAGAAATGTCATTGAAACAATTAATATATTGAGGATTTTTTATGCAAAAAATCCAGTGAAGCTAGATTGTTTATTTGGTCGATGGAGACACCTCAATTTTTGCATAGTTAACAAGACTTTCATAAAAAAGTTAAAAAAAAAAAAGGGTAATAAGACTTTTTAAGAATGGTTGAGTTACAAAAAAACTAATTGCTATAAACAAATTTATATTTTTATAACGTATTCAAATGGTGTAATGATAGCACTAATACCGAACTACTACTTAGAAAACCCTTCCCCTGTAATGAAATACATGAATGTGTTAAATATATAAAAACTTAATTCACTTCAAATATTAATATTTATGTATAAATATAAGAATAACTTGCTGCCAAAAGTATTTTCTGATATTTTTACATTGGCGTTTTCACAAAAATACAATCTTCGATCAAATAGCAACCATAACTATCAATTGAGCAGAGTAAAATCGCAAGTGTCAAAATTTTCAATTATTAACCAAGGTCCGTCATTATGGAACCAATTAAAAAATAACAATATAAAAGATTTAAAAAGCACTTCCTCTTTTAAACGACCAATGAAATTGCATCTCCTTAACTTCTGATATATATGCAAGTATGTTTATATATGTGTGTGTAAGTATGTTTGTATATGTGTTTGTGTATGTGTATGTATATATATAAGGATGTATATATAAGTTTTTATTCTTCACCTAGTATTTTTCAGAAAAAATATTTTATTGTAAATTTACTAAAGGCATGTGGGCTTTAAATGTTATAAATGTTATTGTAAATTATGTTATTGAGTTTTATTCTTCACGTAGTACTTTTCAGAAAAAATGTTTTATTGTAAATTTACTAAAGCCATGTGGGCTTTAAATGTTATTGTAAAGGGGCTCTATGAAAAGATTGTGGTGACACCAGTCATCCGTATCTTCTTTGAGCCCCTCTCTGTTTTATATATATTCTTTGTGTAACGTAAAAGTTTCATTGTAATTTTATTATTTTATTTTTATATAAACAGCGAAGAAAAAAAAAATTAAAAAAAAAAAAAAAAACTACTTTATGCTAGTTCCAGGACTTTTTTTTCGTTTTTTCATTATCGATTCAAATTTTAATTTATTGTAGGTTTGTATTACATGTGTCGTTAACAACCAAATAAAACTTAATATGTTTTACAACATATTAATTTTTATTTGGTTACGCGTTAGCTGAGGAGAAAATCAAACCAATTAGGACGATAATGAAGATAAAATAATTTATTGGAAAAAAGCCCCACCCTTTCAGTTCGTTTCAATAAATTTAGAAGATCTAAAAATTTTAGAACTCTCAAGGAACAATTTTATAAAATTAAGCTAAAATGTGTCAAATCTAAAAAAATATTATTTTCTCCTTTTTAGTCTAATGAAAAAAAAAATTTTTTAATAATTATTTTTCCTTAATAAGCTTTACTTATTTTTTCTAGCTTAAAATTAATAATTTTCGCAACTTTATTTTATTATATTTATTTTACTATATTTATTTTATCATTAAATTAATTCACGATATTTCGTATAATGTAATTTTCTTAATCACTTACACAAGTAAAAAGATACAACTTCTTTAAGTAAAAACTTTTTCAGGTAAAGTAAATAATTGTCCGGTTAGCAGCAGTTCAACTGCATCAGAATAGAGTGGTTTAGATTTAGATTCACTAGACAAATATGAATCACTGAAAATGAAAAAATCAAGAAATAGACTACAGGATCAAGTTAGCATCTAATCTTGTGATAAAAAACAAACAAATCAGCTAGAATTCGTAAAGAATTGTTTAAATTGAAAGTCAGAAAGGAATATGGAGATCAGCTATAAGGCTATAAGACATTTCCACCTGATAGAAAGAAAATAAAAAGACTGAATGCCAAGTTGTGATTCTTAAGAATGAGAATAAAAAGACTGAATACCAAGCTGTGATGCTTAAAAATGAGAATAATGAAATAAAATTTACTAAATTTAAAAAAAATCTAAAGACATTTTTGAAGCTCTAAAAAAATTACTAAATAATTTTGATGCATTAATATTTATTACTATGATTATATGTGATACAAGTAAACGCAGTAAACGCAAGAAAATTAAATGGTGTAATTGTAAAATACAAAATGAAATAGAAACCAGAGTCTTTACTAAATCACAATCTGCCAGCACCATGTACTGGATAGCATTTTTAAACATGTTTTGGATCTTCTCTGTAAATTATAAATAAACAACTCTTAGTTTTGATATAAATTTGTGAAAGACGTAACCGAAAATTACAAAAATTTTCAAATAAATTTTAAATATTAGCCTAATCATTACATAATATTAGGATTGAATAATAACTTCAAAATAAACTTAGGATTACGAAATAACTTCAATTTCTTTATGAGTTTGGTAAAGTTTTTTGTTACTTCAAGAATCATCAAAAATGACCAAGAATTAAAAGGAATAACCTTCCATATACTGCACAGTGTTTTATGAAAGCTAGAGTATCATACGTTTTTGCTGCCTTTTTTCTTATATCAACATGGAGGTGTGAACTTGAAGCTGCAGCAAACTTGCAAATCCGTAGCAAAAATTTCAACAATTATTTGATAATAAATTATATATGATAGATGCATATGCCAGATGCATTGACACAAATTAATTCTATAGCTGCTTTAAAGTGCTTTATGAAACATTGGAGCAAAGAAAATAATGTTGTTCATATTCCATGAACAAATATCATTGCTGAATGTGTTATTAAATTGACGGAAAAACTCCATCAAAATTCAAAAATACGCAAATGCAAAATTATTTGGGAAAAATTAATGTGAAATAATGTAAAACCTGTAGGTAATTAACTTTATGAAATTAATTATTTTTATTAGCCTACTTACGTGGCATGTGATTTTTAAATACTAATTATAATTGACGATTTGTTTTATTTATTTGTGTAGCTGTTCATAAATGAGTGTAAAATAACCTTTACATGTCTTTATGTAAAATATGAAAAATTATAATATTAATTAGGAAGGGGGAAAAGGGGAAAGAATATGTTAGCAATTAGACTGTTAATAGATCAGGTTTTTTTATCAATTACATAACATTTTCTAAAGTTAAAGAAGTATAGCTTAAACGGATCCAAAAAATGTCATAACACTAATGTAGATTTATAATTGTGAACATGATTAACGAAATGTTTTCAAATAAAATAAAGAACAAAAAAAATCTAAGTGCACAGTTTATCTTTAACTTTTCATTGTATTTTTAACGCTACATATAAGTTATTACAGATAGGTATTTTGAGTTATCGGCATTTAATAAATTAATAATAACTTCAGTTTAAAACATATACACAATTTAAAAATTAAAACAACATATGTCAACAGCTAAATTTAGTATACGCTGCTCTATTATTAAGGTGGCTCATATAAAAAAGAACTTATTTTAATAGAATAAATTGCAACGGTTCATAAATATTCTATTGTATTTTTGATGATATATGAAACTCAAATTTCATAAAAAAAAACTGTAAATAAATTATATTTAAAGCAACTTTCAATAAAATCAGAGTTAAAAAGGGCAAGTTTGAAAAAATTCAAAACAATGTTTCCTGATTAGTTTTAGTTGAAACTCAAAAATTTTTTGGTTATAGCTTCATTACATTATTTTCATTCATTTCTACTAAAAGAATAAAAATATAATTAAAATATCAAAAACGGGACACAATACTTAAAAAAATCACAAACTTATACATAAGAAAAAACAGGTGTTTTGTTATAAAAATTGATAAAACTATTCTTAGTTGATTATTTTAGGGCATCTGAAATCTTAATGATTAAGAAACATACACTAAAAATTTCAGCCAAAAAGCTTTTCCTAATCTCGAGATATCATGTTTTGAATTTGCAAAAAAAAAAAAAAAAATTAAAAAGTTATGAAAACAATGACCGAAGTTTTCCGATAAATAATTTCTATATATTCTATTAGCAAAAAAATGAAAACTGACCAATAAAAAAGTTTAAGTAAGGTAATATTAGTAAGTATTTTATCCAAAATGTACATATTTTGTCAAAGAATTATAAATTTTGCATCAAACGGTACATTAAAAAAAAATCAGAATTTTTTTTTTAAATTGAGTATTTTTTTCTAAATGAGCTGCTTTAATCCTCATCTAAAATCACTTAAAGCTTTGCGCAACGTCCTCGGGTAAAAAGATCAAAGATTTTTTTGTAAAAAGATCTTGCATTAGCAATAAAATATTATATACTATATATATGTTTGTGTGTGTGTGTATATATATATATATATATATATATATATATATATATATATATATATATATATATATATATATATATATATATATATATATATATATATATATATATATATATATATATATATAATGTATATAAAATATCAAAAGCGGCTTCCTTTTTCGGATCGAAGTTAGGCATCTAATGTATATAATATACCATTCTATCAAGTACTTAAGGCTGTCCCTAAATCATGAGGATTTGGGAACAGATTGTCCCGTTATCGGAGCGTCCGTTCTCTCGTATTGTTTTGCACTATTATTATTTAAACCATATGTCATTAAAAAATAAAAAACAAGTATGAATTATTTTATTATTTTTATTGAAATTTATTTCAAAAAAATAAATTATTCCCATGCTTCAACTAAATCAACTTTTCATCAACTTAGTTGATTTTAAAAATGTATCAGTTGATTTTAGTCGATTTTAGAGAATATATCATTCGATTTAGTCGACAGTCGAATTATTTAATAGTCATAACAACACTAGTCATAATCATAACAAAAATTGATACATGTCACAATCACAACAATGAATTGATACATGTCACAATCACAACAATGAATTGATACATGTCACAATCACAACAATGAATTGATACATGTCACAATCACAACAATGAATTGATACATGTCACAATCACAACAATGAATTGATACATGTCACAAACGCAACAATGAATTGATACATTCACTATCAAAACGGTTCATTAATGTTATAACCCTCTTTATATTATTAATTGCTAAGTATTTAGTTTCAGAAAGTGATACACATAGGTGTTTTAGTTGAGCATGTTTTTTTTTAGAAGCATGTTTTTTTTAGAAGCATAAAAGAAAGTGTATTTTAGTATCTTAAACGCATTTTGTGCTTATGACGTAATAACAATATAGCTTTATATTTTTAAATATAAGTATGGGTTTTAATGCTAAAACTACTATGTACGCGTAAAAAAATCACTTACACGTGCAGCAAGACACGAGTTGTGTTTTTCAAATAACAACCAAACTTTCTTTTTGAAACGAAAAAAGCTTGAAGTTTTATTTTTATTCCAAACAGAACTATTTAAAGAGTCTAACATGGCGTTATTAGTGTTATTAGCGTTGGTATTTTTTTCCTCTAAATAATAAAACTCCTGAAAATTTTGTTCCTCCTGTGGTCTAAGCATTTGATTATCAAAAACTTTTAAATTTTCTTCGGCATCTCTATGCTCAGTGTACTTGGACCAACAGCATGGTTCCATAATTTTTTCGTTTAACCCCCAATAAGATAATTCTGCTTCAAACATTGGACCACAAATATCTGAAGGAGCATGCAATTTCCCTAAACACATCGTAATTTACAAATGCCATTATAAAAATATCCATAAATTAAACTTTAATTTCAATCTTTAATTTAAAGACAAAAGTAAATAAAATAGAAAAAAAATCTGTAAGTAGTTTTTTTTTTTTCACACTTCAATCTTTTTTAACTTTTTTACTTATTTATTACTTATATCTTAATTTTTTACTAAGTTATTTTAATAAGAGTTTTTATTTGTGTTTATCGTTGAAGTGACCAAACCAAACAAAGTAACCAACCTGTTCTATAATAGTTAATGATTTGTGAAAAAGCATGAGGATGGCGATCAAAAAAGTATTCGTCTCTAATTGGGTCGTAAGCATCAATACATGACTTTCCTTTAATTGCAATCCATCCGAGTCTGGTATCGGGAAAAATACGTAGTGTTGAACGAAATGTTTCGTGTCTACAACCCCCGACGTTTATCACTATTCTGTCATTTTGTTCGGAACTAACGTAACTACTCTCTTGAGGTTCTTTCTCAATGGAAGCGCAGTCTGTCGGAGATGGTGTACGTGACCGGGAATCCTGAATATAAAAACTGAAAGTTTTATATATCTTAAAATTACAATACCTTTCCAGCTTTCAGGAAGTTTTAAATGATTTAAAAATTTTTTTTAAAATGGAAATTTTAAATATTAAGTAAAATAAAGAAGGCCTTAGATAATTCTTTGCTACCAGGATACTTTGGATCGTTTTCAGCTTAGATTTAAGATCAATTTGCAACACTAGAACGGTATGATGTTAATTATATGGAGAAATTTTAATCCGAGAGCAATTATCACATTTCGAAATAATTTTTGACAACTTAAAAAAAATAACAGTGCAAACTCGTTTTTTATTTGTTAAAAATATTTATAAAATAGTTAAAGGCCTAATAAATAAACAAAAAAAGTTCACTCTTACTGACAATAACGACAATAACAAAAAACTAACTAGATTTAACTCTTTTAGTTGAGTTACACATAATCTAAAGTACCGAAAATTATGCCGACAACTTTATAATAAAGCCAATAACAGCAACTGAAAATAGTTTGTTTCAAAAGTTATTGCGATTCTTTCACAACTTACGCTACGTATGAAAAGTTATTCCAAGCAACTTTCACATCTTGGTGAATTCTGAAATGTTTATTGTATTAAGAAAGCCAACATAAAAACCTGATCTATAATATTATTTTTCTGCTCTAATGCCACCCTATGGTAGTGTTATTTAATTTTGGTGTTTAAAATTCGAATTCTATTGAATGAAATGATAGTTAAAATTAACATCCAATAGAATAATATCATGACGTCATTAGTATAAAAAATCATGATATCATAAATAGAATGTATTAAGGAATAAATATTAAGTAAAAAAAGATAAAAAAAAAAGCAAAATCATGTAGTATCTTAGCTTCGTAATTTACAAAAAACTCAATCACCAAGCTTAATTGTGCGAAGATGACTTTTGATAAAAGATGACAGTCAAGATAATTCTTAATAATCTCAAAGTTTTGAAAAAAAAAGATTTTTGTTAATCTTAAAAAAACTTATACTTTGATTTAAAAACTCAATTTTTTTTGTCGTAATAAATGTTGAATTTTTTTCACAAAAAATCAAAAAATATTAAAACTTTTTTGTGAAAATGAACATAACCTCACAACTAAGTTCTAGAACAACATCCATTCTAGTGTTCCACGCTACCATTCTATTTTGAATGAAGCTAAAAAAATATATTACCATTTTTGTAAAATGTTTCTTCATTGAGCTTTTCAATAAATAATAAATTGCAAAAAAAGTCTTATTTTTATGAATCAGTCGATTTCTTAAACATAATGTAGTAGTTGTTTATCATTTTTTTTTTCTTTCACAGACTTTATTTATAACTAAGATCTCTTTTTTTGATTTTAACTTTTCTTTTTGATTTATTTGCAAGTAAGTGGTGATGAGTTTTTTCCATCCCGCATCTGCTTCTTTTATCATTTATTTGAAGAAAAATGGATGATAATATTCAATACGATTTGCAGAACTACGATCTTATAACTTTCAAAAAAAATTATTTGATAAAATTATATAACTTTTATTTGAGTTTTAAGTGAATATATTGTAAGGACTGGTGATGGTTTTAAAAAAATGAATTTCACATTTTCAGTTTTTTTATTCTTTGCTACTTAGAAGTTAAAACCCTTTATATATTTCTTAATTAAAACTTTTTATTTGAGGAGTTGAGGAGGTGATTGGTTATAATACAACACTAGCATAATAGCTGGCAATTAGTCCTAAAAAAACGTTTTTATGAACGATCAAAAGACGTTCTGAACGTTTCTGAACGAATGGAAGGGTGTATTTTTTATAAAGGTACATTCTATTTTACTGTTAATTACATGACGTTATATTGGAACCGTTTGTGTTTGAAATAGCAACCACTTCAAATATCATGTGCCTAAAAGTTTAAAAACACGTTTAATAAATGCAATTGCGTTTCTGCAAAATGTAAATATGTAAACGTGTTAAAGAAACCTTTAGAAAAAAAAAACATTTTGTTATTTATTTAATTCTGTCAGTAAAAATAGTTTTTTTTTTCTTGAAAAAGATTCTTTTAAAACAAAAGTTGTAAAACAAAATAGTAAAAAAGATTTGATAAATTTTGAGTTAATTTTAGTTAATTTTTATATTTTATTTCATATAAAAAATAAAATATAAACTTTTACACACAAAGAAATATTTTTAACGAAAATTTTGTTAGCAATTATTGAGGAAACAAGAAAATATTATAATCAACTTCTCCCAATAGCTTAAACGTCTTATAGCAAAAACATAATATTTACTCCGTTATAAGTAAATGAGCAGCCGTGGCGCAGTGGTAGTGCACTTGCCTCAGAAACAAATTATCCACACTTGCCTTAGAAACAAAGTATCCGTGAGTCGAGTTGCCCCATCTCTGGGCAAGTTTTGCGAAATCGATTAGGAAAGAGGCGTGAACTTCCTATTAAATGCTCTTTCTCGGTGCTCTGATTTACTCTGCTACTTTAATTTTAAATATTTCCTTTAGAAAATAAAAACTGATTTAATTACAAAACTTAACAGCCAGGCAACTCTATTCAAAGTTACAGAATAATCTGAGAAAAGAATTAAATATTTATAATCTTATAAATTGAAAATAAAAAAATTATATATCTTTCAAGAAACTGTAGAAAAAAAATGCTCATTTACTAAATTGAAATATTTTTGAATGTAGAATCAAAAAATTTTGAATGCTATTTCAACACTGTCCAAAAATAGAATGTCGCAGCAATAAATCTGTCCACAAAGTTTAACTTCAATACGTTAGAGTCAAAGTTAAAAAGTATAATATTAATAATAATAAAAAAAGTGTTTAACCTTTCGTTCAAATTTAATGAAATTCATTAAAATAATAATAAAATAAAAACAGAATAATTAAAGTTCAATAGAAAAATATTAAGTTTTCCTAATTCCGATTCTATATATTCAAGAATGATGCATCATTTTTTGATGCATCATTTTTTGGGTAGTTAATTCAAACCGTTTGTTGCAGCATTTTTCGGCTGGCTAAATAATAATTAAAAGGTGAGCGCAACCGAAAACTAATAAACTTAAATTTTTTTTTTTTAATTTTTTTTCTAGCGTTTTTAAAAAAAAAAACTTGTGGCACAAGAATAAAAAAATAAACATTACTTGATAAAAAAATAAAGTGTTTTGTTCACACAAAACAACATTTGTTTCGGTAATAATTGATAGATAATTGATTATTAAAAATTTATGAAGTGAGAACAATGCCTAAGTGTAAAAAACAGTTTGTTCACTCAACAAAACTGGAGCTCTTTGATTTTATTCTTTACAACATTTTACAGGAAACACGATTCTTTTTTAAAAAAAAAGTCAGTACTTTTTTTATAAAAACTAAAAAAAACTGTTTTTTTGTTTTAAAATTTTATTTTTTTAACCTAAGCTTAACCACTTCACAATATTTAATTTTTTTTTTGAATTTTTAATGATTTTTACACATGTTAGATAACAAGTCTTTCAAATCCGAGCAAATTTTACAGACAATACTAGTACATTCAAGCGAATATTTTAAAGACATGACTTGTCCAACCAAATTTTACTGACAATGCTATTAAAATCAAGTCATTATTTGATAACTGACATAATGAAAAATCTAAAAAATGTACATTTAGGTTGGGTTCAGTTTAGGGGATCAAGACTTGGGGATTTAACTAAGTTTTACAATAGTTTTGCAAAAAGCAAGTTTACGCTTTGTTTTTTTTTTTTAGTTTATTTTAAAAGCAATTTAATCATAACTGAGTGCAAAAGATAGTCAATACTAAAGTTTTTATTGTGATATATTAAACATCAAACAGAGTACTTTTTTAAAAAAATTTTTTTTCATAACCATCCGTAAAAATGGGAAAATAGCGGAAATAAAGAGAATGTCATGTAGTCGCTGTATTTCCTACTGTTTGAAGGAAAAAATGAGAATCTTTTTAAGCGCGCTTTATCTTTTGTAAATAGATACAATGTACTATTATTTTACCTTTCATGCCTATGAAGTATTATTGTATCTTTTATGTCAAAATTGATTAAAGTTTTCATAAAAAGTTGATCAACAAACAAGAAACCATAATAGGAGAAAATACTATTCTGAAGTTTAAAAAAAAAAATCTTAAACTTGAGATTTTTTAAATAAAAACCTTTAATGCTACAGTTATAAAAATAATTTTGAAAAAAAGTTTTTACTTATAAAACGAAGACCACCAGAATTTAGATTAGGTTTAGAATTAGGTTAGTAGGTATTAATTTTCAAATACAAAATTTTTAACAAAAAGGATATTATTTTTAACTTTTTCTACGTTAAAAGTTGAGTTTTAATTAGCGCATTCGTGCTTACCACTTTTACTCATACAATTGTGCAAAACTTTATTTCTCAACAACTCCGAAAATTTGAAAATGTTTACAAATAACAAATTACTTCTATTTTTATTATGAATATAATATTATTTACATGCTTTAAATTTAAAAATCACCATTATTACATTTTGTTGAATAGACTACATCGAGGGGTGGTTCTACAGGTGTGTTTGAGTGTGTAGGGGGAGGGGGAGAAGGAAATGGGGTTGATCCCCTCTCTCACGCACATACACACAATAAAACAATGTAATACCCCCTCCCCAAAAAAATATTTTTAAGTTATAGTCGGTTTTTTTGAGGAATATAGTTGGTTAGTCGGGCATTCAATAGAGCACCGCGGAAGAGCATTAGCAAGTTTACGCCTTAAGTATTCACCCCCCACCCCCCACCCCCTCTTTACCTCATTTTATTCCTAGAATTGCCCCTGACTGCATCTTATTTAAAATGTATTGTGCAGATTAAATTATGTCTAAACTTTTTTGAGATGACTACATCTTGTCAATATAATATAATGTATGCTACATCATGCCTACATTATGTCGAAATATTACATTCCCATGACGTGCAGTACATAATAATAATAACTTTTGGAAAATAAACACAATATTTTAACTCAATTTTTAAACTCATGTTTTAATCTCTTTTTTAATTTTCTAACTCTTTATAAATTTTCTAACTCTGTATATGTAAAACTGATTTAGCATCTAATCTTATAATTAATTTAGCATTTTATCTGATCAACGTTTAACAAACCACTCAAAATGAAAAACATAAACAAACATGTAACTTACTTAAATCTGCTGTAAGTTGACATGTGACTAGCTTAAATCGGCTCTAAGCTGACATGGTGCTGTTTAACTTTGATATGCAGAATTTTATTTAGCAATAAAAAATTTTTTAGTCATCATTTAAGACTAACATTAAAAAATAAATAAATAGCAGTTTAATAATATAACCCTGATTAATCATAGTTTAATTTTGATTTATTATATTATATGCGTATTCTATAAATTTTTTCTATTGTTTTCGTTATATATGCTACCACTGTTATATCTGTAACTCCTTTTATCTAATCTTTACCATCTGTCGTTATCATAGTTTTGTTATGAAAGTTGTAATTGACTCCTCCTTTGCCTTTGTATATTTGCAACAAAAGTTTTCTTTATGCGTTTATATATATATATATATATATATATATATATATATATATATATATATATATATATATATATATATATATATATATATATATATATATATATATATATATATATATATATATATATATATATTGCATTTATTTTATATTTTAGACAGAACATTTTATTTATTACATTTGTAGATAGAACAAGATAAAACTGAGGGGAAAATATGTTAAACACAGCAAGTTGTTTGAAAACAATATAGTGAGGTTGTCTAAATAAAATTAAAATTTTAATAAAATTATGTGGTGCAAATTCAAAATTGTGTGATTACTTATTTACAAATCATAGTATCTGAAAATCACCCCCCCCCCTCCTTACAAGATCATCTAAATCCCCCCAAAATGAAAAAAATTTAAAATTGCCCCTACCCCTCTCCCCTTCCTTACGACATGGTCTGGATCACCCTTGATATATATATATATATATATATATATATATATATATATATATTTATATACACACACACAAGCACACACACAAATATAAAGATTTATGTTTTACATTGGAAAAATTTTTTAGAAGAATCACTAAGTAATTGTTTTGAAAATTATTTAACTATTTTTTTTTATCAAATCAAGACGAAATCTTACAATATAGTATCGCAAACAAGCAATATTTTAACAATTTTACGCCAAGTTTATTGCGAAAAATTTAAACAAAGAACAATTAAAACGATTTACGATTTCAAATATTTTCAAATAAATATGTTAATAAAAAAAGGTTTTCATAAAAACAATATTTAGATATGTAAATAATTTTATATTAAAAATGCAAATGAGTTTAAAATATCAAATAAAATCACTCAATTCAAGTTGTAAAAATGAAAAAATAAAATTAAACGTTCATAACTGATTTTTTTTTCTGCTTAAAAATTTACGAAACTTACATTAGTTTAATAATATTGAAAATAATGAACACAATAATAAATAAAGATCACAATAATAAATAACAATGAAAACATTTAAAAATTTTTATAATGTTTTATATGTAGTATGTATATTTCTTGCATAACATATCTTTCTTGAGTACATAATTATTTTGTCGGATTACATCATTTTTTTGTAAGTTGTTTCAGAGTTTATATTTTATAAACTTTTTATTTTGAATCCCTTAAAATGTTATTCATTGATTTAAGTTGTTTAAATTTGTTTTTAAAAAATGGAGATATTTATTTAAAAATGTTTTTATAAAAAAGATTTTTTAGATGAACGAGTTAGGCTTGATAAGCAAGCTCGGTTAGAAAAAAGCAATAGAATATGGCTCACAAAACAACGTAGATAACAACTGTAAAAGGGCACTTCACAGAGCACCGGGGGTTGTATTTAACCAGGAAGTTCACGCCTTCTTCATTACCAATGTCGCTTATTATGCTAGAGCTGGCGTTGAACCACAAACCTGAGCTAGTACTCTAACCATTACGCGACAGCTGCAGTGATTTGTAAAGCAACATTATAAATCTGTTGTCTTTTTTTTGAATAAGATGATTTGAAAAATGTTAATTTTTTATGTTATTTGATATTTGAAATATAACGATAGTTATATTTTAAATATCAGATAGAAATATAAGTTTTGTATTTCAAACCTGCCTTATCTTATTCGTGAATTCGTACTCTTGAGGAAAATACGTATAATATGCAAAATGTGATTCTTTAAATCTACTTTTATACATTATTAATTTGACATATATGTATTATTTTTTGCATTTCATTTTTATAAAGCTTCTTTTTTATAAAGCTACCATAGAGTCAACTATATCGTGGTGTATACCACTATATCGTGGTGTATACCACTATATCGTGGTGTATACCACTATATCGTGGTGCATACCACTATATCGTGGTGTATACCATTATATCGTGGTGTATACCACTATATCGTGGTGTATACCACGATATCGTGGTGTATACCACTATATAGTCAAAGAGATCATTTTTTCTCTTTTTTTTTTGATTAAACTACTTACCAGGCTCACATGTTTTTTTTTTTACTTCAAAAATCATCACCGAAAAAAGTGTAATTTTTTAAATAACTATTTCAATAACTATTTAAATATCTGTAAATTTTTTAGATGTGAACTTTGATGAAAATCTATCTTGGAAAGTTCATATAAATTCTATAGAAAAAAAATCTCAAAAAACATTGACATGATCTATAGAGTTAAGCAACTCTTAAAAAAAAAAGTGCCGAGCCGTTACTCAAGGAAATAAATGCTCTAATTGTATGTATACAAACATGTATACAAACTAAATATATACCATAACTTGTTATTTATGTTTAAACTTCAAAATGAAATGATTCCAAAATATTTTTTTAAAAGTTTCACTCGAATTAATCATAAATATGAAACAAGACATTCATTGAGTAATTACTACACCCCACTAACATCACTCAAAAAATCTGACTTCTCGACTATATGCCGGGGACCACGCTTGTGGAATTCGGTTCTTGACGAAAATATGAAAAAAAAAAATCTATTGCTACATTTAAAAGAACTATAAAAAAACACTTACTAAATTTAAACATTACGTACATTCTCTCATTTCATCTCATTCATCTCAAAAAAAATCGAAATAATTTTGTATTTTTAATTTTTTATGTACTTTATTTAATTTTAATATTGTATTGAATATGTAAATGCATATGAAGCGAATTAAAATGTTTTTTTTTTTTTGTTTATTGTCTTTAATATGTATACGAATATGTACAGATTTGTAATTTTTTATTTGTTATTTTATATTTTAACTTTATCTTAAATTTCTTTTTTTTTTAACTCTAAGTTCTTTTTTAACCTTCTAAAATTTCTAACCAAATTTTTTTTTTTAAACTTATTAATTTCACTCTTTTATATAATATTGGAAGATGTAAAATTTAATTGTATTTTTTTGTATTTCACATAGGGGCTTGATGATAAGTCATTTTGACTTCTACTTGCCCCAGTCAGCTTGTAATTATATATATTTGTTTAAATTTATATATAACATTGTAAAATGTGTAAAATGACGAAAATAAAATTAAAAAAAAAAAAAAAATTTTAAGTCCTTAAAAAGTTTATGTTTTTCCTTTATACAAAGTTACTTAACTTACGGCAACATCATGTGGGCAAGTACTAATCACACTAAGCTAAAAAAACTTTATAGCAAGCAAACACATGCTGTTAGAATCATATCTGGAGCTGGTAGAGCGATTCCTTGTGAACCTCTTTTACGTATAGTTGATGCCCTGAATATTTTCAAACTTAACATCCCTCTTGTTCTACAGTCCATGTATAAAACAAAATATGGACTCTCCCCCAAAATATTTGAAACTTATTTTAAAGAAATACACCATAAATATGCTACAAGATTTTCCGCAAACAACTTTGTTATACCAAAATCTTATTCTAAACAAAATTCTTATTCAATTCAGAATCGCAGACCACTATTGTGGAAAAGATTCCCAAACATTATTATAATTCCGTAAAAAAACAGTTTTTATTAAACACAGATTTTTATTTATACTATTATAAGTCTTTCTTTTAAAAATAGATCAGATATATCATTTAAAAACTGAAGAACAAGGTAATTATTCCTGCCGGGTGAATAAAAATAAGCAATTGCTTTTACTCAGTAATTGGTCAGCTTTACGTGAATAAAAATTTTAGCAATTTTGATTTACTTTTTATTCACGTAAAGCTGAACAGTTACTGAGTAAATTGCTTAACTTTACGTGAATAAAAATTTAAGCAAAACTGCTTAGTTTTTATTTACGTAAAGCTGATCAATTACTGAGTAAAAGCAATTGCTCATTGTTATTCACCCGACCTAATGCCTTCTTCTTGCTCCGGCCATTAACTTAGTTGTAAATTTATGGAAACTGTTATATTTATTAAACGGCAAAATATAATGTTAAATAAATAAAATAAATAAAAACTAGGTTAACAAATTATAACAGGCAAAAGTTATCAACATTAAGTAAAATTGTGTACAAATATGAACATTTGAAAAAACTGAGGAAATTTTATTTAGCTATTATATTAGCCAGGTACGTAAGTACATAAAAGTTTTGAGTATTTACATTTTAAGATTAAACTAGTATTTGACAGACTTTTGGGTTGGAGTAGGGGAGACCGGGGCTAGCTGGCTCGGTTTTTACTCTATGAGCTCTCCAGCCCTAACAGCACATCTTTTTTTAAATATTAAAGTGTAGTCTCAAAGAGTATGAATTAGGGTAACTGATAAAATTTGTATCCATTTACAAAAAAAAATTCTTGGGGCCTTCCCGGTCCCTCAAAAAAAAAAAAAAAATTGCGCTAATTTACCCCGCCACGGGGTAAGTTGGCGCAAACTAAGAAAATGATTAATAATGTACTATTAAGTGCAAAATTAATAGAAATTTTTTTACTATTAATTTTGACAACAAATTTAAGCCAAAAATTTAATATTATTCTTAGCTGGTACCGAATATTAGTACGTATCACAGCCAAAACAGAATCCCACTTTTTATCTGTAAAAAAAAACCTCAAAAAAATTTTTTATAAACTTTTTTGTAAGAGTAAGCTTTTTTAATATTGTTAAAAATTAAAAAAAATTATTTAATTTTATAATAATACTTTTTTTTTTCCATAGTAAATGCTATGAGCGAACTTACCTTGTGAAAATTTTGTCAACTTACCCCGAAAGCCTTTATTCAATAAACAATCTATAGATTCTGAAAAACGGCAACTTTGAAAAAAGTCTGACTGGATATAGTAAACCAATTGTGACTGGAACTTTTACACTAATTTTTTTTTCATACAACCAACTATTTTCTTTGTAAAGTAAAAAGGAAGCGATAATCCAAAATTTACGTTTTTGTTCAAAAAATGCATAAATTTTAATATCTCCCATGCGCATGCGCGAGTCCTGACAATACTATAGTGAATGATGAATTGGTCAATTAGGAAGGCTCTGTGTCATTTTTGACACTTTCTGATGAAAGGCTCTAAAGATAAACGCAGTTCGTCAACTTACTCCTGCGGCCAACTAGCCCCGGTCTCCCCTTTGCATTTTTTCTAGTGTTGATTTAAACTATTAACTGAAATACATTATCTATATGTGTGCGCTTATAGGGAAAGATAGGGCAAGATGGCGAACATTTTAAAAGGCCTGAGTTATCGCAAAACTATCAGTAATGAAGCAATTATTGCTTCATGACTGATAAAATTGCGTTAATAATATTTAAAAAAACCAATTGGTGTTTTAAAATACAAGATGTAAATAAAGTTTTGTTTTCACCCATTTTTAAGTTTTTTTGTTGAGTTGTTATATGAAAAGCCATCTTGCCCCGGTTTTCCCTGTATGTTTGCATTTATGTTTATATGTATGTTTATATATATGTCTCTTTGTGCGTGCGTATTAATGGAGTATAAAATTATTATTTGAGCAATCAGTTTTATCAGATTTTTTTTATAAGTAACTTCTTATATCTTTTTTATAAGTTTATAATTATTTCAAGTTTACTAAATTAATTAAACTTTATGTTTTTTTATTGTTAAACAAAAAGCAAAAAATTAGTGTCTACGATGTCGTGTCATCGAGAATAGGCACCTCTCTCATTGCAATAAGTTAAATAGAAATAGGCGCAATTGGTTAAAAAAATGCTTTTAGAAAAAGTATATATATATATATATATTGTATATATATATTTTTTTTACCCCAAAAAATTTATTATTAATATTAAAGAAAAAAATTTCAAAAATAGTAATTATTTTGTATTTAGATTTGTTTAATAATATATATATTAGGCTGGGGTGAAAATAATAATATATATATTAGGCTGGGGTGAAAATAAAAGTTTGATCTATCAAAGAATTTTTTTTGCGTCTAACTGTAAATGAACAAAAAATATCAAAAGTATTAATATAGGACATGGAAAACCGCCCCATTTTTTTTTTTTTATTTTTTTTTTTTTTTTATTATTCACCTCCTCAAGGCCGATAAAGCCACTACAGATGAGGAGGCTACTTAATAGTGGTTATAACCCTCTCTCAACTCTATAACTCCGAAATCACGAACCTTGACAAACAAGGCCGCTGCACGGAGAAACAAGTTGAACGCGGTACTACCAGGGACGTGGTGGGGATAGAACTCGGAACCTCTCACTTATGAAGCGAGCGCTTTACCACTACACCACTACTGCATTTACATACCGACATTTTGACATACATACCTACATTTTGACCCTTAAACATCAGACAGGTCCCTAATATTATAGAAAAAAAATTTCGTCAAAAATATGTTATGTTGGGTCTCAAATGAAGCGAAATTTTATAAAAATTTTAAAAATAATAATCATGTTTTTTAAAAACATCTCTAAAAAATTAGACTGAAAAACATCGTGAACATCGTGAACATCAAAAACAAGAAAAAAATTCTTTTTATTAATGTTAAGAAATCTTTACGCATTAAAATGTAAACTAATAATCTAAATACAAAATAATTACTATTTTTGAAATTTTTTTCTTTAATATTAATAATAAATTTTTTTTCTATAGTATTAGGAATCTATCTGATGTTTAAGGGTCAAAATGGGGCACTTCTAGATAAGCATTTCTATTTTTTACAAATGCTTTTAGTTTTATACATGGATTGGCAAATATGTATGGTTTTTTGTGATGAAGTTCACACTTTTGTTTATTTTCACCCCAGCCTAATATATATATATATATATATATATATATATATATATATATATATATATATATATATATATATATATATATATATATATATATATATATATATATAGATATATATATATATAGATATATATATATATATATATATATATATATATATATATATATATATTATATATATACTGTGTATACTGTATATAACAAAAGTCATGAAACCGACTTGTGCAATAATATGTAGCAGAGAAATGTATCGAATTTTCCAGAACATCGTATAACGCTGTGCGCCGTCACAGTCTCTTTAATTTGTTACGTAATAAATATTGACGTTAAGGCCTTACCTATTTCAGTTGCTGAGTAGAAGATAACATGTCGTTTAACAAGAGCTCTTCTAACACGGAGAAGAACAAGGAAACCTGGACAATGAACTTAGTCCAGTTTCAAGCCCCAAAATCAAGAGGCAACGTGGCAATTAATGAAGCACCCTTGAGCGAACGGAGTCGTATGCCCCTGAAACACCACGTCATTGGACGCTTCAATTTCTTGAATCCACTGTCAAAGAACGGAGAGAGAGGATTGGTTTAATTGCTGTAGAGCTTAAAGACCTATGGAGCAAAACGTTGAACTTCCCACATGTATCTGATTGAGTCATTTGTGCAAAACTAGCAAAACTTCTGAAAGACCACGAGCGCTGCAGAAAAAAACAAAACTTTGATTCATTAAATAAAATGTTTGACATGACCAAGATGAAAGGTGAATGGTTGGGTAAAAAGGATGAGAAAATTTACAAACTGCAAATTGAGAGCAAAGGTCACGTTGGTTATTCGACTGGCAAACCTGCTAGTGCCCATACCATCCACTCATCCAAGCGAAAGAGGGCAATGGATGCAACTGTGTCCACACTTACCAGCTTAGCGCTACCTGATTGTTCCGAAAGTAGCACGGACTCATCCGAGAACAGTAGAGATAGTCCTTGGGAGGATGACAATGCAGCATCAATGAGTAAAAGGAAGCATAACCCAACAGGCATTGCTAGACGTCTTGTTACATGCTCAAAGCAGTCGTCCCACGGAGTAGCAGTGGTGTGCCGCCAGCTTTCTGGTAAGGGCATTGAAATCCCAATCCCATGTCAATCAGCATTCCACAAGACTATCTACACGAGAGCTGCTCAGGTAAAGAAACACTTGATGAGCACGCTTCATCTGGAGAAGTGCAGCATACACTTTGACGACAAACACATTGAGGGCTTTGAATATAAGCCTTGGTACTCAAGAATGAATCTAAAGAAATTAAGTGACTGCGCTAAAATTGAAAGATGGGAAAGCTCAAACAATTGCAGAAGGACTACAGTATATATTAGAGGAGTTCAACCTGTAAGGATCAGTTGTGATGATTGTTGCCGACACAACAAACGCGAATACCGGCAAGAAGATAGGCGTTGTTGTTTGGCTGCAGCAAATGTTCGAAAAAAAACGTCACCCCAAACCCAAGTTCATCAGTTGCCAACACCATGTGCTAGACCGCGTTTTTCGCGCTGTCATGGACAATGAACTCCATGGGTTAACTAAATCTTTAAACAGAGTTTGATGCATTGTATATCAACGTTGCCAACAAAATTTTTATTTAACCTTTAACGTTTTCTATATGCAAATGTTAAGGCGGGTTTTAATCTGTCTATTTTTCAAGAACAGGAAACAGAAGGAAAAAATTATCATATGAGAGCAGGGCCGTCCCTGCTCTCATATGATCATTTTTTTTAATCTTAAAAAATTAGGGGAGTGGTGATGGTGTATTTTTTTTGTCAACTAAAAATTAAAAAAACAGAGTTCCTCGTTATAAAATACCGGTAGGGGGTTATACACTTTTATTAGGATTTTTTTTGTTGATGTTTTTAAATACCTTCAACTATTGCCTAAACTCCAAAGTTAAGTAAATTTATGCTTTTATTAAATGCGAATGTTTTGCGAAAAAATGCGGTGATAGGAGCCAGAGAACTAAAATACTCCAAATAATATACAATACTAAACTTAATTTTTTTCGGCAAGTTTTAAGCTTAATTTAATAATCTTTTAACGCTCAAAAGTTATGACCACTTTAAATTTCCGCACTCCCTACCCTTGGTTGTTTTAAATAGTCATAACTTTTGAACATTAAAAAATTATGAACTAAAACCTGTCGATTAACTAAAGTTTAGAATTTTATGTTAAAAAAATTAATTTTATTTACTAAAATTCGGACCAGAGTAACCAACCATTTGGGATATTTTTGTTCCCAGGCTCCAATCACCATAGTTTCATGCAAAACATTCTCTTTCAATATAAGCATGAACACACTTAAGTATATAGTTTGCACAATGCCTGAAAGTATCATACCTGAAACAGCAAAAAGTCCTAACGACAAGATTGGGTTTATTAGTACAAGGTAAATGATTTACGGTGGCTGATACAATAAATTGATTTTGTTAATACAAGCTTTAATGTTAAATGTTAAATTTTCTTGTTAATACAAGGTTTCTAAAAAAAATACACTTTTTAATCAGCACGTTTGAAGCCAGTTTTTGACAACTAAGAAGTTTTAGTTAAAAACCATAATTTTTTTTTTTTTAAGTCCATAAAAATTTAACAATCTTTTTGCAGAATACCTCAGAAAAGCATATAATAAAGAATTTTTCATAACTTTTCTCACCGACGTTGGATATATCGCCGGTTGGAGGAATTATTGAGCCTTGAAACTTTTTATTAGTTACAAACGCTCACCTTTACTCTTGTTAGAATTTATAATCTTCATAAAGTCAACATAATGGCAGTAACAAGCCTCTAATCTTATAGCACCACAAGAAACAAGTAAGCAAGACTGAAAAGTAAGCGAGACTATGTGTTTTAGCTAGATATAGATAACAGCTATGGTGTATTAAACATAATCAACTGTGAGTGGTGTATTATATTGTAAACCTAGTCCTATCTGTCTTTATATTTATCAAACCATGGTTCCATTACACAACTATAAAAAGACGATTAATTGATAGTAATTGTTGAGCCAACAGTCTAGTAAGTGATTTGGTGGCAAGTTATTGTTTTAAAAAGTTTGAAAACATAAAAAAATTACTCGGATGTATGAGCAAAGATCCAGTTTTACTCTTAATTGATTATTATAAAAAACTTTGTACATAGGATGCCATTGTTTTGAAAATAGAATTCTAGTTTTAATATTTCCTCCGCACGGTATCTTGTTGTGAGCAACCTTTTTTGTACCAGTTATTGATTGACTTGTATGTTTTAAAATTATTGGCTGGAAAAACTGGGAAAAACAATAACAATACATGACTTACTAGCCACAGTGATACGAGTATATTTAGCTACAAAATACCAGGAATTTTTTTCAGATTTTTTAAACTTGGAGTATAACTTATTTTGCGGAACGCTTTTTGTAATAACAACTTTCAACTCGCAAATATGGTACTAAGCAGTTTACTTAAAATTATTTTTTAATTTATTAGTAATTTAGATATCTAAACAACAATCATATATAAATATAGAAGGCTATACTTAAACACATATACAGTGACGGATTCAGGAGGTTGGGGGGTGGGGGATGGGGTAAGCATTCCCCCCCCCCCCCCCCACCACCACCACCAAAAAATACATACCCTGAAATAATCAAAGTATTGAAACTATTGAAATAATTTGCGCTCTTGATCTTAAATTCTTCCATAAGAAATGCCTAATGTTTCATTCATTTTTTTTTCACTTTGATTTAACCATACAAAAAAGAAACCATTGCGCCGCACAATTTTACTTTCTGGTACTTTATTTTTTTTCGCACTCAAAAACTTTAAAAAACATTTAAATTTTAAGGTAAGTTTAAACAATATGATATAGATATATGTATATATATATATATATATATATATATATATATATATATATATATATATATATATATATATATATATATATATATATATATATAATTATTAACAGAATTTTTAAACTTTAAGAAAGCTAATGATCTTAGTGGTAAAGGGTTAGGTGAACTAATTATTCAAACTCTGAAAGGACATAGTCTTGACCTTACTTACTTAGTAGGTCAAGGTTATGATGGCGCATCAGCTATTTCTGGCTGTTATAATGGTATCAACATCCCCCCCCCGCACCAAAATGGTATCAACATCCCCCCCCCATCCCTTTTGGTATCAACATCCCCCCCCCCCCTCACCAAAAAATCCTGGATCCGTCACTGCACATATACATAACAATGCCTAAATAAGTTACTTTTACAATAGAACATCACAAAATAAAATTATTCTAAAAACAACATTATGGTAGTAGAAGTATATGTACATTCAGCTGTTAAATTAAAGCTTATAAGCATCATCTTAAGAATAAACAAATTTGTCTGTAAACAATGTCAAAATAAACAATTTCTCAGAAAAATTCTAAGCAATGAATAAAGTTTAGTTTATTTATTATTCAATTATTATCATAATGCAGGATTAAAATATTAAAATGCCATCGGGTTGAAAATTAGTAACTAATAAAAAAAAGACCGATGCCGATACTGATTCTGATTTTGCAAAAAGTGGGTACATCACTTATATATATATATATATATATATATATATATATATATATATATATATATATATATATATATATATATATATATATACATTGCTAAAATTGTCTTTCATCTTTGTTTGTTTTTTAGCCGTTCGGAAGTAATGCAGCAGCGTAATATTGCAGTAGCATAGTTTAAACTTTACACTATTCATAACAGTTTTCTTTTTGGTGGAGCAGTGAGTTAGATCACAAATGTTCAGTTCCACAAAAATGTAGATCATTACAAAATACAAAATTTTTTTTTGAAAAAAGCAAGAAGAGTATTATGCATGAAAACTTATGAACGTACTAATTTATATCCAAACATACACATTTATATACGTACATGTAAACATATGTATGCATAAATATATTTTGTAGGATTTTTTTAAGTAACCATCTTTTTATTCGAACGTACTAAAATTGAATTCGAACGCACTACAATCACTTGTTCATTGGTAAAAATGAAAGTGTAAGGGTAATAAATAAAAGTGAAAAAATATTATAAATAATACAAGTTTATCACATATCTAAATTAATGATACAGATAATATAAGAACTACTAATATGAAAATATTAACAAAATATACCGCCTAAATACTTTTTAACTATTGACTTAATCTCTTTATCTTTTATATAATTTATGTTTGCTTATATGCAACAATCTAATCACTTACCGTATTTGCTGGAAAAACTCTTATGGCAATTCTTCCAAAAACCATTTCGTAGTTTGATTCATGGTCAAAAGAAAAATTACTTAAGCATAATTTCTTAAATGTTTACATTATATTATTAAGTTATAACATTCTTCATTCTTCTCTTTCTTTTTTCGTTTTTGTTTTGTTTTCGTTTAACAATAAACATTGTGAGCGAGTTTAGAAAATACATTTATATAAAGCAATCATCAATAAAGGAAAAAAAAATATCATTCCAACAATTTTAGCGTTTATTTCACAACAATAAAATTAAATATTAATTAAACTTTTCTATAAAAAAATGACGTTGGCAAAACAATGATGCCATCATTAAACGAATATTAAAGAATATAAAGAATTTTTTTTTTTTTAATAGCATTAGTGAATATGTTTTTGTAACATTAATCAATGGATACCCATGGATCAACGCAAACAAACCGATTGATAAAAAAGTCATACAAATTACAAAAATAAAGTCGTTAGCAAAAAATAAATCTTCAAGCGCTTAAAGGATGCTTTATGCACAATCAAAGTTGTATTAGTTTCTTGCAATTGATTACAATTACACCTTTTCGTGTAAAAAGTTATAAACAACAACAACAACAACAACAAAAAGCAATATATTTACCAGAAATATAGATGTTTTACACAAGAATGTTATACGTTATAAAAAATATTTGTACAGTCTACATTCTGGATGGTTTACTCTCATATAGCTAGGCTAAATCGAGGAGAGCGACCATGAACAAAACAAAACAAAACAAAAGAAAGAAAAGAAAAAAAAGAAGCAAATAAAATAAATAATACACTCACAGAAGGTTGCAATTAGTCTACATTCATATTTGTATCTTATATAATTTATATGGTGATTTATCTATTATCACCAGTGATACTATTGCTGTTTCTATTTATTTTGATGTAGCAAGTAGTATTTTAATTTGGTTTTGAGAACATATTTTTTAATATTGCTAAAAGGGATTGATTTTAATTTATTTTGAATTTGATTCCAGTCCATTAATGCAGAGTATTTAAAGGAATGTTTGCCGTAGGATTTTGTATTAGTTTAGTTGTTAAAGTTTAGTTTTTCATAAATACATTTACGTGAGTATGGAAAAAGAGCTGATGTTTACATGGGATGAAAAAGAACTGAGAGATTTTAATCAGGAAGTTAAAATGTCAAATACTAGGATATGAAAAACTGGTTTTATATCCCAAAAGTTAGACGGAGCTATCATTTTCTGATAAAAAGTTGGAATTAGTTTATTTATAAACAATCTACAACGTAACATATAAAATACTACTGTGTACACAATTCATATGCAAAAGTATTAAATTTTTCAAAAATCTCTATCGTAAGTTCAGAATAGCATTTGATTTAACCAGATTTATTTGCGTAATATATAAAATTTTTATTTGCGTTATACGGATAATAAATTCAATTTACTTATATAATTTCTTGTGACTTTACCTGTAAATCGGCAATAATTTTTTGCTTAAATTGTGCCCAACTAGGTTTTTTAATATAATCTCTCGTGATTAACATTTATGAACTGTTAGCAAAATATAATCGAAATGTTGTATTTTGCCAAATATATCCAATTAATATTAGACAAACTAGGTTTATCTGTTTAAGATGTTATAAAAAAATAAAAACTTGATAAATTTTTTTTCATTAAGTTTTTAATTTTGTTTCAAATTTGCTGCGGTTAAACGTTCGCTTCGTAAGCAATAGTAACACAACTAGAGGGTTCTTCCCGGGAGTTCCGGGAATTTTTTATACTTCATATTTTCCGTTACCCGGAAAAATTACCGAAGTTTCCAGGTGAAAAAATTAAAATCAAAGAATGACTTGTGAATATATTTTATTATATTAGGATAATTATTTATTTAAAATAAAAATATATTAATGTCCACAAACATATTTAATGTGTATAATCTGAAAAATCAAATCAAAATTTTTTTTATTAGACGTGATTTAAAGCAAACATAAAAGTTATTATTTCTAATACAAAATGCTAAATGCTCCCCAGTAGCTTGTAAAACGTGATTCACAACAAACACATATTTCAAATACGTAACGCTAGTTACTCTTTAAAGTTTGTAATTAAATTTATTATTCGACAAAAATTTCGAATAATATTCAGTTCTCCAGGTATAGGTTAAGTAAATTTCAAAATACTATTTTCTCTAACCCCAAAACTAATTTCTTTGTTTTAATATTTTAAATTTTTTTTTTTAATTTAGAACCGCCGAAACATTGATTAAATCATAGCTAATTAAGTGTGGAAATATTTTTCCAATGAAAAAGCAGCCGAACAAGCCAAGTGTTTGAAATGTCCGAATAAACTATAAAGTTGCAAGGACTTGTCAACCAGTGGATTAATAAGAAATTTGCAATATGTTCATATCATTAATATTAAAAAAAGAAACTTAAATGACGATCAAATTGCTATTTTAAGTAACTGTGAGACAACCCCTGCAAAAGCGAGGAAGTCTCTTGCATCATTTTTTTCTAAAAAATAGTCCTTAGCAGCGGTAGTGGCTAGACTTGCGGCCGTTGATGGATTTTTAATTTACGGAATATGCAAAAGTATTCATTGTGAAGCATTAAGTAAAAAACAATATCATCTTTCAAAATGTAAAAACAATGTAATAAAACTAATTCATAAACATTTTGCTATGGAAAAAAATGAAATTATTGTTAAAATAAAATCATATAAAGAAAAAGTGGAAAATTTATACTAAAGGTTTGATGAACAGACAAGTCTACGCAATCGAAAATATTTGAATATCAGTATTCATTTCAATGAGTTATTTATTATTCTTGGATTGGTTAAAATTCATGGAAGTTGTACAGCTGAAGTAACAGTTGACCTAGTTAAAGAGAAACTATCAGAGTTTGCAATTATCTCTTCGGATGTTGTTGTATCAACCACTGATGCTGCTGCAGTAATGATCAAATTTGGTACATTATCTGGTTTTATAACAATTATGTTATAACCACGGCATAAACTTGGCTGAAATGAACGTTATTTATGAAAGAAATGAAAGTTTTAATGTTCGTCACATTGATTCTTTAAAAAACGAATCTAGATTTTCCGGTGATAACTCTAGCGAATCTGAAAATGATAATCTAAACGATTTTGAACCGCAAATATATGAAAAAGGAGATATAAATGCGGCTTTACAAATGATTAGAAAAAGAGTTAAGTTTTTTAAAGATTCGTTTAAAAGAAATTCTATTTTACAAGACTATATTAAAGTAGTGCACGGAATTAAACTCAATTTACTGCTATATTGCCGGACCAGATGGAAAGCATTGTGACAATGGTTGAAAGATTTTTAAAAGCGATGGATGCAGTGAAAAAAACATTAAATGAGTTGAATTCCCTAGAGCTGTTTAACAATCTTTATGTTTCAGTTCTAAGAAATGTTTCCAACGCTTTTCAACCAATTAAAATGGCTGAAGAAGCATTAAGTGATGCAAATTTGATAACAGCTGATGCTCTTTTAAACTTTTGTTTGGTTCTCTGCGTAACAACAATGATGCACTTTTAAACTTTTGTTTGATTACCTGCGTAACAACAATGATGCAATTTTAAACTTTTGTTTGATTCCCTTGCGTAACAACAAGGATACAGTTTCAAAGAAGATTTTGTTAGCTCTGTCTTTTTGCGTTATAGAGCGAACAAATCAAGATTTTGTGACTAGCCTCCAAACGCGCGATTTATATTCAACTTCTACTCCTGATCTACCTTCGTCTTCAAAAGCTGCAGTTATTCTTTATGCGAATGACTTAATAGATTATTCAGTAAAAATACTAAAATCCTTTAAAGAGAATAATTGCTTAAAAGTTACAAATATTAAAGACAGGTTGGCGATAGCTGTAAATGCAGCATATAAACCTAAAAAGTGTGCTATAACTATATATTTTAACAAAAACCTCAAAAAAGAATTTGAAATGTATGAGAACACTGGAAATATTACAAATAATTTGAAAAAGCTGTCTTAACTTACGTACAACCAACCTCAATAGAAAGTGAGAAAGTATTTTCATTGTCGTCTCACTTTTGCTCAAAACAAAGATCATCGCTTTGCGACTGATCTTTAGACTATCTCACAGATTTAAAAAGTTATTTCCTAACCAAATAAGTTCAAAATATGATTTGCTCAAGTGAAATTAATTTTTCTCTATATATGTATTACACATTTTAAATATGCATACTAGGGTGGAGCAATTTTCGCGGCACAAAATAAAAGTTCAAAAAAAAATATTCCTGAGACGCGAATCGATGTCTGTTAATTATAAGAAGATAGTAAAAAATATTTTCCGATTTGATGAGCTCTTGAGGTTCTTTTTGAATTATTAAATTCTAAAAGATCCTTATATTTTTACATTTTTTATTTCTAAACCACATCAACCTTGGACTTAAAAAAAGCAGAAAAAAATGTATGTTTTGTAAATAATAATTTTATTAAATAAAAAAAAAGTTTTTTAAAATATTTTTTATATTAAACAAAATTTGCAAAGATATACCTAAAACCCAAATTTTTGTTAAAAGCGGGCGTTTTTAATGAAAAAAATGACTATTTTTTATTCCTTTACTTTTAAATAAAAACAAATATTATTTTCAAACTCAGCGTATTATTCAGCTTATCTTGAAAAAATATTACCAATATTAGGACCTGTCAAGAATATAGAATCCAAAGAGGAATGAAAAAAATTTAAAATTACTCCACCCGTATATGCATACAAATTTGAAATAAAATAACGTTTTAAAAACGAATGTCGTTTTTTTTATTAAAAGTTAGTTTATACATTGATTTAAAAATCATTTTTAAATTTCCCGCTTCCCGGATCAAAAAAATATCGAGAATTGATACTCTCTAAACACAACATTTCAACAGTTAGACTTTAACTGCTACTAATTACTAACAGTTGTTAGTAATTAGTAGCAGTTGAGCGTTCGCTTCGTAAACGAGAATAACACATCTCTGAATTTTAGTTGTAACATGTTACAACTAAAAATCAGGATAAACATTTTAGCTTTAATATATATGTCTCGCAATGTTTTATAACTTTATAACGTTATCTATTTTGTTGGTAATGTATTCCTCTACAATATACTTTAATAGAAACAAAGGTCAGAAGTGGTCGACAACTGCAAAAAACAACCTAAGAAACAATTAAAACGCTTAGAAAAGTTGATCAGTTAAAAGGACGGTGTTTGAAAGTATAGTTTAGCCCAGATGTTCAATGTTTCCCAGCAGTAAATTTTCAAAATTATAAACGAAAAGATTAGTATTTGTTATTGCAAAAAAACTAAAGTGCCATAAAAAGTATTGGCTCAGAAAGCAGCTGTGCGCCCTAAGTGTCGAAAATTGGTTGCATTTTTTCGAAAAAATGCAATTCTTGGTGACGAGTCATATTTTCCTTTAAACTACACTGGGCTTTCTGGCAACACAAGGTATTATATTTCTTATCCAGGCACAACGCCTATTATAGTAAAACTAAAAATATAAATAACAAATACGAACCAAAGTTATTCTTTTGTATGACCTTGTCCAAAAAAAGAGTCTCAAAGCATTAAATTACTCTTTTCGGGTCAAGCAGTCGATAAGGATATGTACATTTACAAATATCTGGTTAAATTAAAGAAGTTCATTAATAAGGTTCATAAAAACGAAAAAATTGTGTTCTGGCCTGTTCTAGCTTTCGCTCTCTATCCAAGATTACCCAAAATGGGAAAATATCGAATACGTGCCAAGAGACAGAATTTTTTTTTTTAAATTAATAAAATTGATAACTCCGTTTAAGAGGTACTCGTTTTGTAAAGTTTTTTCAGATTTTTAGTTGTGACATGTTACCGCGCTCAGGTTGATTCTTTTTGGCATGACTCAAATTTATGATCGAATGGCGCTCTGAGTTTATTTAGTCATTATTTATTCTTTGAATTTGAAAAACAAAATCAAGTTCAAAAATACCTAAAAGAAAAAAAAATGTTATCCTATAATAAGTGTAGACTTTTGTCTAAACTTATTATAAGAGATCATTTCTTTATATTTCAAATTAAGAATCACATTAAATGTGCAGAGTTAAACTTTCACAAAACCTTAATATACATTAATAATAATAATAATTATAATAATAACAATAATAACAATAATAATAACAATAATAATAATAATAATAATAATAAACAAAACTTACAGCATTTCTGCATGATCCAACAACAGATTTGCGTCTTTGGCGCTGATAGTTTCCGACAAAAACTGTCTTTTCATCCTCTTCTGAGTCAAAGTTGGTTTGGTTGCCAAATTTATTCATGAAATTGTCACTATAAAGTTTTGTCAAAATATTTATTATTTTATTTGCTTATTAATGTGCTAAAAGAAGTCTATGCAGTCTTGTCAGAGAGTACCACGGGAGAAAATTATAACCAGAAAGTGTACGCCTCTATTCTTAACAATCTCGCAAATATGACTAGTTCTGATATTGAGCCACGGACTTATAAATTCTGAAGTATATATATATATATATATATATATATATATATATATATATATATATATATATATATATATATATATATATATATATATATATATATATATATATATATATATATATATATATATATCTTAATATATATAAAGGGCAATGTGTGTGTGTTTGTTTGTTCTCTATAGAAATCCGAATCGCCGGACCAATCGAAATTCGGCATGGGGGTAGTCCTCGAGGGGGAGAAGGTTCTTAGCTGGGTTTTGACCCCATACCCCGACCCCGGGGTCAGGGGGGACCATTTTTTGGGCCCATTTTTGTGTACAGATATCAGGTAAGCCAGTTTAAATATTGGCCCGGGCAACACCGGGTAACTCCAGCTATCTTATCTTCTTATCTTATCTTAATCTTCTTAATATATATAAAGGGCAATGTGTGTTTGTGTGTGTGTTTGTTTGTTTGTTCTCTATGGAAATCCACCGATCTCGATAAAATTTAGCATGGGGGTAGTCCTCGAGGGGGAGAAGGTTCTTAGCTGGGTTTTGACCCCGTACCCTGACCCCCGGGGTCAAGGGGACCATTTTTTGGGCCCATTTTTGGGCCCATTTTTGTGTACAGATATCAGGTAAGCCAGTTTAAATATTGGCCCGGGCAACGCCGGGTAACTCCAGCTAGTATATATATATATATATATATATATATATATATATACTGTGGTGTGCAAAAGTCATTATAACAGCGTCGAAAACAAGCTTACAGTGCATTTAAAACGCCATAGGGTCCTGCCATCTGGCGAATACTTCATAACTATTTATTTAAATGGTTGCTTCAGCAGCTGACTTTGTTTTTAAACACATTTTGTGTTATTTTATTTATATTTATCCATTTTTATCGGGTTTTCTCGTGGCGATTGGTGAATTTTCAATTTTTGGCGATTTAGCAGGTAGGTTAAAATTTATTTCTAAACTATTGTTTAGTTTAGTAATTGTAATTTAATGACATTTTATGTAGTTTTATAGTATTTTACTTATGGATTTATGTGGAAAGCATGAGATTTTGGTTATTTTAGCCCATAAAATTGTTTTTTAATATCATGTAACAAAATTGGAATTTTTGGTCAATAAAATTTAAAAATTGTCATATTCTGTAGAAATAACAATTGTAATAACATGATTTATTATGTATTTTATATTTATACTATTTCACTTTTGATATTTATTACTACTTTTTATTATTTTATATTATTTAAAAATTTTGTTTACATTTTTCAGACATGACTCCGTATAGAAAGTTGACGATGGAACAGAGATGTGAGGTGTTGGCGAAGGTTAAGGAGGGATATTCGTATCGGAAGGTGGCACAAATAATGAAAATCCACTACCTGACTGCATTTGGAATTGTGAGGAAGCATGCCGCAACCAACTCCGTACGTGATCTTCCCAGGGACGGCTGGCCAAAGAAGACCACGGTCAGAGAGGATCGGATGTTAGTTAGTATGAGTATGAAAAATCGTCGAATGACATCATCAGACATCAGGAAACAGTCGGCAGTGGACATATCTACAAGCACAGTCAGAAGGAGACTCCTGAAGGTCGGTCTACAAGGTTGTGTAGCGGCCAAGAAACCTCTTTTGACTGTTGCCCACAAGAAAGCTCGATTGGATTTTGCGCGACGACATAAGGACTGGGGTGTTGAGGAGTGGAAAAGGGTGTTGTGGAGCGATGAAAGCTCATTCCAGATGTTTTGTGGGGCTAAAAGGGCTTATGTAAGAAGGAAAGCCGGGGAAAAGTTCATCCCACAGTGCATTGTTCCAACAGTTAAGCACGGGGGAGGTTCCATAATGGTTTGGGGTTGCATGTCCTGGGCAGGGGTTGGCCAGTTGTACAGGTGTGAGGATACCATGAATCAACACCAGTATGTCAGGGTTCTCGAGAACTGTATGCTGCCATCAGCCAATTTGCTTTTTGGCAATGGAGAAGAGTTCCTGTTCCAACAGGACAATGCTCCTTGCCATAAAGCAAGGCTTGTGACTGCATATCTGGAGGATCATGATATACGGGTACTGAACTGGCAAGCCGAGAGTCCAGACCTCAACCCCATAGAGCACCTGTGGGAAATAATGTTTAAACACTTGCAAGGAGCAAACCCTAGCAATAAGGATGCACTTTGGGCCCATTTACAGAACATATGGAATGATATTTCACCAGCTACTGTTCAGAACTTGATTAGCTCTATGCCCCGTAGGATCAAGTCTGTCATCAAATCAAGGGGTGGGCATACAAAGTAATAATAAACTGTGCACTTTTAAATTGTATGAACAGTTGCAATAAAAAAATAATCCAAATCAATTGTTTTCAGTCGTTTTTATTTGTAACGCTGCAAGAAACTAGAAAAAAACCTTAAAAATATTACTGTTATAATGACTTTTGCACAGCACTGTATATATATATATATATATATATATATATATATATATATATATATATATATATATATATATATATATATATATATATATATATGTATGTATTAGGGAGTTCATGTGCCACGAGAGGACGTCAAATAAATTGGGAGGGGGAGGAGGAATTTTAATAGTTTACATGTTGTAATTTTGTAATTGTAAAATAAAAAATTATTATAATAGATGTAAATTAAAAAAATAGATAAATAATAAATTCTTTCATAATTATTTAAAGTTTATATTTTTACCAACCAATATACATTTTATACAACTTACCCCGGAAGAACTTAGCATTTCCAAAGCAATCACCGATACCGTTAAGGATACAGAAAAAAGAGCAAAAAATTTAATAATATTTGACCTCCCACAACAAGATACTGAAAACCCTAATAAAAGCGATCACCAATTAGTTGAAATTTTTTTTAATTCAATCCAAATCAGTGGAAATAAAATTAAAAAAGTGCATCGTTTTAAACTAAAATAAAAATCTTCCTATGTGCCAATAACCTCAACTTCAACTACAATACCGCAACAAAATACAAATAGCCCAGTCTTAGTTGAGTTAATCAATGCCAGTGATCGAAACTTCATTCTTAGCGCTACCAAATCCTTAAGAACCTAACCAAAAATTGCTAAGGTGTTTATAAATCCAGATCTCAATAATGCAGGGAGATCAAATATAAAAATGTTGCTTCAAGAAAGAAAAATTAAAAACGACGAATTCTAAGCGAATGGAAAACTCAATTTGCCCTTTTGATACTGCATTAGAAGCAACGCCATTGTTAAAATCGATGTTTCAAAGCTTACCAAACAGAATTAATAAAAGTAATAATAACACCAGTAAATGCAACTACCGCATTAATCCTAAACCCAGCATAAACCATGCTAACAATAACAACAAAACAAAACATCCTTTCAAAACTATTAGCTGTGCTTACTTCAATGCTAGATCGATTAACAATAAACTGTACTACCTACACAATCTCATCGAAAACAGCAATCTTGATATCATACTTATTACCGAAACTTGGTTAAATAAAAATACACCTAATTCAAAAGTAAAAAATAAGCAAAAAATACGAATTGCATGCATTTATCACCCTCCATGTGCAGCCATTAGTATTTTAAAAACCAAAGCTCCTAACTAGTTTTGTTGATTCATCTCATGATCTTTTTGTAGAAATGTGTTCCGCAAATGCTTTAACCCAACTTGTATCCGACAATACCAGACTTAACAACTTTCTAGATCTGATACTAATTAACAACTCTAAAAACGTTTTTTATATAGAAACTATTGCCTCATTCACGAGTACCTGTGATCACTGCATGATTATTTTCAATTGTATTTTAGAGAAATATAAACCATATAAAAAAACAACCAAGTAAATTTTTTCAAAGCTAATTACAACTTATAAAAGCCGACTTACAAAATGTAAACTGGTATTTACTAACCAAACAAAATCAAGACTTTCTGGCAAACCACCTGTAATTTTTTAAATTCATCTATTTCATTGCATGTACCGTTAACTTTTAATAGAAAAAACAATATCTAACCTCTAGCCATCCAAAAATCAGCCTCCAAAAACGTATTCTCTATGGAGATTACAAAAGAACAGGTAATCCATCTTTTCATGTTAAATTCAAGAACTACTCTCGTTTAAATGATGCAGAAGTTCAAACAAATTGCATTTCCAGAGAGAAAGATTTAGTTGTCAAATCCAATATCTAAGTTTTACTCTTTCGTAAACAAAAAATCCAAATGCTGTAACTCTGTTGCGCCATTACTTCAAACTGATGGTTCTCTTATTACAGATGATTGTAAAAAATCGCAACTTTTACACCATTTTTTTGACTCTGTGTTTGTTACTGACAATGGTATTGTACCAGTTTTAGATTTACCAAAACATAAAAGTTCTTTAAATAATATTATGTTTTCTTACAATTCTGTTGTTTTTTATCTACAAAAGCTTCCATTCAAATCTTCCAAATCCCCTGATAGATATCCTGCCATACTTTTAAAGTCAATTACAAATGCTATTGCTATTCCTTTTTCTATTCTGTTTGAAATACCTAAAAATGTTATACCTAAGATCTGGAAAACTGAAATAATATGTCCGATATTTAAAAAAAGAAACCTGTCGTTACTTACAAATTATAGACCTATTTCCATGACATGTATTATTTGTAAAACTATGGAATCAATAATTGCTGAAAGCGTTGCAAGTTATTTACTCCTGAATAATTTCATTTCTGTGCATCAGTGCGGTTTCTTAAAGCGTAGATCAACATGTACACAGATGTTGACAACATTAAATGAGTGGACCACTGCTGTTAATAGTAAAAAGATGTTGATGTCATCTATATAGACATTAAAAAAGCGTTGTTACGGTGTCAAGTATGAGTTGCTAAATTGGGTTAAAAACTTCTTGACAAATCATACTCAAACAATATCCATGTAAAAAGTGGAATACCTCAAGGAACTGTTTTGGGACCCATTTTATTTTTAGTTTTATAAACAATATAACCTCGTGTATTGAGGGGGATTGTGGAATCAAGTTTTTTGCAGACGATAGCAAGTTGTACCAAGCGAGAAAAGACGAAAATAATATTAACCTTGTCAAAACTTTATAGAGAGTTTCACAATGGTCAAACAATTGTCAACTCAATCTATCTACCAAAAAATGTTTTTACCTACGATACGGAAAGAATCAATTACCAGTACATTCATACTTATTGGATATTGATGCGCCTATCGAACCAATTGATTCAATCAAAGATATTGGGATATTTATTTCTTACGAAATGATATTTTCCAATCACTGTTCTGATATTGCTAGCAAAGCAAGTTCTTGTGTTTACTTACTCTTAAAGTCTTTCATCAGTAATGGTTCTCAACTTTTGATAAGAGCCTACAAAGTTTATATTCAACCAATTTTAGAATCATGTACCCTTGTATAGAATCCGTATCTCTTAAAAGATATACGTCGGATAGAAAATCTCCAGAAACATTATACAAGAATTGTCTGCAAACGGTGTTGTATCCCATAAAAAGACTATGCTTCAAGACTTGATATCTTCAATCTTGACTCTCTTGAATGCCAGAGAATAAAACTTGATCTTTTAATGACTTTTAAAGTTGGTTGATTTGCCTTTTTCTGAGTTTTTTAGTCTCGCTCCTATTCGTTATTCAACTAGATGTCATACCCAAAAATTAACATCACGTAACAAATACATCAATGATATAAGGAGATTTTTTTTTTGTGAAAGAGTTATTAAGATATGGAGTTCTTTACCTCATTATATTGTGCATTCTTCTTCATTGTCTCTATTTAAATTGAATTTAAAAACATACAATATTCAGAAACACTGTTTACTGTTTTAAACTTGGTGTTACATAAGAGTAATTCTCAAATTACCTGTATCACGTTTTTGTATTTTTATTTAAATGCAAATAAATTGAAATAATAAAATAATAAAATTAATGGTTTTGTTTTTGTTAAATTATTTGTCACTAAATTATTTGTAAACTAAAATGACATATATAAATATTATTATTACTATTACTGTTACTAAAAAAAACGTTCCATTTTATGCTGTATGTGAATTTAACGTTTCATTGAATAGTATTAATTAATAATTTAATTTATTATTTTTTTCCCCGCAGTTTACTTGCAAATTTATAAAATTGTCAGGGACGGCCGAAAAAAATTCCGCACGAGGTTGGAAAGATGGCTAAAACCAGCACACGATAACGTTTGACAAAAAGCGATCTGCAATGGTGTGTCATCACTAAATTACCATTGTCGTAATTTAAAACTTTTTAAATATTCTGTTCGGAACTTATTTTATATACTTTTAAAAGAAAGCCTTTAAAAATACTCATTGTTATATATGATAAAGTTGAAGAATGTGGTTTAATTAATACATTAGTAAATGGTTGCTTACGATATATTGAAAATTTGTATTTATGAGGAAATTGGCTGTTTACTTTAGTTGATTTTGAGAATTTTGATATTAAATAGTATACTGAATGGCTGTATCTTGTGAATTTAAAATATCTAAAAAAGAATTTGCGTTGTCGCTATTAGAAAATAGAGCGTGACTATCATTAACGTACCTTTTGTAAGCTTTTAAGATTAGTATTTAAGATTAAAACTTGTTGGATAGCATTAAGCTCGATAAATTGTAGATAAGCTTCTGAAATAGCAAGTTGTGCATTTTGTCATTCCGTAAAAAATAACATTTACTCAAACAAATTTATATTAGCTTGTAAGAACCTACTAATGACAGTATAGTTTGCATAATGAGATTATCTTTATCTTTATTTAAAATATAAAATATAGCAATCGTTGCTTGATCTAGTGGAACAGATAGAAAACTAATAACATCAAAAACGAAATCTGAATTTCATTTTTTTCGATATCTCATTCTTCACCCTCAGGTACGAATGAAAATAAATTTTTAACCCTGTTTTGTTAAGTGTAGGTTGTATTATTTCAACAAAAAATAATTTTTTCATTTCACTTTTTGTGTTTTTGATTATTTTAAAGGCTAATAAAAAAAATCTAACTACTTTGAATTTGAATTTGAATTTATACATATAGTAATTAATAAATACAAACATCATTTTGTGAACAATTAGTGAAGTGCACATCAGGCTTTTTTTTCTAATGAGTTTGCGCCCCAGACGAAACAGCGGATGATCTAGGCAAACGGGTTCTTGAAGAAGTTAAATGTAGAAGAATCTGTAACGTTATGCGATAAAGCCTTCCAATGAGTGACGAAACGATTTGCCAAGAAATATTCACGTGTTTTGTTCGTAAATAATCTGAATTTGGTCCTGAGTAAACAAAGAATTCTGAAATTTTAATTTTGTTCTTCATAGTAGTAAAACTCGTTAGGGAGAAAGTTTTAGTTCTTGAAATTTTATCATATCATTCATGTTTGGGTCGCCAAATTTTTTAGTGTTTGTTAGTTTTTTATGCACCGTTTTAATTATAATTTTATTTTGACTTTTTTTTCCGTCAAATGAATTTGCTATTACGTTTAAAATGTTTTTCAAATTTAATGTTAAAATGACTGGTATATTTTTAGTAAATAATTCACAAAAATTTAATTGGATAATCTAGGCTAAAAATTTCAAGCATTAACATATTTTCTAAAAACTTTTTAATGATGTATTTATGTTTTATAAAAGGAAATTTTACTATAGTTACATTTAATTTTTTTATATTTGTAGTATATAATATAATAGTGTTACGAGTAATATCTAGTGTGAGCTTATTTAGTTTTGGATGTGTCGTGTCTTTTTAAAGCATAACACGGATTTTAACAAGTAGGAATATAAATGGCTTTATGAAAACAGTGAAGGTTGAGTGTGTAACACAGGACTGCAAACACTTCCTAACTTTCTTTTTCTTAAGTAGTTAAACTTATTTTAAAAAGTCAAATTATTGACGTCAACTTGTCTTGATCTTCCCCTCCCCCTATTTGTTGACGTATATAATGGACAGTCCTTTTCATTGCTTCAAAATGTTACTGGAACATATTATAAAGAACTGAATTAATAATTATCTAACGCTAAAAAATATGCTGTTCAACATGTAATTTGGCTTCAAAAATTAATATTTTAACTAATTAAGCAGTTGTTGAACTGATTATTCATATAAATGCATTCAATGAGTTTTTATTGACTTGTCAAAATCCTATGATACTGCAAACCTTTAGATAACCCTAACTCCGACCTAGTGGATCATTAGTGGCAGCCGCCATGAGCGGCCAACAAATAACTTTCCGACATATTAATAGTGGCTAATCCTTAGCTAGCCACTTTTAGTGGTTGCCACTAATGGTCTACTAAGTTACTGATGAGCAAAACTACAGTGGACCATTCAAAAAGCTTACCTAAGTCAACTAAAATTCCGCTGAAATGATTTACACTTGACATAAAATATTTTTATACTAAGTATAAATCAAATGTTATTTTTATTTCAACAAAAATATAAAAGTTCTTTTTAATAACGGGTGAACAGTAAAATTTGAAATTTTTTTAACGGTTTTTATTTTTGAGTTTTTTTTTGTGCACTGATTCATTTAATGTTTCTATTTTAAAGCCCACTCTCTGTATCTCTGTAGCTGCTGCTGGCAAAGTTTTATAAAAATATTCTTAATAACTTGTAATCTACATCAAAATGAAGTGTAAAAGTTTGATTGATCGTGTGTACGGGTATTGTGATTCGCATTTCAAGGAGATAGAAAAGTCGTCGTGGATCATTTTTTGAAAGAAAATCACCCAAGAGCAAGCATTTACAGATACATTTCAATGTAGGAAAAAGGCAAATCAAAACTTTGTGTTGTTGGTTTTGGTAGAAAAGCTAAAATAATGACTAAAACCAATATTACCAAGTTGAAAAGCATGATTGATGGTCGTTTCGGCATTTCCACATAGCAAATTATTCGAAAGCTCAAGTGCAGCCAATCTCACGTTGTGCATATAATTCAGCAACACACAAATATTTTTTACCGAAAAAAAAAGACCATTCCAGCCCACACTCCTGAGCAAGTGACCAAGTTACAAACATGTTGTGGCAGATTGTGTAGAAAATTTTATGGATTCCATAGTTGATGATGCATACTCTACTTTTTCTCACTCTGATAAGAACTCAAACGTTGGGTATTGGTCAAGCAATCCAAACGCAGTTTCTTGTGGTGTGAAATACAAGTCCAAGGCAAAGTTTGAAAAGAAAATGCTTGTATGGTTAGCAATTTCACCTCAAGGCATCTTAACACCCTATTTTGTTCCTTCGGTCCTTGCTATCAAACAAAATGTGTATTTGAAAGAGTGCATTATTAAAAGACTGATGCCTTTTATTAAAAAACATCATCCTGAGTATAATTTTGTGTTTTGGCCTGACTTGCCTTCGGCCCATTATGCTAAACCAGTGACAAGCTACTTGATCTCAAAAAACATCAATTTTGTAAAAAAAGCTGATAATCCTCCTGCAGTGCCTGAACTTCGTTCAGTTGAAAACTTTTGGTCAATTTCGAAGGGAATGGTTTATAAGAACAATTGGCAGATTTCAGTTGATGAATTAAACAACGGATCAAGTATTGTTTGAAGAAAGTAGATGTAAATGCTGTACAGGATATGTGTGGAGAGGTGTAACGAAAGCTTGATTTTGTAAGACAAAACGGTGAAACAAGTCTATTGCAACTTCAAAAACAAATTATTTGATTATAAATCTAAGAGCTATTTTTTATTTTATCAAAAAATATCGATTCACTGCAAAGTTAGAGTGTTTCAAAAAAAATCTCAAATTTTACTGTTCACCCGTTATATTAAACGAAAAATCATCGAAAATAAAGAAGTGGTTTACAGATTACAATTTAATGTTAAAAGAATTCCTTCTATTTTACAAGGCTGTAAAAATCATAAAATTTCTCTTAAATTCAAAATAATACAAAATTCTTTTAATCTATAAAGAAATTATTAAAGGAAAACAAACCATTAATTTTCTAGAAGTGATTTTAACCAAAAAAAATTTTATTTTAAAAGTACTTGATTCATTTTTATTTTATTAATAAAACTCAATTATTTGTTTCCTTTTTAAATCAAATAAATCAAACCATTGATAAAATGTTGATGTTAATGCTAACTGCTGCCCCTTATTATTTGTGTAAAGTGAGGTTTTTAAAATAATTTAAGAAACACTTAACCTTAGCTGTTAAATAAACCAAAAACACCTCACCACCAAGCTACTTTGAACTAAATCTATAAACATATAAAAGAAGTTGAGGGATTTTGTTTCTTAAGTTTTTTTTTAACAGTTAGTGTCTGCTCCTGATGAGAGATTATTTATTTTTTAACAGTTAGTGTCTACTCCTGATGAGAGATTTATTTGTTTTTTCAACAGTTAGTGTCTGCTCCTGATGAGAGATTTATTTGTTTTTTTTAACAGTTAGTGTCTGCTCCTGATGAGAGATTTGTTTGTTTTTTTGACTTTATAAAAATTAGAAGTTTATTTAACTTTGTATTTATATTTTGGAAAGTAATTAATACACAATTAATTATTTTTTCAAAAAATAAAAAAATATTCGTTATTTCAGAACCAAAAATTCAATATTTGTATTAAAATAACTCACATTACATATGTTTGTAATTTTTCGGGAATTTGTAATTTTTTGAGAATTAAAAATTAAAACAATTGAATTTTGCATTTGTAGTTAATCAAGTGTATTTGACCTTAACCTGTTTAGTCTGTATTTAATGTGTTGCATATATATATATATATATATATATATATATATATATATATATATATATATATATATATATATATAATATGTATGTATGTATGTATATATATATATATATATATATATATATATATATATATATATATATAAATATATATATATATATATACAGTGCCGGTTTAGCACTACCAGCGCCCTGGGCGAGATTTCTACGGCGCCCCTATCTCAATTTAATCCCATTCAAAAAAAAGGCAAAGGGTAAAATAACCAATTAGTTTGGCCCATTTATATTCGGCGCCCTGGGCCATCGCTCAACCAAGCCCTCCCCTAACGCTGCCACTGTATATATATATATATATATATATATATATATATATATATATATATATATATATATATATATATATTTATATATATATATATATATATATATACATATATATATATATATATATCTATATATATATATATATATATATATATATATTTGCTTTAAGGTAAGTAATACTTTTTTATCGAATGAAAATTGTTGGTAGTTAAAAGTATACAACAGTATGTGTTTATCTGTTCATACTCTCATCTCTTACAGTAATATAGTATGAGGAAGTACTAATTAAGGAAAGCTATAAAAAGAGTTCAAAAAATGTTTGTTCGCTTAAAGAGTTTAAAAGCATTAATTCTTTATAAATTTTTTTTATTTTGTTGTTTAGAAAATATTAAACTTTGAATTTTATTGTTAATTGTCTATATTTTGCGTTTTGTTCTTAACAATTGTGATTGAAGACGTTTAAAACTGTTTTTATAAGCTTTGTGTATATTTATATATATATATATACATATATATATATATATATATATATATATATATATATATATATATATATATATATATATATATATATATATATATATATATATATGTGTGTGTGTGTGTGTGTGTGTATAGAAAATATGACGACGGGATTTAGTGATAAAATTGTACATATCTTCTTCTTACTCCAACATTCTCTAAGCACGATGGATATATTTTTTAAAGTTATGTTACAAAAAAAAAAAAAAACGAAAATAAATAAGAAAAATCATAAAATAATTTTAATTATAACAAATCATAAACTATAAATTATAATAACTAACTGTTGACTATAATAGTTAACTTTAAATTACAATAATAAACGATAAAAAATAGTATAATATTTTTATCATAAGCATAACATGCCATTAGCTTCGCCAGTTTGTTAGCAAACTAATATTTAATAATTGTTATTCCTAAATTTGTAAAGATTCCTAATAAAACCTTGAAAAGATTGAAAACGTTTTGTCCTCCTTGGTCAGCACAAAGAGTATCATTATTTTTTTTTACTAAAAACGATACCTTAAACTAACTCATGTTCATGCAGAATTAGAAAAAATTTTATAAAGTTACATAAAGTTATTTCCATATTATGAATTGTGATTTTTTCAAAATATTTTTAAAATTTTGAATGTTTGTTCTAATATATTGGTCATTTATTTTTGCAACTTTTTTACTTATTTTTATTGATTATTAAATCTCTAACTGATTTAAGTTAAAATAAGTTTGTGAAAAAAGTTTAACTGTTTTTAAATAACAGAAAACACTGTGGGCACGGGACCTAAAAAAGACGTCTTTTAAACGTTCAAATGAGTCCAAAACATTCAAATGACGCTCAAAACGTTTTCAACGTCTTTTGGAAGGTACTGGGAAGTAAAAAAACTCTTAATCGATAAGACTTAATAGATAGATTGCCAGTAGACAAAAAAAGATTAAAAAAAAAAAAACAATGTTTAAAAAATTTAGAAATAACAACTACAATAATAATAATTGTAATAATAGCAATAACAAGAACAGCAGTATAATAATAAGAATTATTATTATTGTTAAATTTATTAATAATAATAATGATAAGAAGAAGAAAATAAAATATAAAATAAATTTTTTATAAGTAAAACAAAATTAAAAAAAAAGGAATCAGCAATTGAATACCTTGTTCCATAAAGTTGAACAACTTGATTATATTTTCTTACAACTTGCAAAATAGAAAAAATCAACTTTTTTTAGTTTGTCACTATGCAAAACTTATAAAAAAAGATTTTTCAATTTAATAACAGAATTCATCTACTGTTATTTCTTTTTTCATTTAATTTTTCCTAAATTAAATAGATAAATAGATGTATTTAAATATTTCTGTTTCTTCCAAGTTCAATGCGCTTCATTACAAAAAGCATAATGCAAAACAAAAGCGGCTACTTCTTTTTTTAAAAAAGATCATTCGTAGCGAGCTGTTATTTATATTGACTGTACTCACGCAAGTGGAGCTATAAAGAAATCAAAAAAGAATTCGAAATAAAGAATACCACGCAAAATACGTTTTTAATCGGGTTTTTAATACTACAAAGTGGAAAAGTAAAAAAAACTTACAGAAAAATATTCTACAACAAATGAACAAGAAATTAAAATTAATAAAAGATAAAAAAACAAAAAACACCAAGTTGTAACAAACATCATATAGAAAAACAATATAGCTAAATAGAATATAAATAACAACCAAATAGTAGCAAATTTTAACAGCGTCCAAATGATTTATCTAGCAAAAAGAGAAAAACAATACTGCAAACTTTTTTGAATTAAATACTTATGGATTCATTTCTGAAATGGTTTTGATATGGATTCATTTCAAAACCGCAATTACATACAATATTTCATGATTTACACATTAGAAGAATCTGCATTATGAAAAATTAAAAGCTTTGATGTAACAAAAAATACCCGAGAGTATATATTTGTATTAAGTGTTATAGATTATATATAAACAATTTTATGATTTATTAATTACTTTTTAATGATTTATATTTTCATATTGGTTTATATTATTTTTTATTTTACTAATGACTTTTAGTGAATAACATTTAAACATCATACATTAAAAATATCAAGATATAAAATATCAAAAATTAAAAGATTGACCAAGCCTTACATTTTTACTTATACAATACACGAGAACTTGTTAATCTTCAAATGTTAGGTGAACTGAAATTTTGTAAATTTGCTTTTTCTTGTCCGTATTTATCAACAGTAAAATAACATAAATATCTTTGGAAGACAATATTTTTTAGTATTTATCAATAAAGAAAAAAACATTAAACTTTTGGAAGACGATATTTTAGTTTGAGTGAGTTGTATATTTTTCTTTTCACGAAGATTATACAAAACAATTTTTTTTTGACATAATTTTAAACTACTCTTAATCTTAATTTCTAATTCTTACTTTAAATCATAAAATAAAAAATGTACAACACTGCTATAGAACTTTACTACACTTTTTCTACTAAAACACATTTCTAAATGCGGTTTTTTATTTTACGGAACCTTTTAAACAAGAAAACGCATTTTACACTTTGACTTTTTGGGTAAGGTTCTTTCCTAAACAGTGTACTCAGAGACACTCTTATGCTTTAAAAAGTTTTATCTGCTTTATTAAATATATATATACATATATATATATATATGTATATATATATATATATATATATATATATATATATATATATATATATATATATATATATATATATATATATATATATATATATATATATATATTAAAAGTTATTGAAAATCAAACAATCCTAATGCTATTCCTTTATGTATTAACAATATAGTGACTAATGTTTCAAATTATTAATAAAACGACAATAATGATTTTCAAAAGATACTAACTTTTAACATTTGCTTTTAATATAATTTACAAAGAAACGAAAAATTCGCATTTGTATTTAATTAAAAATTCATGTGTAATTTAATCTTCTTGTTTAGATTCTACACGCTGAACAACGTCATTCATACGTCATTTCGACGCATAAATAGATTGCATTTAAAATAGCGTAAATTCTACTCTCTTTCATTTATTATAAAAAAATATTGAAATTTTTTTTTTACCCTTGTTAATTTTTTGATACTTTATTGTTATGTTTAATAAAAAAAATGTATCGGTCAACGTTAATCTTATCAGTAGGGATGGCGACAGCCTTATTTTTTGTTACTAAACCTTACTGGCATTTTTTTTTAAAAGTTACGTTCTAAATGTATTTTAAATGTCTTTTAAACGTCTTCTAAACATTCTTACGTTAAGAACATTTAAAAGACGCTTTAAAAACGTTTATTAGAGATTTAGAACGTAGCTTTTAAAAACAAATGCCCATAGGGAGATAACTAAGCTTGATTATCCCTAAGTTCAAGCTTAGTTATCTCCGTAGGGTGATAACTAAGCTTGAACTTAGCTCTATGACTTTCAGACATAGAGCTAAGTTCAAGCTTAGTTATTTTTATGCTAATATCAAATCAAGATCGTTTGCTAAAAATTGCCGTGATTGAAGCCTGCAAAATGATAAACTCCAAAACTTGTGGCAAACCCCAAATAAGACGGAAACAAATTTTTTAGTTTTATACTAATAATAGGGGAAAGGCGCCTTATGATGGCATAGCGCCCTTGATGGCACACTGGTCAAATTTTCATAAATATTGGTTATGGGGAAAAAGTAATTAGATCTACATGTCTATACTGAATTTACATTAGTTTTGGTAAAAAATACGTCCCATATGCATAAAAATTATTTTTATAATCAACAAAAACCGATTTTAGGATGTGCTGTTGTATTTTTAATCCCTCTACATACTTAAGATTATGATTTTATTATCAACTGTGTAGAAATGAAATTTTCATGCATTTTGTATCCAAGTTTTGTGCATTGAGTGGAATACTTATTTTGATTTTATCTTTTGAACAAGGTAGACACAACTTGTTTAAATAAAAATGATGATTTCTTCCTATAATGTCGTACTGACTATTTAGGTGTGCTGCATTATTAATGAGTTGGGAAAACCTTCTTTTTTTTCATAAGAATAACTTATTTGTTAGAGAAGTAAAACAGAACTTTTACTTCCCTAAAAATTTTTTGGTTCAAAAAATTCATAACGCAATATCTCTTATGCGCATGCGTGAACTTGGTTCCGCATTGCTGCTGTGCACAAAATGGTAAATTAGGATGATTACGCGTAATTTCTGGGGAAAAGAATCTAAAGTTAAAAGAAATTGTCTAGTTACCCTTGTTGCTAACCTGTCTCATCCTTCCCTATGCCATCATAGGAGCAGTAGTTGCCTATGATGGCATACTTGTGCTTTTTAAAGATAAGAATGACTTAAATACTTGATACTTTGCAATGGCATCGCAAATGGCGGAAGCGTTTATTTAATGGTGAAAAGGAAAAAAAGAGAAAAGGAAAAACGGAAAAAAATTATTTTAAAAAATAAAAAAGATAAGTTAAAAATAAAGTAAAATAACAAAAATTTTAAAAGGTACAAACGAATAAAAAGATTGAAAAAAACATAAAACAAGAAAATGAATACAAAAGTAAAACGAACAAATAGATTTAATAAAATAAAACAAAAACAATCAATTAAAAGCGAAATAACAACTTAAAAGAAAAGAAGTTCGAAAAATGTTCGAAAAAATAACAAAAACAACTACTTAAAATAAAAATTATTCACTACAAATTTTCTACACTTTTCTCTATCCGGCAGAAGTAACAAATATAGTTTATTTTATTTTGTAGAAGTTTTTGTGCGTTTGCCTTTTCGTTATGTAATTTTTGTTTTCGTTTTGTAGTTTTTGTGCTTGACTTTTCGTTTGCGTAAAGTTTGTTATTATTTGTCCTGTTGTTGCTAATGATTTTTATTGTTGATATTAATTGAGTGTTTTCATTTTTTTTTTTTGTCTTTTTATTTAATTTATTATAGCTTAATCATTATTTTATTATAATTAATTTAATTTACACTTGCTTTCATTTATTAATATTACTGTTGAATTTTTTTTGTTTGTTTGCTTATTTTATTTAGGTGTCACTCCAATGACTAGTTTTTAACTATATGAGTGACACCTTACCTAATTTTGTAAAATTATAAAAATTTGTAATTTTTAATTTTTGGTTAAATAAATGGAATGGATATAATAATATATGTTATTATTGTTCTACATGTTACAAGGAATGTATGCATATCAAAACTTTTATTCTTGGTTTTCAGGATACTGAATAATGACGCTTCAAAGTTAAGTATGCCATCATAGGCACCTTTCCCCTATCTAATATAACTTATATTCATTAACATATTTTGAAACACATCTGGTATGAATTTGATATTCAAATTTTATGACAATTTAAAGTTCCCAGCTTTTTAAAATAAGAAGGTTATAAATCTACATGGCCACAACCTTATTATTATAAAAATCAAAAAGAAACTCAAATATCTTTCCGAATGATCTTCAAGATCTTCTTTCACATACCAAATTAATATTGTTAAACTGTTTTATTACGGATTAACGGTTTTTAAGTATGACAAGTAAAATTAAAAATTTTTAAAACCCAATGCTTTTACATGCTATTATAACCCAAATTTTGCAATCAATTTTTTCTGATATTAATGTTTTATTTTATTAACATTCGGCTGTATGCGTGTGTAAAAAAAAAAAAAAAAAGCTCTGTAATATGCGGGTCTCGTACCACAGACATTTACAAAGTCAACGCCTTATCCAAATATGCTAAACGCGCGTATAAGTATAAAAACAATTAATTAAGAATCCGGACAACTTATTTATAAAACAATTATTTATAAAAGACAATTATTTATAAAACAGACAACTTATTTATAAAACTTTTATTCTTTTTTTTCTATATAAAAAATAAACTTAATTAAAATTAACTAAATTAATTGACTTAATACAAAACTAATCATTAAATATTGTATTGTCATCAAGCAAGAGTATGTATGAAAATTTGAAGAAAATCTATCATCAGGAAGTGACTCAAAAATTGATAGCAAGATTTGATGCTCACAAGCAAACAAACAAACAGACAGAAACGAAGAGTTAATAGAAGCATTGAAAAAAAAATGAATAAAATAAATTTTGAACTTGTGGGTAGTACCCATTAGTTTGACATTACCCGGGCAGTAACCATGATCGGTTATCCGTCGACAACCTTAGTTGAAGGGATTGGGATAGAACTTATAATTTATTTTCAGGGTTCCACGACTGTAATTTTTTTGAAACGGATTCTCATTGCAAATAAGCACAAAAATACTTGAGTATGAATTTCACAACATGCCATCCAAGCGTGATCACCCTATACCAAACGGGACATAAAAAGACTTAAACAATTCCAGGGCAGAGCAACTAAAGTATTTAGGGAGCTTTGTAAAAAAGATGTTTACCATCTTTTTTACAAAGAAAGACTCGACATCTTTGGACTAACCTTTCTGAAAACCAGAAGAAAAGGTGGAGCGCAACAGTATAAAATAACACATTGTTTCAAAAAAGTTGACTTCTTCACTCCATGAATAGCAGCGCCTGCTACTTTACACTATGATCTACGCGGCCACATCCTTCGCCTGGAAAAACAGAATGTGTCGAACTGTGCTGAATGATTCCATTATTTCACAAACTGTGTCGTAAATGATTGGAATTCTTTATCAAACGAAACTGTAAACACATTGTCAACAAACACTTTCAAAAAGTTTCTTACCAGAAAAACTTAGAAGCATTAGCCAAACAGCATAAATAGTTAACCGGATATACCGAGTTTCCTCTGCATAGAAGTGCTTGCTTCGCACTTCATTAATTTCAAGACATTTTGAAAATATTTAAATTGTTTTACACTTTAAATATTTTCAAAAATTTACTTTTTGAAAACATTACGACGTTTTTTACTTTTAGCAGTTGACATATTTTTAACAAATTTACATATAACAAGTTTATAACAACATATGACAACATATAACAACATATAAGATTAACAAGTGTACATATAGTAGTTAAAGAAATAATTTAGTGATTTTAGAATCTTAAACTTATGTCTTTATAGAGTAATTCCACGTCAAAACAACCAATTTTTTTAAAAAATGCAACCCTATGTCCTTGGATTTTCTTTATATTTTTACCATAGTTAGTACATTATAAAATAAGATAAATCCCAATATTTCAAGGTCTAACTCCCAACGGTTCTTGAGTAATGGTTGTTTTAATTTTGGCTACTATTATTGTTTTTGTCATTTTCCGCCATTTTTAAATTTACATTTCTCCTTATAAAACCAAGTCTTTAAACATGTGAATTCTAAAAATAAGTGACTTAATTAATCTCAAGGTGAGGAATTTGAATATATAAATAAAAAACTCATTTTATAATTAAAAAGTACCTTAATATCAATTATAAATGTTAAAGTAATGGACACCTGCCCCAGTAAAATTTTAAGGTGTGCGGTATATTTTTTAAGCTTAAAATTTCAAATTAGATCATATTATGTTTGAAGAACATTGTGTGAAAAAATCATTTCTGCCAAATACATAGTTTTGTCAATATTTTACTTTTGTACTATAAATGTATATATATTGCCATGGTAATTTAGGAAAAATGATAATTCCTATCTAATTTGAAGTGTTTTTTAAGTTATGAAAGTTTTTTAATGCATTTTTTAATTTTCTTTTTGTTTTCCTGTTTCCTTGTCTTTCCAAATTATCAAAGTTTAATTGCTGAATTCAGACATATTCATCTAGTTTAAATGTTGCAACTAATCCAATATAAATAATGTAATTAGTACTTGTGCATTTTAAATTTGCAAGTATAACATTTTTTAATTCATTGTCAAAATGATTTCATGTGATATTGGTAAAGTTTTGAAGTCAGAATGCCATAAAACCTCATATTCTAGAAATAAAGAGATTTTTTTACTACATGACCTAGGCACTGATATTCGTCAAAACATTTTATGGAGATCTGAGTTGCGTGCTTGTGAAGAACTATTCAGCATTTGTAATCGCCATTTTCACTACTTTGAAAAAAGATTTGAAAAGAAAAATGGCAATTGTTGTGATGTTTATAAAGTGCATAAAAAAAATAAAAGGTAATTTGATTTCAAATATATAAATACTATCTGTAATAGTATACAACACGTATCTTAAATACCCTTTTTTTTTTTAAGGTAAATTTTAATGTTGGCTAGACACTTTGAGTCATTAGGATTAAGAGTTTTACCTGGGTGGAAGTTATGTGCTAGCTGTTAGTCAAAGGCAGTTTTATCAGTAGAACACCCTACTGAAAATGAAGTAGATGAAATATTGACAGAAGAAGATGAACCATTTACTCATATTAATTTATCCCTGGAAGTTTTAGGAGAATCTCCAATTAATTTACATTCTGTTGCTTTACATCAACGTGTTGCATCTGCAATGAAAAAATATAAAAAATCAATAAAAAAAGATTGGTGAAGATTTAGCAGCCCATTATGGAATAAGTAATTCGCATTTTATAGATAATTCTACTGCGTCTTCTTCGAAAACAGATTAAGATAAAGCATCTGATCTGGATAAACTGACACTCTTGATGAAAGTAAAGATAAATGCTTCTGACTATAAAAATAAATTAAAAATTCTCACTTTAACTCCTGAATCTTGGTCTAGAGACTATGCTTCTAACTACTTTGAAGTTAGTATGAATGCTATTCGAACAGCACGTTGTATGAAACAGGAGAGTGGCATACTTTTACTCCCATTGGACAAAATTGAAAAAAGTGTTCCACTTAATGTTGTCTCCATTGTTCAAAGTTTTTATGAAGATGATGAATACTCACAAACATTGTCTGATAAAAAAGATTATGTAAGTGTTAAAAAAGGAAAAAATAACAGAATACAAGTACAAAAACGATTGCTATTGTGTAACCTGAAAGAATTGTACAGCCAATTTAAAGTTATAAATCCAGGGATTAATCTTGGAATTTCTAAATTTTGCAGTCTGCGTAAGTGGTGCGTAAGTGTTGGAGTCACAGGTGCTCACTCAGTGTGTGTATGTGTTTATCATCAAAATGCAGTTCTTCTTTTATATGCAATGAAATGGGATATAATTTATAAACATTTAATGAAAAAGGTTTGTTTTCAGTTATAAGTGTGTTTAGTTTTCAAATTGTATAACTTTTCTGATGGATGTGGAGGACAGTATAAAAATTATAAAAATTTTTTAAATCTATGCCATCACTCAGAAGATTTTTTATTGGAAGCTGAATGGATATTTTTTGCAACCAGTCACGGCAAATCTTCTTGCGATGCAATAGGCGGTACAGTAAAATGAACAATAGCAAGAGAAAGTTTGCAACGTCCAAAGAAAAATCAAATACTAACAATCGATGCAAATTTTGAATTTTGCACTCAAAAAAAGCTCACAATAAATTTCTTTAAAATTGATAAAGAAACTAAGGTTAATGTTAGAGCTACGCAAAATAAACGATTTGAGAAGGGAAAAACAATACCAGGAACTCGAGGATTTCATCACTGCATACCAGTTTTGAAAACATCTATGTTATTTAAAAAAACTAGTAACGATATAAATCCAAAAACTATTAATATAACTAAAAAATCAAGTAACCAAAATTTAAGTTTAATAAATTTTGAGCTAATGCAGAAGTACGAATATTACGCATGTACATATGACTCGTTTTAGTGGATTGCAGTAGTCGAAGAAAAAAATGAAGAATATAATATAATAAAAATAAAGTCTATGCATCCACACGGTCCATCTGAACAGTTTTTCTGGCTGAAAAGCGATGATTATTGTTGGATACCAATTACCAATGTTATAACATTAATAAGTGCACCAACAATAATATCAGACAAATATGAACTTTCAAAAAAAGATTTTTACAAAATTAATAAGTATATATTTGTAAATCAATAATTTTTTAATGGATTTATTATAAAAAATTGTATATCAATTCAAGTATGCATCAATTTTATTTATTTTGAATACCACGATAAGCGAAATATACTGTATTTGCTTTTTTTGTAATATTTTTCATTTAATTTTTAAACTATGCATTTGGCAGAAATGATTTTTTCACACAATGTTCTTCTAACATACAATGATCTAATTTGAAATTTTAAGCTTAAAAAATATACCGCACACCTTAAAATTTTACTGGGGCAGGTGTCCATTACTTTAACATTTATAATTGATATTAAGGTACTTTTTAATTATAAAATGAGTTTTTTATTTATATATTCAAATTCCTCACCTTGAGATTAATTAAGTCACTTATTTTTAGAATTCACATGTTTAAAGACTTGGTTTTATAAGGAGAAATGTAAATTTAAAAATGGCGGAAAATGACAAAAACAATAATAGTAGCCAAAATTAAAACAACCATTACTCAAGAACCGTTGGGAGTTAGACCTTGAAATATTGGGATTTATCTTATTTTATAATGTACTAACTATGGTAAAAATATAAAGAAAATCCAAGGACATAGGGTTGCATGGCCTGGTTGTTTTGACATGGAATTACTCTATAACTTTTTGGTAAATAATTCATTTAACCAAAAACCATAAACTTATCTAGTTAACCACAAACTTAACTAATTAATCAACCTTTGGTAAATCTCACCTAGTTACCAAATTTACGTTGATAAAATATAAGAACAATACTTCAAGTTGTGTTTGCACAACATTGGTTACCAACGTTGTTTTTTATATCATTTTGATTATAAAAGCAGCGTCACCAAAAACAAAAAACCAACGTTGGTACAACATTGTAACAAAGGAGGAATAATAGACTGGAAAGAGAACAAAGTTAAAACACCTCATTTTTCAAAGAACAGTCTAAGTAGTAACATAATTTTTTATTGAACACCACGTAGTTATTATAATTTAAAGTTAACCATTCATATTCAACTTTTAATGAAAGTTATTCAACGATATGTTTCAAAACGTCATAAGCATACTATTTTTTTTTGAATCGTTTAGAGGATTATGTTATAAAAGAAGTCAATGCTCTTTGTTAACTTTAAAAAGCGTATTTTGAAAATTCACCAGCTTAATTGTTGCGTTTATGGCATTTTAATTTTAAACACAATGAACTATCCTAAATGTTGTAAGTAAGCCAAAAATCATTGAAAGGAGTATGTGCTACACAAAACAAGATCTTCAACAAGTTAAGATTTTTTTAAAAATTAACATTTTGAGGACAGAGTTTTTTCTTCTGGCATTGAAACATTGGCGGATCCAACATTTATCGATATTTTAGATAACTAACTTCCAGCAAACTTCAAACATTTATATGCTTAAACTTATGTCAAACAAGAATGCTTTGCATAAAATTGCGATGATTAGAGCTTGAAAACAAAAAAACCCCTAAATATTTAGAGTTTGCTCAATGTCTGTAAGTCAGCTATCTCAACCACCAAAAAGTATTGCATAGTAAAAAAAAAATATTTAGAAGAAAGTTGCAGCCAAATCTGTAAATCAGGAAGTTTGTAATATTTACGCCGACTAAAACTTCTGTTGCATTAAAAAAAGTTTATTGCAAGAATGAAAATATTTTAAATAAGCACAAAGTACACAATATTATTCACAATATTTATCTGATTTTGACAGAATATATGTCAAAATAAGAATTGTAAAAGAAAATCAATAAATAATTTTTACGTATTGTATGCTTAAGTTTGATATTAAGCGGCGATTCTAGAGGAAAAAAGGGAATCCTTAAAAGGTACCAACTGCTTTCAAAAAAAAATAAAAAGTCCTCAAAATGTAGTCTCAAAGTCCGATTGAAATGTATTAAATGCCCTACTAACCGACTATATTCCTCAAAAAACGACTACAGCTTAAAAATTATCTCTTTTTTTTCCGAAGGAGAAGGGGGTTAGAATTACCCATGTTGATCATTGTTCATAATGTTTTAAATTAAACTACAACTGAAGCAGCTGATTTATTCAGATTAAAGTTCAAAAGAAAATATTTCATACCTTTTGTAGACACATATTTGACAAAACAAGAAAAACGAAAGAATTTGAAGCATATATACACACAAAAAATTCATTGGTAATTAAAAAACGGCAACAGAAAACGCTTGCTTCATGTTAAAATATTTAGCCTGACATAACATCACATTAAGTTCTACATCAAGCAAACCTTATAATACTGAATTTGTCAAAAAACTTATATCAAATTAACTCAGAAATTACCTAGGTAACAATAAAGAGAGGATTCAGTTAAGTCTATATCAGAATTTAGTTAGCGCTAGAAATAAATTCATCAAACCTTTTATTTGAAATAGATCGAACAAATGTGAGCGATTGGACGACCACATGCAATAATAACTGAAGCAGCAGGTTTTTTTTTGCTGTTGGGATTTTAGACTGAAAGAATAATTTATATATATATATATATATATATATATATATATATATATATATATATATATATATATATATATATATATATATATATATATATATATACACACACATATATATATATATATATATATATATATATATATATATATATATATATATATATATATATATATATATATATATATATATATATATATATATATAATATATATATATATATATATAGGCCCCGCGCGAGCATTTATGACACCTGGGGTTAAAGTTTTATCATCATCATTATTCCTCGTAACAGCTTTTTGCAATATTATGCCGTAGATTTTTGCAAGATTGTGCTCAATAAATATAACTAGAAGACTTGTAAGCCTTTCTTGAGCCATTTTACATCTTAGCGTTATCTTGATTAAACCAAGCTTTCTAAACGGTCGCTCCCTTTCGGCAACGGTAACAGAAATCGAATTAAAAATGCATTTTGATTTAAAGAGAGGTCGCAAGTTTTCTGGTAGATCCCATTCAATAGTTTCATCGAAGTGAGAAATTCTTTTAGAGCGAAAAATTGACGGGATTAAGAGTATCTAGATGACCTCTCCAATAAGTTTTTATTATCCCCATCGTTTACGTAGAAGTTTTGCATTTCTCCTTCACCTACTATTATACACTACTATTATATCACTACTACTATACACCTAATATTATACAATAAATTTATACAAAAAATAGATTTAAAATACTAAAAAAAAGACAAAGTAACTACAACGATTTCCTACAAACTGTCTCATAATATTTTAATTCCAATAAAGGGGGCCAAAAAAAGAGATGTTGTAAAACCTCTAACGTTAATATTTACAAAATCCTCAAAATGCCTGCTTTTATGAAAATTTGCCTTGAGACAAATATCACACGGACTTAATTGTGGTAGATGCTGATGAAGATTAGAGAAATTGACAAAGATCAAAATATTTAAATACAGTATTTTAGCTATAATACTTCTTTATAATGTTTTGTATTTTATGCTTTGTATCTTTTAATTGTTACAAATATTATTATTTTTATGTTTTGTTACTTATAATTAAAAAATAATTCAAAAAATACACATCTTTTTTTTCCACTTTATAAACTATATAACAAAAATAAAAGAAAAACGATCATTTGTTGTTTTTGTATCTCGTTTTATAGTCAAAGTTTGCCATATTTTGAAGCAAAAACAGCAAAGGCATATGAAAACATCAAATGTCACATTGAATTTTTAATCACTCTTTAGTTATGCATACTTCGTTAATAATATTGGTTAAACTTATTCAGTGTGCAAAACGTGATCACCAATGTTGCATTTAAAGGTTATTAATATATATTAGTGGAACCATTATATTCGGTTTAAATGCTCTCATAAAATGCTCTCCAGAAAAAATGTGACATTTGAAGTTTAAAAAAATGGTTTGTGATATTTGAGACTCCAAGGTTTCAACTTTGATGAAGCTAGAAAAAACCTGTTTTAACCTGTTTTATCTCTTCCCTCAAAAATTAGATATCTCATCTTCATATAAACTTATTAATAAATATTACTAATTATAAATTTTATTTTTATATAAATTTGACATAGATGATTTCCATTTCAGTAACTTTAAACTAAAATACCAATTTAGTTTAAAGTCAAATCTGGAAAGTATTAGTTTAAAATGGCTGAATCGTATAATCCGACAAGACGAAAAATTGTTGTTTATTTCGACAGAAATATTACTACTTCTGATAAAAGCTAAAGCTACAATCAAACATATAAGAAACAAAATTATTTTTGATAAAAACACAGAGGAGACTCTAATCAGCAATATAAAATATTTGGAACTAAATTGTAGAGTCAAGTGATAGAAGCATGGCAGAACCATGAGTAGATTTCAACTTTTTGAAAAAGATCAACTTGATGGGTCAGCACTCAAAACTGAAATTTTATTTTCAAGACTTTCCTCTCTTCTCCTATAAAATCACTCCCGGGATCAACAGTTTATGGACAGGTTATTGTTCTAAAACAGGATAATTTTATATGAGGGGGGAGGATTCAATTTAAAAGTACGTACTTCGATTTTCTAAGTTATCAAATTAAACCAGCTAATCAATAGAAAAGTTAAAATTCTGACTAAATACCCTAGTTTGTCAACATAATAAGATTTATGGTAAAGCGAGTAGAGTTTCCCTCTATGCACACACATGCATGGGCACCCGCAGGATTTTTTGATGTTCCAGATAGAACACTTTCAAACATGGTGCAAACTCCAAACTTAAGTACGTTTATACCAATGCCAAATGAGAAGGCCTTGCAAAAAATGGGGATGACGGAAGCCTGGGAATAAAAAAGCCCTAAAACGCTTGCCCCTCTGCCCAAACGTTAGGGCACTTTCTAAAACTAAATTTAAATTTATTGACAGATTTTAAGTTTCGTAAAAAAATTTTGTAAATAGCAAAAGTTATGACCATGCAAACTTTCACCTCCCCTCCCCCCAAAAAAATGAAATTGTAAATTGGTGTAAATTTTGCATGGTCATAACTTTTGCAATTGTAAAGAGATGGCATTTGTGCCCATGCACAGATGGGCACAAATGCCACCCTTTTACAACTAAAAAAGTAATTAAGGAGGTACCTTAGATACTTTATACGAACCCACAAAGGGCTTTGGGTTCGTATAAAGTATCTAAGGTACCTCCTCCACCTTTTTTTTTTCAATAAACTTTTTTATTGAAAAAAAAGGTGGTGGGTGTTTATGAAGTTTTTAAGGGGGATGGGTACTTAAAAGTACGTATGGCAACACAGGAAGGTGGGGGGGGAGGGAGGATAAGTTTTAAATTTTTTGGCGAACGTACTTTATAGACCACCCTCTCAATATTATTATGTTTTATAGCTTTTTTTAAAATTAGTTTGTTTTTTGTATTTATTTATTTGTATTACTATTATGCATCTGTAAAACTCTAAAAACAAAATAATGCAAGTTACAGAAAAACTGTGCAAATTACGTCAAATATTATAATTTAAAATTTTTCAAGTAAAACTATAAATAAATCATTAACTTAAATAACTTTAGCTTAAATGTGTGTGTGTCCGTGTGTCTTTAAGTTAATATATATATATATATATATATATATATATATATATATATATATATATATATATATATATATATATATATATATATATATATATATATATGTATATATATATATATATATATATATATATATATATATATATATTATATATTATATATATATATATATATATATATATATATATATATATATATGTATATATATATATATGTATATATATATATATATATATATATATATATATATATATATATATATATATATATATATATATATGTATATATACATACATATATATATATATATATATATATATATATATATATATATGTATATATATATATATATGCGTATATATATATATATATATATATATATATATATATATATATATATATATATATATATATATATATATATATATATATATATATATATGTTATTGTTACCCGCAGTACCAGGAATCAGCTAAACACTAATGTTCATAAAATGATTTAATATTGCAACTCTGAGTTTCATGTGTTACCACAATCATCAGGCAAGTAGTAAAAGTTTAATTTTGCAATCAAAACATCAGATAGCAAAATTACTCTTTTACTACTTGCCTGATGATTGTTGTGACACGTGAAACTCAGAGTTGCAATATTAAATCATATTATAAACATAAGCATTTAGCTAGTTCCTGGTACTACGGGTAACAGTAACACATATACTACATAGCTCTAGTTTATCTATTAAGTTCTCTTTTAAGTATACAATATTAAACATGATAATTTAAAGATATTTTCTTTATTCATATCTATACACTTACATATATATATATATATATGTATATATATATATATATATATATATATATATATATATATATATATATATATATATATATATTCATATGTATATGTATATATACATATGTATATTTATTTATTAATATACATATATATAATATATTATATACATGTATAATATTAATACATTTATGTCAGTCAATAATGAAAGTTCAATAAGATTAGATTATTCATTATTACTTGAGATTTTATCCTAACTATGTTTATTTGAATATTACCTTAATAGAACTAAATTAAAAGAATCAAAGTTGTGATTTGGATTGTCCAAAAATTATTAAGATTTGTAAAACAGTTTAAAAATTACTCAATTGTAAATGTTCCTGTAATTAATAATTCAGTAACATTTACTGTTGAGTGGTTTTTGAACTGTTTCACTTATCTCATTAATTATACATAAAATAATTTGTATATAAAATATACAAACATAGTTGAAATGATGCTGATTTTAATCATGAGTTGATTGACACTAATTTAAAGTTGGTAAAATAAAGCGAGTCTGGAATGTAGCTTACTTTGGTGTTGATAATACCTTGTTCGTTGTCTCTACCATTCAATTTATGTTGTTTATGGGTCATTCCATGCCAAATAGACCAAAGTTTTAGGATTTTAAAATGGACCCTCTCAGATTTTGATGAAACTTAGTGGATTTCTTATTATTAATGAGAAAAGCAATTCCTGAAAATTTCAGCATAAAATCTTTTGTGGTTCATGAAATATGGTCATTTGAAATTTCTGATATTTCCAAAAATAAAAACTTCAGTAGCAAAAATGTGTTTTGTTCATACTTTGAAGCTTTATATTTTAAAAACAAAATTTCAGAAAACCTTCTAGTTTTTTTTATTGTATACAACTCTAGACTTACTTTAACAAAATATTAACATTGAATTCTCACATGTCACATTTTTTCCATAATGGCTACCTAAAAAACCTAAAAAAATGTTTGCAAATATAAAAAGTTGATTTTTGATGAGTCAATATACAAAACCTGCAGTTTAAGAAATAAAAAGACATATTTTTTCAGTTTCTATATATGTTAGGCTTCCAAATTTTCAGAAATTTACTGATAAAATACATTTCAGTAAAAAAATTATAGACTTCTAAAAATGGCTGCGGCTAAAACATAGGAAAATGTGCCGCCACTTCAAACCACCGGTAGAAACACTGGTTTCAATAAGATTTTATTTTCTTCTAATTTAATAGAATTTATACAGAGATTTCAGAAAAAAAAATAGTGGGTACTCATTAAGTGGGTTACAAAATAAGAAAAATGAAAATTGCTCAAAATGCATTAAAAACATTAAAAATAAAGTTATTGTTGTACTTTAGTTTGTATTATATATTGTAATACAATATATAATACAAATAAAAATTCATACAAAGTATGTATGAATTTTTATAATCAGTACTAGAAATAAGTCTTTAAATAAGCCTGAATTAAACCTAGTTTTTAAATACCCTAGCTCTTTCCTGCCCCCTCCCATGTCCATTTACTTTTAACATTCACATTTCCCCCCAGAACTTAGAAAAAAATTAGGATATTGCTTTGCACATTTCCTCATATATTTTTGATCTGTGCACAAATCTTTAAGATCAACTTTTGGAAGAGTTACATCAATCTTTTCAAATTCAACAACTGGTAATTTCTTATAATTTACAAGCGCCTAACCAATTGGGCCTGAATATGCTTTTGGTCCTGTAGTTGATCCATCCAAATAAATTAGCAGATGTTGAAGAGGAAGTTCCTTTGCATGCAAAAGGCAAACCAACTATTGCAACGGCTTATTATATTATTTTTCCATCAGCCTTATTGTGCCACCCTTAATCCCTGTGTTTACGGCAGTTCTGTCACATCCAACAGCTACAAACTTTTTAATGTCCATGTTTTTGATAGCTATAAAGTTGACTAAAGAACTTTTTATCAAATAGGCCAACAATCCATATGGTAATAAATGCCCAAGGTATTTAGACCCTGGTTCTTCTATTAAAAAGATGTGCTCTTGAGTAATACTTTGTCAATAGAACTTTAACCCTTCCTTGATGTTTTCAAGAGTTTTGTCTTTTCGTCCATCAAAATAAATTCCACGAACTATTTTTGAATTTTTAGTTGATTACACTGTACAGTGACTTAGCAACTTTGCGGTAAAATTAACACCTGGAAATTAAAATTAAAATTAACACCTGGAAATTAAAGTTAACACCTGGAAATTAAAATTAACACCTGGAAAAGCTAAAACATTTAATTTTAAACATTTATTAAACAATTATAAAGGTAAAATAACCAAGATAACCAAAACAGGTTAGGTGAAACCAGTGTCGAATTAAGGCTTTTCAGGGCCAAGGGCAATTTCTTTTAGACCTTTTTCATGTGCCACAGCATGAAGATGATTAAAGAAAACAAACTTCTCTTGACTATTTTGGAGGGCCTGGGCTGGGGCTATAGCCCCCTAGCCCCACAAAAGAGCCCCCTTTATACAGCACTGGGTGAAACAATACTATTAGTAATTAAGCTTAGGGTATTAATAAATAAAAACATTGCAGTTTTTTATTTTTAAAAGTTATGGCTAAAACATGAAAAAACCTATTTTTCAGTAACTTTGACCCCCTTGAGACAGCTGAAGAAATTAAAATTTTGAGGAAATTATATTCAATTTATTGGAACACATATCAAAAGGCAACTTTTTGTTTCTATTACATATCAATAATTTACTATTTATATTTTCACCTAAAGTTTCACTGCACCCTAGTGTGTATATATATATGTATGTATATGGTCGAAGAAAAAATTAGATAAGTGTTTTAAAGAATACAACAATAATAAATTAGACAAATAATTTATTATTGCTTTTTTCTTTAAGAACATTGAGTGCTCTATTTGTAGAATACACTAACATAATTCTTATATGTGTATATATATATGTATATATATATATATATATATATATATATATATATATATATATATATATATATATATATATATATATATATATATATATATATATATATATATATATATATAAACACACAGTATGGTGCAAAACTGAACCAGAGTGCATAATATTTTTATTTTCTTATAAAGAATTTAGCATTTTGAAAATTAATATTGCGGGTAGGAACTATTATTTAAAAAACAATTTTTATTAGGTTTTTATTGAAGAAAAATATTTACAAAATAATAAATGAAAAACACGGTGAATCAATTTGGCACCACGCGAAAAAAACTGTCAATTTTTGTCAATTTTATCAATTTTTAGTATTTTGTCCATAATCCTTTAGCTTTTTTAACTGCTGGTAATCTTCTATTTGTGCTCTTTACAAGATTTTCGCAAAGGTTTAACGAAATATTTTCCCACTGTTCTTGAACTTGTTCATATAACACATTAATGGATGATGGAGAGTCAGAATAGTTATTAACGAGGGCTTTTTTTAATTGTGAACACAAATTTTCTATTGGGTTCAAATCAGGACTTTGTGCTGGCCATTCTAGCACTTGTTAGTCCTGCGAAGCTAACCAATTCTTAACCATTTTAGCAGTGTGCTTTGGGTCATTGTCCTGTTAAAAGATGACCTCATTTATTGGGTAAGGCATATTTTCAATAGTTTCCAATAATTCGTGTTGTAAAATATCAAGATACATTTCCTTATTCATGTTTCCAACTATTCTTCGAATTGGTCCCAATCCATAAGCCGTCATACACCCCCATAGTTTAATATTGCCTCCCCCATGTTTTGCTGTCTGAATAAAATCTTTTTGGGTTTATGGTTCACCTTCTCTTTTCCAGCACCATTGGCAGCCATCAGTGGTATACCAATTAATTTTAGTTTCATTTGACCAAATAACTTTCTTCCAATCATCTTCGGTAAAGTTTTCATATTTTTTTACAAAGTTTAATCTTGCTTTGATATTTTTTTTACTAAGTAATGGTTTTTTTTTCTTTTCAATTGCTCGAAATTTACTTTTTTTGAGATCTTGCTGCACTGTCCACATGCTCACATTTTTTCCTTTATCACGTTGCAAAAGTTTAGCTGCATGAGATGTCGGTTTTGCTTCTCCAGTAGACAAATATCTGATTACTCTTCTACTGTCTACCGCATTCAGCTTCTTTGGTCAACTGTCAACATTTTTTCTTAGAATATGTCCACATTTTTTTCTAGTTCGTTGCACAGTACTTTGACTAACTTTTAATTTAGAAGCAATTTTACGAGTTGTATTTCCTTCTTCGATCATCTTTTTTATTAAATCACTCTTTGTCTTTGAAATTCCCATTATATTAAAAAAAACTATCAAAAACAATAAATTTAAACAATAAAATTTATGAAAATAAAAAAAATATTTTAGATATAAGTATAGTCAATTGATTTGCACACTAAATTATTATATTAATTTGAGCAAAATAATAAAGATATTGCCTTCATCAAGTATGGTGCAAAACTTAGTCAAAAGATGTTTGTCACGCATATATATATATATATATACATATATATATATATATATATATATATATATATATATATATATATATATATATGTATATATATATATATATATATATATATATATATATATATATATATATATGATATATATATATATATATATATATATATATATATATATATATATATATATATGTATATATATATGTATACATAAATTATCAGTGGTGGATCCAGCATTTTTTGATCTTTGTGATAGCTAACTTCCAGACATGGAGCAAACTCCAAACATTTATATGTTTATACTTATGTCAAATAATGAGGGTTTGCAAATAGTTGCGATGATTGGAGGCTAGGAACAAAAAAGCCCCAAAATTTTTGCAACACCTGCCCCAAATGTGAGAGCAACAAGTTGATGAAATATTTTTTGTGCTATTCTTAACTAGTCTTATGTTCATCTATAATTTTTTAGTTTCATAGTATTATCTCTAAGCGTTCAAAAGTTATGACCATATAAAGTTTAAACCCCTCTCAATTTGAGGGGGTTGTAATTTTTATATGGTCATAATTTTTGAATGCTGAGAGATAATGCTATGAAACTTAAAAATTATCGATGAATATAAGTCTAGTTGAGAATAGTACAAAAAACATTTCATCAACTTGTTGCTCTCAATTGGGGTAGGTTTTGCAAAAATTTTGGGGCTTTTTGTTCCCAGCCTCCAATCATCACAATTTTTTGCAAACCCTAATTATTTGACATAAGTATAAACATATAAATGTTTGGAGTTAGCTCAATGTCTGGAAGTTAGCTATCTCAAAGATTAAAAAATGCTGGATCCGCCACTGATTATGTTAGTGTATTCTACAAACAGAGTGCTCAATGTTCTTAAAGAACAGAGCAATAATAAATTAGTAAAAACACTTATGTTACACTTAGAAGAAAACAAATATTAGATAAGTTTTACTTATCTAATATTTGTTTTCTTTCAAGTCTTCACTTAAAAGAAAACAAATATTAGATATAATAATAATAATAATAATAATAATAATAATAATAATAATAATAATATATATATATATATATATATATATATATATATATATATATATATATATATATATATATATATATATATATATATATATATATATGTATATACAGTGATGGGCATAGTTAACTAATTTTTTAGTTAACTTTTAGTTAAACTACTTTTTTTTAGTTAAATGCAATAGTTAAACTAAATTTTTTTTTTTATTCAAGTTAAACTTTTAGTTTAACTAACTTTTTTCCTAGTTTAGTTGAAAGAGTTTAACTAAATTTTTATTAACTAAATTTTTTATATATCGCCAAATAAATCGTTCTATTTCTATGCACCACTCACCTGACCAAGGACTCCAAGGATTCTGTTATTACTATTTTTATGTATTTATTTATTTAGTGCATGAACTGGACTTTTCAACATCATTTCCGCTTGGTCTGTATCAATAAAACGGTTAGCGGAAACATAAATTCATCAACAAATTTGAGTTAAAAAAATAAAAGTTAAAAAGTTGAATTTTAGTTAACTATTTCTAATTAGTTTAAGTTAACTACTTTTTATAAAAAGTTTGTAACTAAAAGTTTAACTACTTTTTTTTAGTTTTAGTAGTTTAGTTAAACTATAATAAAAAAGTTTGTGCCCATCACTGTGTATATATATATATATATATGTATATATATATATATATATATATATATATATATATATATATATATATATTTATATATATATATATATATATATATATATATATATATATATATATATATATATATATATATATATATATATATATATACACACATCAGGTCAGTCCACAAAGTCATGTAAAAAAATTAAATGAATAATTCTTGCCATGGTAGTTTTATTCATCTTAGTATAACAATGATTGCTGCAATGATTGCAATATTGCATTAAATTTTTTTTTTTAAATGCTAATTTTTTTTTTGCAAGATGAATTTCATTATTGACATTTTTTTTACTATTGTTAACAATTTTAAGAATCCACTTCATTCAACCACATCATTTTTAATTTTGTATACTTATTTTTTTGCTTTTTTCGTCTCTAAAAAAAATGTTTGTTGCCTTTTCCAATTTGATCGATAAATACTAAAAAAACATTATTAGTTTTATTCATCGAATAAAAGCAAAACAGTGTAATATATTTATTAATACTTTTTAATTAATTCAAAACCTTTTTTGACTTTCTCTTGATTTCCTTTGTTTTGTTTTACGCTTGAACTTTTAAATTTTATGATGTCATTGATATATTTTTTATATAAATATTTTATTAAATTCTTACTGGTAATAATTAAAAAATATTTTTTAAATAATTTAAAAATTTATTCGAAATTTGTTATTTGTAATTTTTTACTTAATATTATTATTCTTACTTTTATATATGTATAAATATATATATATATATATATATATATATATATATATATATATATATATATATATATATTTTGAAGCCCTGCATTAAAATATATATATATATATATATAATATATATATGTATATATATATATATATATATATATATATAATATATATATGTATATATATATATATATATATATATATATATATATATATATATATATATATATATATATATATATATATATATATATATATATATATATATATATATATATATATATATATATATATATATATATATATATATATATATATATATATATATACAACCCGTAGATGTTGTCCGAAAGTTTTTTCCATATTTTGTTGACAAAAAGTAAAAATTAAATTGCAAGACCGGAATTATTTTTTTTTATTAATTGATAGACTGCCTGCCCCAACCAAACCCTCAGTCGATGTAGCAACACTCCCTTGCGGGTCAGGCTAAAAGATAGTAGATGTAGCAGCACTCCCTTGCGGGTCAGGCTATTTGTCAGTCGATGTAGCAGCACTCCCTTGCGAGTCAGGCTGTTTGTCAGTCGATGTAGCAGCACTCCCTTGCGAGTCAGGCTATAAGATAGTCGATTATGCAACACTACGCGCATGATTTACAGTAAAAAAAATAAAAATAAAACATTTTATTAAAAAAATTAAAAATAAAAACATTTTATTAAAAAAAATAAAAATAAAAACATTGTTTATATTGTTAAAAACATTCAGAATGTTTTTAAAACATTCTGGTCAATTAAATTTGCGTTTTTGTGGTTTTTTTAAAAAACGATTTATTTGTGATTAAATTAATGGTTTTTACTTTCGTCCAACACGCAAATGTTGGACGAAAGTCAAAAGTAATTAAAAGTGACGTATGTGTTGGCGTAAGAATCACTTTTTTCCTTCCGGTCTTCCCAAAGACAACAAACTATAGATCTATATATATATATATATATATATATATATATATATATATATATATATATATATATATATATATATATATATATATATATATTTTAAAGCCCTGCAAATTGGCATTTTTACTTTTGAATCGAAGTGACTCTTGATTTACAAATCAAATCACCAATCGAATCAGCAATATGAGGAAATCCAAATTTAAGCATCTTTTTTTTTTTTAAAAAAAAAAAAAAATCTGCTTAAAAATTTTTTTTGCCAGAAATAATTTTTAGCATTTGTTTGGAAGCTGTATTAATTATTTTAAACTACAATTTCTTAAATCTGGCTGATATAAATAAAAACATTTTGATAACATCTTAACGTTGGATATCTGAAAAAAACTATTACAAATTAAATAGTGATTCAAAAAACTCAAATCATTTTATAATCGAATCTCGAATTGAAGCGACGCTTGATTTGTGAATCAAATCAATTTGCTGGACCCTAATATATATATATATATATATATATATATATATATATATATATATATATATATATATATATATATATATATATATATATATATAACATCTTTATTTTATTATAAATAATTCTATATAAAGAAAAACATCTTATATACTGTTTTAAAAATTGAAGTTTAACATTTTTAAAACAATGAGTGGTGTTGGAGACCTTCGCAAGCAGTTAGAAAAGAATTTAAATTTGACACCATCAAATCTAGACAATAAGTTAAAATTTAATAAAACTGGATCTGTAATAGTACCTGTGCCTAAAAAGACATCTGGAAACGATCAAAAAGATCTTCTGAATGAGTTAACTTCATTTTCAAAAAGTTCAAGTAATTTGAGAGATCATTCAGAAAAAATATCTGAAAAACCAACTCCACTAAAAAAACCTGTAATCCCAAATAAAAAACCATCTGAGCAAAATCTTTCTACAAATAAAGATGGAAACATTTTGCCATTTTCAAAGCAACTCAAACCAGTGGTTTCACCTAAGCTTTGCTCAATGTCAAATGCTTCTTCATTTTCAGAATCACAGGTTTTATCAAATTCTACTACCTTAAGTAAGCAAAATTGTGATATAAAAGATTTTATTAAAAATAAACCTAGAACTGAGTTTGAAAATGGTGTCAAGAATACAAGTGATATTAGTAATATCAAATGTACTCATAATAATATTAACTTTTCTGAAAACAATGAGGTTTATGATGATGTCAATGAGATGCATCTTTCTGAAGTTAAATGTGATAATATTGTTCAAAATAATATTGAGGTTTATGATGACGTTTTACAAGCATCTGATTACAAAGTTATGAATCAAAATACAGATGAAGACATTGAAATTTATGATGATGTTAATGATTCAAATATTTTAAATAACAAAGTTAGAACATCCGAAAATATCATTCAAGAAGATGCAGAGATTTATGATGATATAATCAGTCCAATTTTGTGTAACCATAGTAACCAAGTTGAATCAATTAATAACGTCATTACAGATGAAGAAATTTATGATGATGTAAATAATCCTGTTGTATCTACATTTTCAGCATTATCTACAAATACTGTTCCAGTAATTGACGAAATTTATGATGATGTTAACAATTCAGTTGAATCCTCTACAGTTCAACCTATGGGTGATCCTGAAGGCGCAGAGATTTATGATGATGTTAGTGATCAGAATGTATCTATTAACAAAGTTACACCATCGGCAAATGATATTCAAGAAGTTTATGATGATGTTTCAAACAACACTCCTCAAGCTCCTGCTAAGTGTTTAAAGTCATTCTCAAGTGTCGACCAATCACTTTTCAATGCACCAAATGGATTGGAAGTATGGTTAAAAAAGTTACTCAATGAAAACCACTATCGTATAAAGAATGCTACTGACATGTCATTACAGATGATGCAAGCAAAACTCAAGTCTACAGATATAAAAAATGGAATTTTTCCTTGTCAAGGTATATTTAAAAAAGTTATTAGCTGAATTGTTTTTTGATTGTTATAATATTGTTTATTGTTGATCAAGAACTGTTCAAAAATCATTGTAACTGCTTGTTCTGATTCTTATGAATTGTTCTTTACTTTATGAATTGTTCTTTACTTTATGAATTGTTCTTTTTTTTTAATTTTATTTAAAAAATATGTATTTATTAGTTGTTAATTTATTTATTTACTTCTTTTAATTTAATTTTTTAATTTCTTTACTGGTACTCTATTTACTATTTCTTTAATTGAATTAGTTTTATGTAAATATATTTAAGTAATTTTTATATTAAATTTTATTTATATTATATTGTTTTAGATATTTCTTGTAACATTTTACTAAAGGGTTTTCTATATAAAAATATATATGCACTAATTACAAAAAACAATTTCTTGGTAATGTTTGTTTTTCTAATTTATCACAGTTCGCAAGTATTGGTTAAGAAATAATTGTTTTTGAATGAAAAACAACGTTTTTTAAAAAAGTAACTAAAACTACAGTTTCATCATTGTCCATAGTTTGCCAGCTAACCAATAGATATGTTAATTTTCTGACTACAGATCTAAATTCACTATATATATCTATATATATATCTATATATATATATATATATATATATATATATATATATATATATATATATATATATATATATATATATATATATATATATATATATATATATTTGAAAGATGACATCTTGTATGAAAGTATATTATATATTATTTTAAAACATCAAGAAATACAGTTTCTCTCAATACAAATA
>NC_088933.1:4697500-4705000 GCF_038396675.1 Hydra vulgaris
AATGAAAACCAAAATTGTTCAAGAAATTGTTCAAAGTATCCTTATTGCCTTCAGATTGATTAAGTAAAAGATTGCAAGGGGAAGAGTGTTAAGTAGTTATGCTAAAAAATCTGACAAGCGAAATTAAACTTGGTATTCTTAAATGTGAGAGTGGGTCTGCTGAGGCCATTCACAAGAAACAAGATCAGCTAATTGATGAATACAATACTTGAGTAAATATTTGCATGATAATCTGTGACATGACTGCAGTACTGGTTGTTTGCACGGGATCGTAAAGCTCATACAGGATGATGTCTTGAGCAAAGGCTTTCAGAAACCATGACTTATTGGCTGTCCTCCTCGATGCAACAGATGATGTCTGAACTTTTGATGGTGAGATTATTTCGAGTTCTTAAATTAGCTATGCTAAGCAATCGCCATTATAAACTTCATGCCTCAAATCAGCCATAAGAAAGTCCCAAATTTGTGTAAAGATGGAACACATGTACGATATATGCTGTTATAGATGCAAGATGGAACACATGTACGATATATGCTGTTATAGCATTCTTTCTGATACCAAAGTGGCTCAGCATTCTTGTTTCAGCACACAACTTCATATGCTACAAATTGGCAAATGCTTGGTTTCATTTGTCAAAAATATAATTAAGCATCCCTTGATGAACTGCTAACCTCACTCATTAATATAAAACGCAAGAAGGCAATTAAGTGCTTAAAGACACTTCAGTTTCGAAATCAAAAAAAATTGAATTTTTGAATCTGAAGTTCATAGGAAAAAATATTTTTTAAACATTTCTTGTATATTTTGTACAGATTACTAACTGTTCTGTATCTTATTTTTTATTAAAAGTTGCTTAATTATCATTGTTACTTGTTTGAATAATTCTAAAACAAAAATGTCCTTTTTGGAAAAAAGACATTTTTTCACTTTTTTTTCGAAAAGGGAAGGGAAGATTATATATATATATATATATATATATATATATATATATATATATATATATATATATATATATATATATATATATATATATATATATATATATATATATATATATATATATATATATATATGTTAGATAGTGTGCTGGAACCTGTATATGCCAGGTACCCGATCCCGGGTACCTGGTGGTAAAAACTGGGTCCGAGACCAGGTACCTGACACCAAGTCCATTAAAAAAAGTAAAATAACAAAAAATTTAAACAAATAAAAAATAATTTAGACAACACTTTTTTGCTGTATTTCATTTTAATTTCTTTTATGATTTTTTGTTTGTGACAAATAAAAAACATTATCAGCAAAATGATTTTTTTCTTTTTTTTATAAACATCTTCGCTTCCAACAAGGCTGCAAGCAACCACTAATTAGAGTTGGAAGTTACTGAAAGAGAAAAAATGAAGATTGTAGAGCAAGATAATGGTTGACAGAGGACTTAAAAGATTGCAAATTAAATGAATCAGGAAAACAAGATAAAGGAAGCGAATTCCAAAGAACTGATGTTTGAGGAATAAAACTAGACAAATAAAAGTTTTTGGAGCACTTAGGGACAGTCACAGAAAAAAGGATGAGACTTAAATGAATGATGATAACAAAAGAATGAATCTCTTTTCTCTGAAGAGCAGTGCCCATTATAGTATTTGTAGAAAAGAGAAAGAGAAGCAACATTACGACGATGTTATAATGGTTGAAGGTTGGCTGCAAGAGCAGGTCCGACTATGTTTACAATACATTTTTGCACCTTGTCTAAAAGAGAAAGGGCACCATTAGAAGATCTGCCCCAGATATGGCAACAGTATTCCATACAAGGCAGGATTTGAGATTTATAGAGTTAGAGAATAGAATCCAAAGTAAGAAAGTGTCAAGCTCGATAAAGAGATGCAACCTTAGCAGATGCTAATTTTGCAACAGATTTGATATATGGTTTCCAAGAAAGATCAGAAGTAAGAGTTAATCCTAGAAGATGTAGAGTGGATGACTCATCGAGTACATTACCGTTTATAAATATAGGATGATCTAAATTATTGCGGTGATTATTGAGTGAACAAAATCAAAATTATAATTTTGAATAATAATCAGATGTGTGGAAGGAGATTTCTTTTTTAATCTTGTTTCTGTAATTCCAATAGTGCTAAATTCAAAACTAGTTAATGATAACAATATGTTCAGATCTTCAAAGTGCCTTTGTAAAGAGGATATATTTAAATGGAAAAACAACATAGAGTTTGTGATGTAAAAGTTATAAGAACAAAATTTATTAATGTCATAATGTTAACAATCTACATTAAAAGATGAATAGTTTTCTTCATCAGAGACTGAAGTATGCGATGTAATAAATTTATTAAATTGAGTATAGATATTTATTCAATTCTGATGCTGGAAAGAGTTAAGTTGATAAAGGTAAGTCATCAGTTATAATAATTTTATTTGAAGAGAAGATTAGTTGAAATTCATTATCAGATACATCAGTCAATGGAAAGATGCCTTTGGTACAAATTACACAAAGCCATATTGAGCGTTTTGAATGTGTTAATTTGTACCCATGATCATAAAGCCTACTACATTTTGAATGAGTCCAAAAAAACATGCATCACATTGACTTGCACGGCAACTTACACAAATTTTTTTTGTACATGCAGTGCATACTCCCCTAAAATTAGAGGTCATAGTAAAACTAATGAGAAAGATAAAAGAAGAAAATTTGAAAAATTTTAAATACTTGAAGTTATTAAGTTTTAAAAGAAAAGAAAATAATAATGAAAATAACAATTAAAAATAATAACAATGCAATATTAGAAATAGTAATTGTAATAGCAACAATTGTAATAGTAATAATTATAATAATAATATTTGTCGCATATTAAGCAGTATTAATGAACAAATTAATGTAAAATAATATTTATAATAATAAAACAATAGAATAATAAGTAATATATCACTAACGAAAAATAAGAATATATAACTAATTATAAATTAAATAGAAATTGTATAAAAATTATTTCTAATATTATAAATATATTATAAGCAAAAACAAAAACAACATAAAATAATAATACAAAAGTAAAAATAATATCTTAATAACTAAATTAAAGATAATAGTAATATATTTAACAATAATATGTTTATAATAATGTATAATAGAAATATATTTAAAATAATTAAATAAAATAAGTTGCAACAAAATCAAGTTAAATAAAAATTATATTTAATCAAATTCTTCACTTTCTTTTTTAATAGATAATTTTCTCTATTTCTTTTTTTACTTTTTTCTTTTTTTTATGATTTTTAAATTGTTTTTTAATTATTTGAATGGTTCAAATCTCATTCAAATTCAAGATTCTTTTGTTAACTTGTAAACGTTTTTTACAAGTTAACAAAAAAATCTCAAGTTCGAAAATTCGTTTTTTACTATAATTTTGGTTTCTTTATCAAAAGCTGTATTTAAATTGAGTATTAATTTAAAAGTACTTTCTCCTTTTTTTTTTCTTTTTTTTTTTTTTTCTTTTTTCGAATTTATTTTCTATTTGTTCATCAAATTATTTCTTTACTTTACTCAGTTTAGATTAAATATCTTTTCTTTTTTCCTATTTATTTTTACTGATCATTAGAAAAACACATCTGCCATCCCTGAAAACGTTGCATTAAAAAAAAAAAAAATTACTATTTAACCATTTAAGTAAGACATGTCTAGATTTAGTACATAGGAATTATCAACTTCTGATATTATCAAGAAGTTTTTTGGTTGAAGCACTATTTTTTATCTGGTTATTAATATTTCTACACGATTTAAAGTAACACTAAAACAAAATTTCTTTTATTATTTTTATTGTTTATTAGTTACAGGACATAAAGGTTATGTCTGTTAAAAAAATGTTTAAAGATACTTGGTACCGGGTACATCAACAAAGTGGCTGAATCTGGGAACCCAGTAAAACTGCCGAATTACTGGGTCCCCGGGTCTGAACCGGGTACTTGGCACATCTCTAATATATATATATATATATATATATATATATATATATATATTTATATATATATATATATATATACATATATATATATATATATATATTAGAGATGTGCCAAGTACCCAAGATGTGTAAAGTATATATATTTTATTAAGATGAATAAAAACAACTGATTAGCGGGACTAGAAGTTTCATGTCCAAAGGCAATCATCAGCCATTAATACAAAAAAAAACGCCTACACAAACCGTTACAAAAACGTAAAAATTACTGTAGAATGACTTCTGTTGTTATAAACAAATCTATGTAAAAAACAAATCAAAAAATAAAAAGCCGTTATAGTTTACTAGTCTCCTGTGTCAAATAAAGATAATAAAATTTTTTTTGAATTTCGACACTGAGATACAACTTCTTTTTTTTTATTCAGTAGGTTTTTTCCATTATGTGATAAAATAACATATTTTTTGTAGAGACAAAGTTGGCATATTTTTGTTGCTAGACTGTAATTTTTGCAATGTTTGACAATTTTCCATTCTATAATTGGCTTTATGTTTTGGTCTTTTAAGCTCCATATTTCCTTATATAGTTCTGTATCATTTCTATACTTAACTGATGCAAATGATTTGAGATGGTTTGCGTATCTTTATTTAAATGGTGTATTACTAATGCCAAAATATACTTTTTTATTACAATCAAGATGACTAGAATATACGGTTGCTTGGTAGATAGTATTGTTAGACAAACATTGGTTGTTCAAAGGGCAAAATGCTTTTCTACGCAGTTACATTGGTTGGTTTTTAATTGATTTTTGATGTGCAAAACTTTGAAATTATGTGAATTTATGATAGATTTTAGGTTAGGCATGCAACTGTAGATGATCCTAATAGAATTTTGGTTGAATATTTTAAATTAATTTTTGTAAAAATTTTTGTCAATGCGATGTATAAAATAAACTTTAATTATTCAATAATAAACATTTAATACTGCCAGAAAGAGACTTTGAGCTTAAACTAATAAACAAAACAGAACTACTCTTAAAGAAAATGAGATGAAAAGCGTTTTTTTTTATTAATAACGACCCAAGAATTAATGACTATCATCTATACAAACTACGGAATTAAATCTCCTATATGTCCACTGCAAATAAAAGAAATGTCTTTGAAAAAGACTTTATCTTATTAAATCAATAAAGTTTCTATATGCAACACTTTTCAAAATGGTATGAAAAAAGACATCAAAACTATACGTATATCATATGAAACCCTAGCACAAGATAACAAATGCTATTACCACTACCTACAAAAAAGCAAATCCAAAATCAGAAGACCATATAAATTAAAAGACCATATAAACAAAGAATATGTTTTTTCACTTTGAAAAACCTCAAGGAAAACTTCATTAACTACCCATCTCTGCGCCTTTTGAACCCTTCAAAAAATGAGGTAGGATGAATTACTAAAGCAATTTTAACAAAAATTAATTTTGAACTTAAAAATAAACTTTTTTTGAACCAATAGTAAAGTACGTAAAGTACTTAAGTGATCAACCAAATTGAGTAGTATGTAATTATTGCAAAGAATGCCTAATTAAATAGAGAGAGAGTTAAGATCCATTTTGATAAATCCAAAAGAAAGAAAAAAGGTTGCGCTAATGATTCCACAAAGTATTTAGCGATATACCAGTTTTAGAGTCAAGGCCATCTACATCTGCAGCATCAAACGAGTCTAACCAGTTGGAAAATAATGATCAAGATCGTTTAAGCTTTATTAGTGATTCTTCTTATTCGTCAATTTTTCATTCAATTGCAATGAAGATGCAGCGGCAAACATCTAATTCTAAATTTGTTACTACAACAACAAGTAATCAAAAGAATGAACTGGATTTGCAATTTGCAAGGTTTTTTTTCAATAAATATACCATTTAGCATAGTAGAAAATCTTGAGTTGACTACCAAGCTGCTTAAAATATTTAGACCTGAGTGCAAGCCCCCAAATAGAAAACAGATATCTTCAGAACTCTTAGTAAAGGTAAAGGAAGAAGTAATCAATATAATGAAAGATTATCTTGATGATGATTGTGATGTTACCATTTTTCAACATGATTGGAGTACAGTAATGATTTCATAATTGCTCATAGCATCCAAGATAATACAAAGATGATATTTTAAAGAGGTTTTTAAAAAGCAATGGTTTCATATTATTATCTGGCCAGTTTAACAGATCCAAAATATAACTAAAAATAATAAGGGTAACTGTAAAATTGTAAAAAAAATTAAAAACTTGCATCTGATCAAATTAAAATAAATACAGATAAAAAATTTTCTTTTAAATTTACTACTCTTAAAACTTTACTTACTTACTTAGAAAAAACATTGGCTAGAAGTCAAGAAGAAGCTGAGGAGTAGTTGAATGAAGTCTATCCTGAATTTAGGCCAAGCTACTAAACATTTTAACTAAAAAAAGATTTGTTGCCCAACATATTTATTCAATGATAGTGTAAAAAGCACAAAATCAGGAAAAAATTGGTGGAGAATTATAGAAATAAAGGAAAGTTTTCCAAATTGCGTGTAAGTTTTCCAAGATTATAACGACAGTTGCACATTTGTTCTGCTAGTTCATTAAAAGATTTTTCTTATCCTTTATCATTATTTGGAGCAAAATTACAAATCTTGTAGGAAGAGGAAAAGCAAAAATGCTTGTATGAATTTACATACATTAAGGTCAAGATGCACAATTGATGATGACTAAATTGTTAATTAACTTTGTTTTAAACCTTTAAGTTTGAATATTACTGCTCCAAATAAAATAAATTCTCATTTATGATTCACTAAACTTCTTATTTTTAGAACAATATATGAGCAGCATCAAATCTTGAGTGTGAATGGAAAATAATTTATGAATATGATAATTATAATTAAAAAATTTATGACCAAAAACCCATTAAGTTGGGTTTTTAGTGGGTATTTGCTCTTGGGTTTTCAGGTGGGTTTTTGGGTGCCAACACTGCGTTAATTTCACATTAGGCTATTGCGTTAAACATTTTTTTATTTAAAACAAGGCCTGTATATATATATATATATCTATATATATCTATATATATATATATATATATATATATATATATATATATATATATATATATATATATATATTTTTTTTTTTCGTTAATTCACCTCCCCAATGCTATGAAGACCAGTTGAGGAGGCTATTTTATCTGTGGTTACAACCCTCTCTTAACTCTAACTCCAAAACACAAAACTTGACGATCAAGGCCACTACATGGAGAAACAAAGCATGGTACTACCAGGGACATCAAACTCAGAACTTCTCGCTTATGAGGCGAGCGCTCTACCACTATACCACTACCGCATATATATATATATATATATATATATATATATTATATATATAATAAAAATTAGGAATTAAAAAATCATTAAATACACCTTGGTTAATTTAGCTCCCCATTTACCACGAGGTGAATCTCCCTTTTTAAGTCTACAAGAATATCTTCTGCACCCAGGAGAAACAACTGAT
>NC_088933.1:4710000-4775000 GCF_038396675.1 Hydra vulgaris
GCTATTTAGAAGTTTAGCAGAATAAAGGTTGCAGTTTGTTTCAAACTAATTCTTTTAATCTGGTAAACTTTAATCTGGTAAACCAAGGATTGCAAAAGAAATAATTTTCATATCTGACTCAAAAACCTTTGATTTAAAGCTGATGAATTAAAAAAAAAATATCTAAAAGACAGTAATATTGAATTGTCATTATTTATTGCAGTAAGCTCTAAGCAAATGTTTGAAGGACCAGCTAATAGTTTACACAACCAGAATGATAATGGTAAAAGAAGGACCAGCTAATAGTTTACACAACCAGAATGATAATGGTAAAAGAAGGACCAGCTAATAGTTAACACAATCCAGAATGATAATGGTAAAAGAAGGACCAGCTAATAGTTTACACAATCCAGAATGATAATGGTAAAAGAAGGACCAGCTAATAGTTTACACAATCCAGAATGATAATGGTAAAAGAAGGACCTGCTAATAGTTTACACAACCAGAATGATAATGGTAAAAAGTAAAATTGTAAAAGCCACTTTAATTTGAATTTCTGTTGCATAGAACAAAATGAATATTCAATCAACATTTACTTATAGTAACCAATTCAGCAACTGGTACAATACCAGTAGTGCTTTTTCCATCTTTTTTAAATGTTTCATATGGAGTCAGCTCTACAGTGGAACATCTTGAGTTTTGTTGCTGAAAATGTCCACTACATAGTGATGCTGGTGAAGGTTGATGACGATAAAGGTAGCTACAAAAACGTGTTTATTATTTGAGCATACTTGTGCATAAGTATTAGTTGACATTTTTTAAAGCAGTGAGTCAATCAGTTAGGATTTCCTTAAAAAAATGCCCTGCAATATCGCAAATAGGTTGACAAACAAATTTTCTGCTTTATTTCTTAAATTAATGCTTACTTTCTGTGCAAAAGGTATTCAAGTTTCAGGACACTATTTATGTATATGTACACTATAATGCGGTAGTGGTGTAGTGGTAGAGCGCTCGCTTCATAAGTGAGATGTTCCGAGTTTGATTCCCACCATGTCCCTGGTAGTACCGCGCTCAACTTGTTTCTCTGCGCACCAGCCTTGTTTGTCAAGGTTTGTGTTTCGGAGTTATAGAGTTAAGAGAGGGTTATAACCACAAGTAAGCTCCTCATCTCTAGTGGCCTTCTCGGCCTTAGGAAGGTGAACTACAAAAAATATATATATATGTTGTAAAGTCCTGTACGTTTTTCCAGGTTTTTTATTTTTTTTATTTTATTAAATTAGATGTTACCTGGATTTACTTATTATTTAGATTTTAAAAATTACTCTATTGCTCCTTATGGTCCTTATTAATAATAAAATGATTTATTTTTCTGTTTGGATTTTTATGCAACAATGTGCTTTGTAGTTTTATATTTTATTGTGTTCAAAAAAGAAAGAAGCAAACAAAGCAGATATTATATTTTTCAAATATTATAATCAATTGCTTTTTTATAATAAAACAAAGTTTATAACAAATGCATAAATGATCTGATGCTACTGTTTTTTGAAAAGCATATATATGTTTTATAACTTTGTTTAAGGTTTTTTTTTTTTAATATAAATAAAAATTTTAAAATAAATTAATTAGCTTAAAATATTATTCATTATTTAATTAGTTTAAAATATTATTTATTATTAGTATTATTAGATAAGATATTAATAAAATACTAGCAGAAAGCACCCCGTAATACGGGTTACGGTCGGTCTGTTACTTAATTTATAGTGACTGTTTTCCACAATTTAAAGTTGCGAAACCTTAACTAATACCCTGTAAAAAAATATAAAGCATAACCTCACCATTTTCACAGGATGAAGAGGATGCTAAAAATAAATTAAAAAAAAGTAAATTAAAAAGAGTTAAACTTGTGAGAAATTTAATTTTAATAAAAATATGAGTAAAATGCAAACAGTTTAAAAACGTCATATTTATATTAAATAATTCTTTCACCTATTGCACATATTTCTCCGTAAAAAATATATAAAATTTAAAACACAGCCCTACCAGTTATGCTTCTACCAGACACTAAAGACAAAAAATATACATCAGAATAATTGATAAAATCATTCTGAGGTATATTTTTTGGAGGATATAACTATAATTTTTTTTACCTATTCCCCTCATCACTTCCATGAATTGTCTAAAGTAAGAAAAAAAAAAGATAACTGAAGCTAAAACTAATAAAAACTAAACTAAAATTAATTATAAACTAAACCAAAACTAAAAAACTAAAATAAACTTTAAATTTTAATATCTGTACCTCAGAAGACAAAGGTCGGTTATCCAGTTTTTTGTGAAAATGAGTTATGTATGAGACCTTTTTAGTTTTTTCAGTATCTACATAGGTATAAAGACTGTTTTCCTGCAACAATGTGCAACAAAGTTTGGTCAATATAAAGGGTCTGGTGTCCCCACAATGTTCAAAGGAAAAACGTCTGTAGTTCAGAAATGACTTTTCACTTTTTTTATTTAACTTTTTATTTTTGTCAAAATTATATTTCATGTGCCTCAAGACAAATTAAATAAAACATAAATTTAACAATCAAGAATAAAAAAGCCAATGAAGACTAACTATTTTACTGTTTACTCTCTCCTAGACAATTTCTAAAATGTGACAACTGACTTGGACTACCGAGTGTACAGATATAAATGCTTTATTTATTTAACTATACTAATCACATAATTTATATTTAGTTTTTTTTCCAACTCTCCTAAAAGAAAAAAGAAGATAAAGCTTAAGTACTTGAAGTTTTATAATTCCAGTTACAGAACAAATAAACAAATTCCTATTAACAATTATCTAATAGCAAAAACACTGACTTATTTCAGTCTCCAATTCTGTGTCTAAACAATAAAAGCACTTAAATGTATAGACGTTAAAATATCCACTTAACTTTTTAAAAATAATTTCACTAAACTAATGTAACTAATACCTTTATCAGCTCTCTCTTGATCAACTAAATAAAATAAATTTTAATTAAACTAACTTGATGTAAAATAATAAGAAGCTGTCTTACTGAGAATAATAAATTTCTTCTCTATTATTGACAATATAATTTTAAGTATTACCTAAGTTCTTGGGCTTATTGTATAAAATTATAAAAACCTACTGTTTTACTTTTAAGTCAACAACAATATTTTAAAAAACATTTTAGTTACTTTATAAAAAAATAAAAATCCTTTTAAACATACTACCTCTCTCTTCATTGTTATCAACTAAACAGAAAAACAAACAAACAACAAACAACTTTTAAATCTACAAAAATTTCCAACTTACATTTTTTTATCTACATTTATCTATAATAAAATATGAATTAATGAGTTACCATTATTTAAAGTTGATCCAGAAGCAACTAAAATAAATTATCAAATAAAAAGTTTATTTATATAATCTTGACGATAATGTTGAAATAAACAATATTTATTGCTTGAAAAGTTAAGTAACAAATGTAATTCAAGTATATTAAAATAAATGTACTAAGTTACCTGTTGTGGCTGGTGCAACTGAAGTTATAACTAAATAAAAAAATATTAAATAAAAAAGCTATTTTATCTATCTTATCTATTTTATCCTGATGATTATGTTTAAATTTAAAACAATATTTATTGATTCTTTTTAAAATAAAATAAAAGACATTACTATTTGCTGTAAAATAAAATAAAAGACATTGCTATTTGCACCAACTGATGATGCTACCACAACTAAATGACAAAATTTATTTAAATATATAAAACATATTCAATGCTTTAAAAGAAAATTCAAAAGAAGTTTTTAAACCTACAAAATCTAAAGCCTTACTGAGTTCTACCTGTCTGTCTAAAAATAAAAATTGAGATAAAATTATATACAATAAAATTGCTAATGCTACATTCGTACTCAAATAAAATCTAAATGATAAAACTTACTTAAGTCGCTGTCAGCTTGCCTGTCTAAAAAAAATTTGTATTCTCATTAATCCTAATCTATAATCTATAAATAAACTTACTAATATAAACAATAAAAAAACTACTATATACTATATAAACTAATATAAACTATAAATAAACTTACTAATATAAACTATAAATAAACTACTATATACTATATAAACTAATATAAACTATAAATAAACTAATATAACTATGTTACTAATATAAACTATAAGTAAACTACTATACACTATACACTTACTAAAAAGGCCTTCAGCTCCTTTTAACTGCTCTAAAAAATGAAAAATACTTGCTTAAAATGATCTAAAAAGACTGAAGACAAAACTGAAACACTTTACTAAAAAAGAAACATAGTACTAAAAAAATTTTTTTTACCAGTCATTTTAGTTTTAACTTCTTTTAAAAAAAAACAGAAAAATAAAAACAACGAACAACAAATTTTAGTTTTTAAACAATGAACAACATCAGTTCCACTTGAAACTAAAAATTTATCAGCTCTAATTGGCTGGAAGACCTTGCTTGAAAGACCGCATGGAGTAAAGAAACGCTTTTAGAAAAGCCTAGAAAGTTCTTTATTAAAAAAGAAAGTGAAACAATACTAACATTATTAAATTACAGTATTCATATTTAGAAGATAAGATAAATTACAGTATTCATGTTTAGATAGTACTAAAAAAACTATTTTACCAGACATTTTATTTCTAATTTCTTCTTAAAAATGAAAACAGGCTATAAAAATTAGAAAAAGGAAAACAACCAACAACAAACAAACGATTATTTAAATTTTTGTTTTAAACAACGAACAACATCAACTCTTCTTGAGAATAAAAGTATATTATCTCTAATTCGCTAGCTGACTTTACTTGAAAGACTGCATGGAAAATGTAACCGCGCATAAAAAAAGTCTAGAAATAGTGTATTTTACAGAATACAGAACCGTAAGTAACAATACGAACAATCGGCGAAACTATGCGTAACTATGCGCACTAATATTCATTAGTGTATTAATATTTAGATTAAAAAAATTTTTTAATTGTAAATGTTTTTAATTATAAAATATTAGCGGTGTTTTTTTAAGAAGGTCTTATTAAAACATCTTATTTTATATATAATAAGTATCAGAAAAACATCTGTTTTAAGAACATCTGGCAACAATTTTGAATTAAGCATTAAAGATTCCATTTTTACACCTTAACCCGCCATGCATGTATTTCATGATATTATGATGTTTGGTTAACTAATATGCAATAAAAAAAAATGTGTATGCGTGTATATATACACACACACACACACACACACACTTATTTTGTTTTTTGTGAGGTAAAAAATTATCCAAGATATTTTTATAATATTTTGACATAATTATTTAAAAAAAAAAAACTCAACAGGTTTTGATGGTAAGCATAAAAATTTCATTTGAAACCATTTTAAAAAACTGTAAAAATAAAATAACAACAAAGCTAAAAAGCTGCAATAGATACCTTGGTATAAATTTTAACTTTTTATTTATGAAAATAGGAAGAAACTTGAAACAAAATAATAATTTATGAAATAATCAACCTTTTACTATAAAATATCTAAACATATAGTTACAACATGAGAGTTACAAATATTTGGTCAAATGCAACGCCCTTTTTAACAATTTTTCAAAAAAAAACGTATTACAAAGCCTGAATTGATTAATGTCAGAAAAACAACTGGTATAAATTGTTTCTCTGATTTATATGATAACATTACAGTGTAGCTAAAAAAGCTGTTACTAAAATGTAACCATTTTATTTTCTACACAAGCTTTTTTATCTAAATATCAAATGTACTGGTTGCCTGTGAAAGCACTGTCAGCACGGGTGGCTTGCATTGCTTGTCAAATCTAGGCATTTCACAGCTTGTACACTCATTTACTCCTGCTGAGGCCTCTCTCTCTCTCTCTCTCTCTCTCTCTCTCTCTCTCTCTCTCTCTCTCTCTCTATATATATATATATATATATATATATGTATGTATAAATATATACATATATATACATAATGGAATTAGTAAACTACAGAGAACTTTTTAGCCATAAACAAAGCTCAGTAATTCTATTTACTATTTTTAAACAAGTCTTTTTCTAAACTACCCAATGTTTTTAGTAGCATAACTTATGTCAAAATAGGTTTCTCTTTGCGTGTCTTTTGCCTTTTATACCAATTTATAATGTTTTGGGCTGATTTAGCTAGCTGTCATTATGCTAAATCAGCTAATATAGGAAAAATAGGACCAAGTTATTAGCATTGAAATCATACCTCACAAATTTATTGAAATCATAAATCACAATCCACCTAATTATTAATTACATTTTTAATTATACAGATCTGTCTTAAAGAGAAATAATGATCTATTTTTAAGTAAAATTTAAATAAAGCATTGTATCTTATCTTATTTTAGGTAAAGTCAGTTTTTGTGCAGCTTGTGCCCCAAGCAGCACAAAATATTGTTATTTTTATCATTTTTTTAAATATTAATCACCTCCTTTAAGCCAAGAGGGACACTGCTGTCAAGGAGGGAACTTTATTGTGGGAGGAGGGAACTTTATTGTAGTTACAATCTTATCTTAACTCTTTAACTTTGAAAGGGAAATCAAGACAAACAAGGTTGTAGCACAGAAAAATAATTTGAACCAAATACTACCAGGGGCATGGTGTGGATCAAACTTGAAACTTTTTGCCTATGAATCAAATACTCTACCACTACACTACTACTACATAAAATAAATAAATAGTTATAGTAATATTTATAACTGTTATTAAAAAAAAAATTTATAAAAAAATATCTTCCTACAAATGGTTTTCAGTGTAACAAAAATGGTTTAGTGTTAGCAAAAAAAGTGTTAACTAAATTTCATGTTTTTTGGTCGAATTACATATAATGTAAAACTTCTTAACATGTTATATTTATATAAAGTATTTTATTATAAATAAGTTCTCATGTTGTTTTGTTATAATTATGCCGTTTTTAAAATTTATAATGTCTTTTAATATTAACTACTACTAGTAAGTTTCTGATCATGTTACTTTAAACTTAGGGTTGCACCTAAAACCTAGATTCTAAGTGCAAATATATATGTGTAATGATACTAAGTTTTCTTTAGTTTAACTAAAAAATTTAAACACTTTTTACACCTTTAGTGTACTCTAAATTATATTTTTTAGTTGGATCCAGACAAAGAATTGATATCTGTTGGTGAATTTGTTTGTAAAAGCACTTATTCTTCCAAGAAAAAAGATTCTTTAGACCTTTCCTTTCAATATGGAGATGAAGTAAACCTAATTGAGTTCCCCAGAGCGCCTTCTGGAAAAGTATTGACAAAAAGGGTATCTGATGGAAAACGTAAGCTTTAATGCATTTTTGCAATGTAAAAAAAAGTTATTATGATTTGACAACAAATTAATGAAACAGCTTGCTATTCAACTATTTTAAAACCGAGGTTAAAAAAATATACTTTTAGCAAAAAGATTTAAAAAAAATGAAAAATATGCTAGGTAGTCAACAACAAAAATGTGAAAGAAAAAATATGACTAAGTTTAAGAAAAATATTTAAGTATCTAAGTAAAAAAAAAAAGTGTACTATCTAAAAGTGTACTTTCATGGTTTCTGTTCAACTTTCTCAAAACAACTTCATAAATAATTTATCAATTCATATGTTAGTTTGTTATTGTAGTTTTTAAGATATTGATTGCATAAAATTGTTTATGATGACCATTTTAGTCGCAATTGAAGCCTTTTTAAATATTTTGATGAAATCAAAAAAGTAATAAATATAAAAAACTTTGTTCTTGTTAATAAATTTGAATCTAAAAAGTATAATAATTATGTTATTGTACTGAGGTTTCAAGGTAGGAGTGAAAGTGTTTCTATTTAGGGTTTTAATTGCATGTGTGTGTAACATTTATACAGGTAACTGTATGTGTGTGTAACATTTATACAGGCCAAACCAAGTAACACGCCTTTATAGAGGCCCTCATAAGAATAATGGTTTCATCAGTAGACATGCTGTTTGATCATAACAAAAGGTGGCATTTTCAGCAAACTACGACACCTGCTTTCATAGCTTGTCTGGTAAAACCACATATAAAAACAAAAAAACAAAGTAGATTTATTGACCTAGCCAACTTGTTCATAAAATTTGAATATGTTTAAATCTGTTTAGGCTTGGATGGGCAAGAATTAATCATAGTTTGAATAAGATCTATAAATAGCTCAAAGCAAGAGCTTGATACCATTAGAACAAGAATTTTGAAGTTTGTAACATTCTTGTTAACTTGATGCAAAATAATAATAAAAATCATTGTAATAAAATGCATAGCTTGTAATAAAGAATATTTTAATTACTAATTTAGTTGTATATATTTGTATTGCCAATTTAATGTAATTTAATTGAAATTTTTTAACTAGTAATTTTTGTTATTATGTTCGATAATGTTCTTATATACAATTGTAAATTTTAGTGTGTTATCCAAGATGCAAGATTTTTTTTTTAACAAAAAAACTGAAAAAAAAAAAGAAAAAAAAGTTCGATATCTTCTTTAGTTCATTCAAATTTAAATAAGTAATAAGCAACAAAGTTATAAAATACAGTTCAAAATAGTTTTAAATATATAAATAAATATTCTTTTGAAAGCATTATAACATTAGGATTATAACTTTTTGGTAATCCTAGTTAAATATATGAACTTTGGTTTGAAAAGTAACTGAAAGGTCATTAGCTTTAAATGGCCTTTTTGAAAAATCATCTAGCATAACCCTTGATCGCATGCTGGGTTGCATATATCTTTTAGAAAAATTTTCTCTAAAAGCATATTAACCTGCAATAGAGCAACCCAGCAACATATCAACCAGGATCTCAAAAGAATTAAAAATTCATAGAGATTATAGAAAAAAATAGATTTTTTAAATACAATAGACTATTTAAATTTTATATACAATTAAATTATTTTTAACAAAAGTTAATATGGTTAAAATAATTATGGCTATTTTCAATAAAAATACATTATTTTATCTTTTTTTTTTAATTTTAAAATTTTAAAAAAAAAAAAGTTTTTTCGAAATCTCTATAAATTTCTGGTTATTATATATCTTAATTTGTATTTATATCTATAGGCATATATTGGGGTGTTCCAAAAAACAATATTTTTGAAAAATATGTGCTGCCATCCCCTTAATGTGTTCTGTATGATAAAAAAAACACTGGTTTTAAAAAATTTTTGAATTTCAAATATTTTTTTGGGGTCCCCCAAGACCTTTTAACATATAACAATCTCCTAAAATTATCAACAAAAAAAAATTCTTTAAAAGTGTATTATGTTGGGTCTCAAATGAAGCCAAATTATATAAAAATTTTAAAAATGATAACTATATTATATAAAAACAAATGTTAGACTTAACAGCATTGAAAATGAAGTTTATTAACTTAAAAAGAAAAAAGTGTATTTAATATATAATATTTAATATATATTAAGTTTTTTTTACAATATTTTTTTTAATGGAGTTTTTTATAATACAATTATCGTTTTTGAAGTTTTCATATGACTATGCTTTATTTGAGACCCAACATAAAACACTTTTAAAGATCATTTTAGGAACTTGTTATATATTCAAAGGTCTTATGGGACCCCTATAAATACTTTTAATTCAAAAAATTTTTAAAATCTGTTTTTTTTTTAATCATATAAAACACATTAAAAAGGTAGCGGCATATATTTTTCAAAAGTTTCACACTAGCATATATATATATATATATATATATATATATATATATATATATATATATATATATATATATATATATATATATATATATATATATATATTTCTTTTAATCCAGTTGTGATGATTTTGTTTTTTTTAAAACAAAAGTTGTTAGGTTCTTGTGATGTCTCTGTTGTTGTTTAATTGTGTTGATTTGTTTTTACAGTTGGTTACATGTTAAAATCAGAGTTAGGAATACCAGAGGAGGAGGTAAATTTTTTATTTTAGTTTTTTTCAAATTTAATTTCTATACATACAAACATACATACAAACAATCATACATATATACATGTATATCAGGGCTCAAATTAAGCGTATCACGATTGCTTTTCACACCTTTGCAACAAGTATTCTTCTGTAGTGGCCTTCTTTGCCTTGGGAGGGGGGGGGTGAATTACAAAAGTGATATTTAGTTTGATTTACTGAGTGGATAAAGTACATAACAGTAAATTTACCTTCAAACTAAATCAAAACAACCAGTTTTTTACTACAGTAACTTACAGTTACTCAACTATTAAATTTACTTAATATACTCTAAGACTTGCAAAAATCAGCCATATTAATGTTTCTATTTATATCTTATATGTTGTTAACACATAATATAAGCTTCTAAATAAATATTATTTTAACAAGAAATCTTAAATAGAATATAAAAAACTGTTTTTTAATATTTTATTTAAAGCGATATCAAAATTAAGCATTTTCTATAAATACGCAAGTTGTTTTTAGGAATTTTATTCAAAAAGAAATCTATTTATTTAATTGCTGCGGTGAGCAAATGCTCACTGAGTGGTAATCCACCTTAGTAGCAAGTTTAAAAACTACAATTTGTAATTTTAATTCACATAATAAAGTTCATTAAGGCTTTTTTTAAAGTTTAACACTTACTTATTAAGTTCGACATCAAATGGCAAATTATTTCAAATTGGAATAACACAATTGGAAAAAAATTCCTTCTACTCGAGTGTCTACAGATCTCAGAAGTATATCTATGATTATGGATATTGTCACGAACACTTCCAGCTGGTCCGGTTGGTCGACAAAAGTTTCTTAGGGAAGATACTGCGTTTAGCTGTTAAGACATTTAAAAAAGTATTGCTTCTTTCTCTTCTCATAGATAAGGTTGTTAAATTAAGTATATTTAATCTTTCCTTATAAAGATGCTCGTAATATCCTGGAAATAGTCTTGATGCTCTATGTTGTACTTCTTCATTAAGATTAATGTCTTTTTTTAAAAATGGGTTCCAAATAGAAGTGGCATTCTAGATGAGGGCGTACTAGCGAAACATATAAGAATTTAAGTATATCAGCATTTAAAAATGAAAATGTGTGTTTGATGGGACCTAAAATTCTATTTGTTTTAAAAACAAATGCAGATATATGATGACCATATTTCAGATCGCTTTTAAACATGATACCAAGATCATTTACACAATCCACAGTACTCATTTCATAATCAGAAATGCAATATTTATTGATATTTTTATTTAATTTATTACTTTTATTGACATGCATTATTTTACATTTTTCTATATTTAGTTGCATACTCCAGTCATTGCACCAAGACAGCAGGCGTCAAGGCCCACAACTTTTTCCTTTTTCAATCTCTAACTCAAATAGTCGACTATCAAACTTGTTTTCCAGACAACCCGAATCATTTACCTTCTCTACTCGATTTATGTCTTGTTTCTGATCCTAGTCATTGCTCAGTTTCTCCACAATCACCCTTATGTGCTTCTGAACATGGTTTGATCTCTCTAAAACTATTATCTCATTCTTCTTCATCATCAGAATCCCCCTAAGATAGTTGTACATCTCACAACTATCTTAGTCCATGTCCCTGGTAGTACCGCGCTCAACTTGTTTCTCCGTGCAGCGGCCTTGTTCGTCAAGGTTCGTGTTTCAGAGTTATAGAGTTGAGAGAGGGTTATAACCACTATTAAGTAGCTTCCTCATCTGTAGTGGCCTTCTTGGCCTTGGGGAGGTAAATAACAAAAAAAAAAAGAAGCTGGCTGGGACTCTTTGTGATTTTCTTTGTGATGGCCCTTGGGTAGAAATCTTTCATCTTCCTGCTGATAAACATCCTTCTTTCATAAGTTTTTGGATTCAGACTGGCAAGTGTGAGGCATGACTTAAAATCGTCGAGAGGGAATAAAAGATTCCCTCTCGATGATTCCAATTTATGCCTCATACTTCTCCTTGGTTTACGTCACATTGTGCTACTGCAATTACCAATGGAAACCATTACTTCCATATCTATCAGCAAAACCATTCTACAAAAAATAGACAACTATTTACTATTGCTAGAAACCATGGTAAAAAGGTTTAGTCTAATACCAAAGCCCGCTATTCTCAGGTCATGAAATCTTGTATTTCATCTAAAAAATTAGGCTCTTGTGACTTCTGGAGAATCTTTAACTGTATCAATAATAAGGCAAATCTGTTAATCCACCTCTCTTGTATGGTTCAGTCTTTGTCACCTCACCTAAAGTCAAAGCTGAATTGTTTGTTAAAGACTTTTCATTATTATCATCTCTTAATTCCACTAGTTACATTCTACCTGATATAGCTGACGAACAGGTTGATCCATTGTTCGAAGTTCCTATCGCTCCAGCAATAGGAATTTATTCTGTATCTAAAGTGATTTCCTGCTTTAACTCTAAGCTTGTGCTTTAACTTTAAGCTTGTGGTCTGGACAACATAACTGTTATAGTCTTGCAGAAGTGTTCTCCAGAGCTATTGTCTGTACTTTCAAAACTATTTAGTCTTGTTTTCCAGCCTGCTAAAAAGCTGCATCTGTTATTCCTGTTTTCAATAACTCTGGAGAGCAATCTGACTTGTTTAACTACCGCCCTATTAGTCTTCTTCCTATCATAAGCAAGGTTTTTGAGTTTTTTATTAACAAACACTCAATCTCTCATCTTGAATTTAATAACTTACTTTCTGATCATCAATATGAATTTCGATGTTCTCTTTCTACAGCTGATTTGCTAACAGTAATAACCGATAGGTTTTATAATGCATTTGATAGAGGTGGAGAGGTTAAGGCTATTGCTCTTGACATATTTAAAGTTTTTGATAAAGTTTGGCATGCTGATCTTCTCCATAAGCTCTCTTCTTATGGTGTATCAGGTAATATCTTTAAGATTATTGAATCCTTCCTTTCCAATCGTAGTATAAAAGTTGCTCTCAATGGACAGCACTCTTCTTCCTATCCTGTAACTTTAATGGTTCCTCATGGTTGTATCTTTGGCCCTATACTGTTTTTAATTTACATTAATGATCTTCTGATGATACTTGCTGATGTTGCTACCATTTATTCTTGTCTTGATAAGAAGCCAGCACTCTCTGATTGCTTGGAGGGGGCATTTGAGCTTGAAAAGGATCTCACTTCTGCTACAGTATGGGGCTCACAGTGGCTGGTGAACTTTAATTCAGATAAAACCAATTTTTTTCAGCCAATCGTTACTGCAATAATTTAGATCTTAATATATTTATGAACAGTGATTTGCTCAACAATTTATCTACCCTTCATCTTCTAGGATTAACTCTTACTTTTGATCTTTCTTGGAAACCATATATCAAATCCATTGCAAAATTAGCATCTGCTAAGGTTGCATCTCTTTATTGTGCTTGACATTTTCTTACTCCGGATTTTATTTTTTATCTCTATAAATCTTAAATCTATCCTTATATGTAATACTGTTGCCACATTTGGGATGGATCTTCTAATGATGGGTTTTCTTTTTTAAACAAGGTGCAAAAACGCTTTGTAAACATAGACCTAAAATGCTTGTATGTAGTAATGTTGCTAGTTTTTTTCCCTGACTTTATCCCTTTGGAACTCTCTCTTATGCTTTCCTGACTCATACATTATACAACTTTTCAAGTCTTCAGTTAACTATTACTTTGCTCTTTATCCCTATTCTTTATTTTCTAGATGCACCTGGAAATGCCTGCTAATGAAGATTTTGTAATGGTTTATAGGGTGTTTTACGTGTTATGCCTCATTGTGTGCAATTGTTGATGAGCTTCATCTGATAAACCTTTTGGTTCATTTTAAGATATTGTCAGCTGAGAACCAATAAACTGTACATCCACATTTCTGTTTTTTATATAAATAAAACTTTGTGAAATGTTTAAATATTCAGTAAGACTTTCTGGCAGAAAGTTTTTACATATTAAAATCTATAAATTAATTTTTTTGATACACAAAAAGCTTTTTTTTGCTATTCTTGAACATTTCAAATTAGATGGAAAGGTTCTGCAGTGCGTTAAGTGATGAGGGAAGACAATGGGCTGTGAAAATCAAATGTAGAAATTTTTTCAAACGGGATGGGCTGTGACAATTAAATTTGAACATTTTAAAGATTCTCTGTCTCACTTTTGTGCTTTATTAGTTGTACTGATCCCAGCTGATTCCTAGGCTGTTTCTGCCTGCAACTTAATGGATCTTCTTTCTGCTGATGTAATGTTGTAATATTGCTTTATTTTCATCATTTTTTATAACTTCTAATCCATTTTTGGTTAATATATCAAAAAGTTCTTCAAGGTCATTCTGAAAAACTCCTTCTTTCACTTAACAATTTTGATCCTCTGTGTTTTTTCTGCAGTAATGTTTTTTCAGCATTTTAATTGTTATAAAGTTTTTTTAACTTTCTGCATTATCAATTTTTTTTTTTTTTCAATTTTTATTTTAGGTGCCCCAAGAAGTCCTAACGGTCTTGTCGCAGAGCACCGCGGAAGTGCATTTAACCAGGAAGTTCACGCTTCCCTCCTTACCATGACGCGAAAATTTGTCCAGAGCTCGTTTCGAACCTGGATCTCCTGCTTATAAAGCAAGCGCTCTAACCACTGCGCCACGGCCGCACAATTTTTTAAGTAGGTATTCTTACTTTCTCCCATATAGTATGAACTGCTTTAATAGTCACTACTTTTTTTACTTTTTGCTTCTTTTCTAAATGACGAAAAAGCAACCTCCAAATAATATACCATCTTAAAGAAGTCTAGCTGATGGCAGAGTTTGTGTATATTTAAAAAAAAGTGTGTTAACAATAAAATATTATGAAATATAAGTTATAGAGGATTTAATGGTATTTGGTAAGTTGGATTTTTCATTCAGTAATATGTATATTTGCATACAATGTATATTTATTTATAATATATAATATAATATTTACTTTATATAACATGACAAGCCCTAAAGTTGCTTCTATTATTCTAATTTTTGCTACAAATGATCCTAGGTGATAAAAAAACTAGGTGATAAACGAGCAGTTGTGGCGCAGAGTTAGGGCACTTGACTCAGTCACAAAGGATCTGTGGTTCAAATCCCACCTCTGGGCAAGTTTGGCGACATTGGTTAGGAAGGAGGCGTGAACTTCCTATTAAATTTTCATCAGTGGTGGTCTGTGATAAAACCGTAAGGACTTCTTGGGGAACCTAAATATAATTAAAAAACAAACTCAGGCAACTCTGTTGAATTTGGTATATATATATATATATATATATATATATATATATATATATATTATATATATATATATATATATATATATATATATATTTATATATATATATATATATATATATATATATATATATATATATCTACTATAGCGTATATAGATAAGCAGTTACTAGTTTTGCTTTACTTTATAGCATATGCCTTTTTCAGAAAAAGAACAAAAGTACAAAGAATGATGAAAGAAAAGATTGCAACCTCCTTCCAAACCCTCAGTTGATATAGTGGCTTCTTTGCAATAGCAGGCTATAAAATAGTTGATGTACATACTGAAGTTCCTGGCAGCAGGCTATTTCAGTATAACATTACACTTCTTATCTAAACACGCATTTATAGTTGTGTTTATATATATATATATATATATATATATATATATATATATATATATATATATATATATATATATATATATACACACACATATATATTTTGCCTTGCTACTGCTAACAGACTTAAATTAAACAATGTTATCTTGCAAGCTGTTCTGTGCATGGGCAATCTGATTATTGAAGAAATTAAATTTTTAATAAATTTTTGCTGCATTTTTCTTAGTGTTGTCTTTTGTGTTTTTTTTTGCTACAAAATTCTGACAAAAAGAAAGTTCCAGTTAACTACATTGATGGTCAATGCTTTGATAAGCCAGTTTGGTTAGAAATGTTGTTCTGTGCTGTATTTGCTCAATAAGTTTGTATTTCACTGAATTTAGGTGGAGTAAAGTTGTTTTTGCAGAGAAGCATCACAACCTTAAAAAGTGAGTTTTAGATTACCAAGCATTTGATTAGCTTATCAAGAATTATAAGTCAATAATGGCTTAGCTATCTACATTGAGTTTTTTTATAGTATGAATTTCAAAGTTATGCTCAAAGGTGCAACCCTTGATGTTAGGGCCGGCCTAACTGCCAACCAAAAAGGGTTGAAGGTGGTTGTTTTCAATATAGTTCTGGTCATTATAAAATTAGAGCCCAATTTTTCTTTAAGTACTTAACCAAACTATTGAATTTATTTTTAATGAATCTGACTCTTCAATTAATATTTTGGACATGTCACTTGATATGGATGTATTCAAAGTACTTTATACAAAAAGGCAACAGATACAATGACCCATCTACATCACGAATCCAATCACCCATACCATCTAAAGAAAGCATTATATACAGCCAAGTGTTACGCTTTAATAGAATTATATCAGAACAGGAAAATCTTTCTAAAGAACTGCTAGCTTTAGCACAAATCTTTGTGTTAAGAGGTTATGCAGTGAAAGATATTAATTTTCAATTTACTAAAGCCTTGCAATTTAGTCAAAATCAACTAATTAATAAACCCCTTACAAATATAAATGTAGATATATTACCAATAGTGACTTCTAATTGTGATATCGTGAGAGATATCAATAACATTGTTGTAAAGCATTTGCATATTATTAGAGATGATCCCTATTTAGCAGAAGTATTTCCATTGATACCCACACCTACCTATTTCAATACAGCATCATTTAAGATATTTTAATACATTCGGCCCATGAATACTGTATACATACGAAGTTTAGACCATTTTTTATAAATTTTAGTTATTTGATATATATTACTAGTCTGCTTATTTTTAATACATCACTATCTTTGCATTCGCTCTTTTATTATATATTGTATGATGTTTATTTTCTATTATATATTATATGTTTTTTATTATATATTGTATGATATTTATTTATGATATCTATTTAGCAGAAATATTTCCATTGATACCCACACCTACCTATTTCAATACAGCATCATTTAAGATATTTTAATACATTCGGCCCGTGAATAGTGTATACATACGAAGTTTAGACCACTTTTTATTAATTTTAGTTATTTGATATAAACTAGTCTGCTTATTTTTTAATACATCACTATCTTTGCATTCAGTCTTTTATTATATATTGTATAATATTTATTTTTTATTATATATTATATGTTTTTTATTATATATTATATGATATTTATTTATGTTTAGACCATTTTTTAGGCTCTACCTGATGCCATTATTATGTAATAATGTTTATGAACTTTACCCTATACCGTTATTACCTTAAAATCGTTTCATAGGTTTTACCATATACCACATATAATTACTACCTTTATCCTATACCACTATTGAATTTTTATAAGATTATAGTTCAATTATTAACTGATGAACTTTAAATTTCCCTGGAGCATGTTTTTAGCCAATAGTATTACAAATATTTTTTATTTTTTTGACGTCGCCAAGTCACCTTGTTATTGTTAGCACTGCTATGTCTTCAATTAAGATTTTATATTTCTTGATAGGAATTTTGTTTTCAATTTTACATCTATCAGCTACAATAATAAGCTGTCCACTTCTTATAATAAATTTTTTATTAACTTATTGAATATGGTAAGATACTTAATTATCTTTTTATTTTTTATATCTTTATGTGTATTTACACTAAGGAGAATTTTTTTACACTATATATTACTCTTTGTTATTGTTAGATTAATTGGATATACTTTTTGTGCATGTTTGTCTCTATATCCTCATTTTTTCTAAAAATTATTGGTGTTGCCTAAATTTAAATGGGGTGTGAGTGATTGGCTTTTATGTAGTGAAGTCCGTTTTATTGCAATTATGACTGATATGATGTAGGCTATAGGCAACAATAAGGATAGTAGGGATGCATCCTTGATAAGCGATGCTAGCAATTTTTATCAGGCCCTCCAAAACATCATTGGTGAGTATGTTGTGACCCTGAGGATGGAGTTTCATCTACTTAGTTCACTACTTAATTTCAATTGGAACTTACAACACCAATATTTTTATTATCTTTCTACTTTCTCTAGTTGGTTTTTATATCTGTGTGTATATATTTATATATATATATATATATATATATATATATATATATATATATATATATATATATATATATATATATATATATATATACAACCCTCAGAATTAGGGTCGGCATTCAGCAATGCCAACCTAACTGCCGACCTAAAAATGAAAAAAAAATTGCTGAACTCCTTTCTATGTTTTATGGTCACACCTTTGTATCAAATAATTATTGCAGACCCGATGCCGACCTCAAAAAGATTGAGGTCGGCAAATTATTGCGAACCTCATTTTTCTTAATTCCGAGGGTTGTATATATATATATGAAGGGCTTATTGTGAAACAATGACAAGCCACACTTTTTTCAAAAATGAGTTATTTTCATTTTTATAATCATAAATAGTATAGGCAATTTTTATTTATTTTTTTTGTCTAATATTTAATATCATATATATATATATATATATATATATATATATATATATATATATATATATATATATATATATATATATATATAATATATATATATGTATATGTATATATTCATATATATATATATATTCATATATATATATATATATTCATATATATATATATATATATATATATATATATATATATATATATATATATATATATATATATATATTAGGGTGATGCAAAATTTGTAGGTTCAAAACTTTAGTTGTCCTCAAGCTTGCCCTTGTTCTATATGACAATAGTAGTTATTGGGCAAAATTTGAATCAAATCGGATGATATTTAGGGTTTGCCATGTTATGTCACATTTTGGTATAAGGTTACAAAAAGTAAAAAAAATATTTTTTATTTTTACATTTTTTATATTATATTACTGAATTATTTATTATCAATTTCTTATTGATAATAAATACTAAATACTATTACTAGGCAATAATAAATCAATCATCTTCATCATTCAACAGTCATCTTCATCAGGTTAGACTTTGATGCAACTGGAAATTCCTTCCGGTGAAGATCAACCAATCTAAGAAGAAACTGCTTTTGGTTTTCATCTTTCGTAACGCTTGAGTTAAAGGATGTTATAAGTGCTATGCCTCGTTCCGCGCAATCGTTGACGACTTTCATTTGACGAACCTTGTGCTTCATTTCAAGATATGTTGAATCCATATCCCACTCTGAAGATTCTTTCATTAAAAATGATTCAGCTTTTTCTTTTCCATTTTTCAAAATTAGATCGAAAAGTTCTGCGGTGTGTTGTGTGACGAAGGAAGACAATGGGCTGTGACAATCGAATGTGGCAGCATCAAGTCTTTTGAGAGATTTCTGCCTTGGCTGTTGTTTCAGGTTGTTTGCCATGTCTCTCTTGGTGTTGTTGTCGACACGGGAATCGAAGAAAGCCAATCCTATTAGATGTTCAGAAAAATACCAGATGGCGATGCAAAACTTTTGCTGCATTAATTGCAATTGTACGATTTGGATATTCTTGAATCCGTTGAAGAAGCTTGGCATCATTGAATGGTGCTCGTTCAGCTAACGGAGCTTCATTCCAAAACTGTCCGTACACAAATGCCACAAAAAGACTTATATCTGTTATTCCTTTCTTTTCCTTTGCAGTAATAACAAATTGATCCTGAAACAAATATATCTTTATACAATATATAGCTTTTGCCATCCAACGTGCATTGTGTGTTGCACCTGGAGCCTGAAACTTCACTTTGAACTCCGATGTTGTAGTTGATCCTCCAAGGAAAATAAGGCACAAATTCAAGAGTTCTAAGTAATCATCCCTGGGTTGTTGACCTTTAATTGCTTCACTATAATATACTACCATTTCTTCACGGAGTTTGAGAAAAAAATCGCAGTTGTAAAATTCTTTATTCCCTATAGTGAACACCTCCTTGTTGATTGCTGGCCATTGTTTCTGGAAACGGTTAAAAATTCCAACTTCAGGTCCTCCACTGGTTCCAAATGCAGTCGTGAAAATGGTGGAAAGCATGACTTCAAACATATGGTGCCTGCATGCTATCCATATAAGATTACGGTCAAGATTCTGCTCCATTATTGTGCAGGCACCATTGTTCAACCCAGTGTTAGATGAAGTAGTGTCAAAAACCAGTCCCCGAACAAATTCTTTCAATTTCCAGTCTTTAAGAGCCTTCATGCAAGCATCAGCCTGTTGCTCACCTGTACCTCAATCAATCTTTGGAACGCCCAGCAATTTTTCCACCCCACCACCAGTCACAAGGATGGCAATTCTATCCACTTTTTTTTGACCACCAGTGATATCAGGTAAGAGCTTTCCATCCCAATGCAGAAGAAGTGGATCATCAGGAGAGAAATCAACCTTGTCAGCTGTAGTCACCGCTTCACGAACAGATCGCCTTTTTCTGCGGATTGTGCTGTACGACAATGATAAATCTTTTACCGAGTGACCAAGAGCCTGAGACACTGTTCCAACCACGAAGAGTGCACGGCGATCAGAAATATTAACACGATCAAGAGATGATACAACATTATTTGTTAGAACTTTCATCTTCTTTTTTGTTGAACCACTTGTGCTCAGTGTGCTGGAAGCGGAAGGAGTCTGATATTCATCATCATCCGAGGAACTAGAGCTACTTTCACTCACAATGTCAACTGCTGATGAAGAAGAAATGAGTTCTGTTTTTTCCATCAGTTCCGCTTGACTTCTTTGACGCCTCAATTCCATTTTAGTTTCTCGGACTCGTTTCCGTGCCTCCCTAGCTGTTAAATTCCGATCAATTCCTGCCATACTACAACTTAATGGATCTTCTTGCTGCTGACGTAAAAATGCTTTATCTTCATCGTTTTTCATAACTTCTGATGCATTCTTGGTTGAAATATCAAAAAGTTCTTCAAGGTCAGCGTGGAAAATTCCTTCTTTCATTTGACAGCTGTCCAATTTTGATCCTCGGTGTTTTTTCAGCAGCAGATATTCGTCATAAAGTTTTTTTAACTTTCTTTCCGCATTGTCAATTCTTTGAGTTGGAATTTTTCCTCTCTCCCATATAACAAGAACTGCTTCAATTGTTGCCCGAATACTTTTTTTCACTTCTTGTTTCTCTTCTATATGATGGAAGAGCAACCTCCGAAGAACATCCCTTCTTGAAGGAAGTCTGACAAGCGACAGAGTTTGTGTAGGTTTACCAACAAGCCACACCTCAGCAGAAGATCTAGTGGTTGCCATATTATCAATTTCTAAATTATAAATAAATAAACAATGAAAAAACAAATTTGCGAAATTTGAGAAAATCACAAAATTTTACCAATGGTTAATTCATCTTATAAAACATGGCAACCCCTAAAATTGCTTCTTTTAGTCTAATTTTTGGTACACATGATCCTAGGTGATAAAGGAACACAGGCAACCTTGAGGAGAATGTTTTTTGTGACATTTTTTTTTTCTATTACAATCTGAATCACCCTAATATATATATATATATATATATATATATATATATATATATATATATATATATATATATATATATATATATATATATATATATGTATAGATATATATATATATAGATATATATATATATATATGTATAGATATATATATATATAGATATATATATATATATATATGAATATATATATACTATATAATAAATAAATATACATATTTATATATATATATATGAATATATATAGAGTATATATAGATATATATATATATATAGAGTATATATATATATAGAGTATATATATATATATATATATATATATATATATATATATATATATATATATATATATATATATATATATATATGTATATATATATTTTTTTTCTATTACAATCTGAATCACCCTAATATATATATATATATATATATATATATATATATATATATATATATATATATATATATATATGAATATATATATACTATATAATAAATAAATATACATATTTATATATATATATATGAATATATATATAGTATATATATATATATATGTATATATATATATATATATGAATATATATATATATATATATATATATATATATATATATATATATATATATATATATATATATATATATGTATGTATGTATGTATATATAACAAATATATATAAAGTTCTTCAATGAACTTGCAAGCTACAATGAAGTTGCAAGCTATGTTGAAATTTTTTTTTTTTTTTTTTACACTGGTGAAACTAAATTTAGTAGCTGCAAGAGCTTCATTACATTTATTGACTATCTAGGTAAAAAATGCAAGAGAGTGTTGCTACAATGACTGAGGTTTTAGGTTAAGGCAGCAATTATTTTTTTCATTATAATGACAGGAAAAAAAAAATTTTTCGAGCTATTAATGAGAAAGTGGAGGAAAAAAAGAAGAAGATGAAGAAAATACTAATAAAAATTAGATTATCAACTTTAATAATGTTTATATATATGTTATATATGTTAATGTAATTTATGTTAATGTAATTTCTAGAAAATAGTAATTTTTGAACTAACGTTTTATTTAATTTATGTTAATTATTTATATAATTTATTTTAAATCTTGTTTAAATTAAATTTTTTAATATAATTTGGATATGTTGTTTTTGTTTAAAGTTATTATTTTTAATTTTTATTTAGTCTGAAAAAAGCAATGAGAGACCACGCTGTCAAAGGTTTCACAATTTGTTTATTAAAATTTTTCACAATTATTTACTTATGTTTATATTTATTCATGGAATTTTACTTTTTTCTTGTAAAAAATCAAAAATGATGGACTTATACAAGCATTGTAGCCTCCCTTATCAATATGAGAACTTGCCTGAGGGTGTTGACCATCTGATAAAAATGAAATAGAATCTCTTATTCTTTATTTAAATGATGGCTAGGCTTCTGGTCCAAATATTCAACCTTTATTCTTAAACTTCTAGTTTATGGTATTCCAATACTTTCTAAAGTATTTAATCTCTCATTCGTTACTGGTATATTCCCTAATATTTTAAAAAACACCATCTGTAAAACCAATCCATAATAGAGTCAATCTTTAACTTGACTGCAATAACAATAGACCAAAATCATTATTATCAAATATCTGCAGAATTTAAAAAAATAAATGTATTCTCGTATCAACAACATTCTTTATAATTCTAAGTGTTTCTATGGTAGCCAGTTTGGATTGCATTTAAAGTATTTTACTTGGCATGCCCTTATTAGCATTTCTGAAATTTGTTTGTGGCGCAATTGGTAGTGGTTCTTTTTCTTGTTGCGTTTTTATAGCATTTCCATTTTTGTGTGTGATTTTTTATTTTTCTTTGTTTTTACTGTTAGAAACTGGGACTTGAAGCAATATTAAAGCTATTATGATTTTCTTAAAGTACAATTATAAAGAAAAATTTTTATCATATTTTAGGCTTCCTTAATGTTTAAATTTTAATCATTTAAATATTTGTTGTGTGTTAATGTCACATTAGTTTAAAAAATTTAAAATGATTTTCTAAACATCAAGAAATATTTGATGGCTGTTGTTTCTCATTAAAAATATATTAAGTATGAGTTCTAGAGATAAATTATTTGCTTAAAATACTCACAAGTAATTTATTTTCATAAAGATATTTACATGAACTCGAGAAATTTGCACCATTTGAGTGTGACCATTCATGAACTTCATTCAAACAATTGATGTGTCTCTATGATATATAGTTTCTAAAAATCTTTACTAATATGTAAAATATTATATATATATATATATATATATATATATATATATATATATATATATATATATATATATATATACATATATATATATATATATATATATATATATATATATATATATATATATATATATATATATATATATATATATATATATATATATATATATATATATATATATATATATATATATATATATAAATGCTGCTAATGCTTACATTTTCAAATTAATTTTAATTATCTTTTTGAAAATAATTTTTTCTAAAAGATAAATAAAATTGCATACAACTTTTTTTAAAAGTTTATTTATCTAATAAATTAATATTATAAAATTATACTTTACTAAGGATATATCACGTATCCCTAAGAAAGAAAAAAGTGTTTTCCTTTTTTTTAGACTATAATATTGTTTTATAAATATTTTTTTGTTATTATCTTGTTATTATGATGCTAGTATAACTATTATCATTATATATTAGTTCTTCATTTTTGTTTTTTCATTATTGCTTTTTTTAATTTTATTTTTAATTCTCACTGAGTTTTATTAATTTGTTATTGTTTTTTAGTGTCCATTGACTGGTGTTTAACTATATGAGTGACACCTAACCTTATTTATCTAAATTTATAATTTAATGTTTAAATTTCATATTTTATGGTAAATATCATATTTAATAAATTTTAAATATCATATTTAATAAATTGACCAAAAATTTGAAATTACATTTATAACATTTATTACCTTGAAGCTTAGACTTTTTAAATTTTTTATTTGTTTGATGTCTGTGGTTTCACACTTTGATTGAGCAGGTTTTTATAATAATATTATTATATATTTTATATATGAGAAGAGTTTTTAAGCAATTTTTTACAACTTAATGCAATAACTTTTTGTGCAGATTAGGATTGAGTATTTTTTTTGTAGACTTACTAGAAGGATTACCACTCAATGATTTGTAAGCTCTTCTTACCCATACCCACAAGTAAATTAATAGTTTTATATAAAGGTAAGACCAACACTCCCATAGAAATACCTACATATAAACTGTTGTTTCTATATATGGGTAAGACTGGCACCCTTATGAAAACAAAAATGAAGCTAATGTGTCAAATTATTCATATATATATATTTTTTAAATTTATATATACTATAAAATGTCTCATTAAAATTTTTATGGACTACTAAATGGTTTTTACTGGCTTTATTTTTGTTTCTCTTTTAATTATAAAGATATTTTTTAATATTTTATTTATGTTTGTTTTAAAAATAATTACATATTTATAGTTTAATTCCAACTGAAGATGAGATAGAAGGTCCCGAGGTTTATGAAGTGGTAGCAGAAGCTGCACCCCCAATTCCAATAAGGCCAAGACCTCAAATTCAGTTTGAAGGTATAAACTTTTTATAGGGGGTTTTTTCATGGATTTTCTTATAGAAGTTTAGCTTTATTTACATTATAAAGATCAAGCATTAGAAATGATAAAACAAGTTTTTTAATTTTGGTTATTTCTAGAATAGCGCAGTTGGTTTTTAAAGATAGTGACAGCGTAGCTTTTTTTAAATAATTAAAATCTAATTTGCATCATTAGATTTATTAAATTCATAAGATCTTATTAAATTCTTCCAATTAGCTTTTTCTAGTAGTAGGTAGAATCTAATATTCTAGTACTAATATAGTTATTAATTATGTTATATCTTAACTAATTAAAGGATTGTTTATAGAACAGATAGTTGAAAATCGTTGCTGTTGTAAAGAAAATTTTTAAAGCTTATTTTTTTAAGTTAAATGTTTTTAAGAATAAAATGCGCAATCAAAATCATATTCATAGTATGAAAGTATGTAATTATATATATATATATATATATATATATATATATATATATATATATATATATATATATATATATACCTTTAATAAATATATACATTTATGTATATGCATGAATATATACATTTGTGTATATTGTATATTGTCCTTGAGCTTACAACATCGCTTAAGTTGAATATTTAAATAGTATTTTTTGTTCATGAAAGAATATTTTTTGTTCATGAAAATATTTTTTTTGAAAAAAAGTATTTTCATGAACAAAAAATATTATATAAATTTTCGACTTGGGCAGTGTTGTAAGCTAAGGGGCAATATGTGTATACAAGTTCACCTTTATATAAAATGTTTCCTTCTTGCTGCTTATATTATATTTATGATCTGTACATTCTTCAGTTATAGGTATACCAATCAAAAACACATTCCAAACATTCGCTTCAAAATAATTTACATTTATTTATACAAAACATTAAGGCAATAAATTGATAACACTAACAATAAAGTTTAAATTAAAATCTCAATTAATTATTTATTATTGAATGTATAACAGTTTAAAGGGAACATCCATGATATCCACTCCATCCATGATATCCATAGTATCCATGATATCCATCAGTCTTCTCTGTTTGATTAGCCTTTTGCACTCTTGCCCACATGCCCACCAATACAACGGCTGGCGCTTTTTTAAGTGCTCGCCAAAAAATTTCAAGCGCGTTTTTAAATTGCAACAAATCTTTTTTCTTAATCAAATTCTAATTAAAGAGGTACAAAAAACAAGTAAAATCGCTCACGCCAGACAAATAATGACTGTCAGGCCAGTGCTTTTTTGTGCGCTGGCGGTAAATTTTAAACAGAGAAGACTGATCCATGATATCCATAGTATCCATGATATCTATGGTATCCATGATAGCCATATTATCCATGATATCCATGGTATCCATGGTATCCATAATATCCATGGTATCCATGATATCCATTCCTAGTTAAGATCTATTTGATTAAACAACACATTTTTTTATTGACACAAAAAAGTTTCATTTCATTTTTTTTCATCGGTTTTTTATGCTCAATATTATGGAATATGTTTATTGGTTTATACTGTTTGGTGTTCATAAAAATTAAAATGGCAAAGTTCAAACAATTTTTTGTTGTTGATATTTTGGTACCTAATATTGTTGAAGTTTTAAAAGCTTTAAAACTATATTGAAGATGTTTCCATATTGGTGAGTGTTGTCATTAGAAATTTTGTTGGTTTTATCTTTTGAGTTTTTAATATCAACACCTTTGCAGTTGCTGCATTCCAATATTTAAGTTAGACCATTTCTTTGAATGTTCAAGTTAAGTTAAGTAAGTTAGACCATTTCTTTGATTTAAATGTTTTTGTTTGCTCTGTTTTTTTACGATAACGGGTGGTCACATTGAATATGTGAAGACTTTCCATCTGCAATGTTCTAAATGTAAATCAAAAATCTAAATCTGTAATGTTTTAAAAATAATGAAATAATCAAGAAAAAAGTTTTTTTATAGAATTTCAAATTTCAGTTGTTTATTAAAAATTTAGAGAAGACTTGTGCATTTGTCAAATTTATGCAGGTCAAATCATAATCAAAACATAATATGTCACTTAAATATAGATCTGAAAAAAAATAAAATTTAGAGGTATAACAAGTTAGGTATATGTTTATGAATTGTATAAAAGTTAAAAGATAAAACTGGTTTTAGTAAATAAAATTGTTAAGCTTTCCATGATAAACCAAGCCTATATCTTTTTTTTTTTTTTCATTTAAAAATGGGTAAAATGTATTATGCTTAAACCAAACATTCAAAGCATGTTATGAATTAAAAACATGATACAATTTTGGATTCAAAATGTTTCTGGACAGTTTCAAGCAAGTCTTAAGTGTGTCTTAGTGTGTCTTAATATGTCTTACGACAGTTTCAAGTCTTCAATTACACTTTAGAATAAATTAAAAGTTTAAAAAAGATTCACAAATTATTTTTTATACTAATTTCACTATGCTGATCTGAAGTCAGTTTATATCCATCATCCACCACGTCTTTGAAAATTTGTGATTTTCTTTGAATGAGTTTTAAATCTTTATATCTTTCTATTGCAATTGACAATTGAGTAGTACTAATAGTCAAACAATTTTAACATTCGTAAAACACCAACTCTGGAGGAAGTTATATCTAAAATGGCAGATGTTGATAGACTCTCTTTTTAACCAGATAGCTAAAAGTGAATTTATACAACATAGTATGCTGACAACATAGCTGCAAGAAGATTCAAGCACAAAATCCCAGTGAATTGCGACAATTAATGATGGACTTTTAATATATTAAGAAAGAGGAACTAGTAAAAAATATTTAGAATTTAAAAAAGGAAAAGAAAAAGTTTAATGTGTAATTTTAAAGAAATGAACCAGTGTTAAAAATAAAGGATTTATGGATGTTCATTTATATTAAAGTTCTAAAGACTCGTATAATCTGGGTCTAATATATATTGAAGGTAGTTGTACAGCAGAAAAGATGCTAGAAATATTAAGAAAAAAAAAAAAAATTTTGATCTGTGCTTAGACAAAGATTTTGTAGCTGTTACCAGTGAAAGAGTCTGTTATGGGAAAATTTGAAATTAAGCACCTGCATTACTTAAATTCAATTAATTTTGGTAATGCTGTAAATTTCAATAACTAGATAAGAAATAGGGGGTACTTGCTAAAAATTCGATATTTGGTTATGTAATCGCAATGCTGTCCTTTTTGTAGAGCAAATGACCAATATATTGTGAGTTAATTTTAATTGAAAAATTGAGTGAGATTTAATGCGATTTTTATCACATAATCAAAGAAAATCGCTTATCTGCTGACTGCCGTGATTGCAATAGCGCCAGTGTTTAATACTGATGCAGTAGATGAAGTTGTTGAAGGTAAAGATTTTTCATAATATGAATCTGATTTGGAAAATGAAATATGGGAACAGGAAGAGCTGCAATTAAATACTTCAATTAAAGAAAGAATTAAAGATATACAAAAAATTGTGAAAAAAATTTAAAAAATCTTTTATAAAAATGATGTAATACAGAGAAAAGTAAGTAACTGTGTAGTGTAACTGAGAAAGAACCAACTGAATTAGCTTTACTTTTGAATTGCAAAACAAGATGGAATATAATTGAAACTATAGTAAAACAATTTTTTAAGAATTAAGGACACCATTAAAAAGTTTTTGGAACTAAACTTAAATCATCTATAAAAGGACTATGTCAATATCGCAGAAACATTAATTAATTTAGAGTTTGCTAAATTAACTGTTGAGCGTTTAAGCTGAGAAGATTTAACACTGTTTACTGCAGAAAGGGGCTTTAAAGTTTTTATTTAGTTAAGTTAAAGGAAGTTAATTCTAATTCAAGAATTTTTGCAGAAATTAAAAGTAGAAATCAATATCAGATGAGATAGTAATATTATATCTCTGTATAAATTTTTACAATATCCAAACACTGACAACAAAGATGCTCTTGCTTTTTCTTGTTTTAAATCTGATCCAAAGAATAAAATTTGTAAGACTGTGGAGACAATACTTAATAGATTTTAATCTGCTTAGAAATGGACAGTGATGGGAAAGCTTAGAAATGAAAAGAGAAGAGAAAGCTTAGAAATGAACAATGAAGAGAAAGCTTAAAAATGGACAGTAAAAAGATAGCTTAGAAATGAACAGTGAAGAGAACATCAATGATTTTGCTAACGATGAAGCTGAATTAGAATATAATAACAAAGTACAATTTATTCTCCAAAAAGAATTAAATTTACAATAGAATTTAATTATTAAAGAATTTAATGCTGTAGATAGTATTAATAAAAGTACAAGTAAAACATTAAGTTAAAAATGGAATATCTTTCAAACAACTGGTTCCAGAACAAAAAATTTAGAACTTATGCACAGTCAAAAAAAAAATTACAAATCTTAAACATTATTCTAGTGCTCATCAAATCTGTAGTCATTCTGGCTCATCTTCTCCAAAAAATATGTCGATATGATGATTAAATTAGTATCATTGATAAGCACTCTTACCACATTTCCATTTTTGTATATTTAAAACTGCTTTAACTAACGTCGTCATCATCGGTTATAATAATGTATAACAGTACAGTCATCAGTCAGATGATTCAAAAATCAATTTTGAAAAATTAGATATTTTTGGCACCCCGTAAATGTGTTCTATATAAAATAGCACTGGATTTAAAATTTTTTGAATAAAAAATATTTTTAAGAGTTGCTACCAACCGTCAAACATTAATGAGTACCTAATGTTATAGAAAAAAAAGTCTTTCAAAAGTATGTTGTATTAAGTCTTAAATAAAGCAAAATTATATTAATATTTCAAAAATAAAAATTGTTTTATGAAAAAAACATAAAGTTAAAATATTATTAAAAAATCTTATAAAAATGCTCTTTTTTCATTTTCTGTTAAAAATTGTCTTATTTATGCAACAAAAAATAAATTATTTTTTAAACCTTTATGTTATTTCACCTCATTTGAGTCCCAACAGAAAATACTTATGGAAAACTTTTATTCCCCTTTTAATGTTCTTGGGATTTATTTTTATAGTTTAATTTTTAAGGGTAGCAACCTCTAAAAATATATTTTATTATATAAAACACATAAAGAGGGCGCCAGTAGATATTTTTCAAAAGTATTGTTTTTTGAGTCACCCTAGCCATCAGCTTATAACCTTTCACTGATCAATTCAATTTACTTTTCAAATAACTTATATGAGTTTGATTTGAAAGGAAATCATCATCAGCACAATGATACAGATTCTACTTCTAATGATACAGATTCTACTTCTACTACTAATGTAAGCAGTTGTGGTAATATTTTTGTGACGTCCTTTATAATGTATTGTCTAAATATTCTTATGAACAATTTTAAACTTAGTGGAGTTCAATCTCTATTCAATCAGCACTCTATTGTTCAGCAATGTCAGCATAGTTAGTCCTATCATACAGGGCACTGTATACTTTTTTTCAAATTTTGGCTTTTACTAATTAGTCACAAAAATCTAATTTTTTTTTTTTTTCACATTTGATGTCACTTTTTTTTTTTAAATTTTTTTGTTTAAATGCTGAAATGTGCCCATCATTTGCATTCTTGCTGAAACATGTCCATCATGTTTTCATTTTGTGCAATGAAAACAGTTTCTACTGAGGTGTTGATGAATTTTAGATTTTTTACCTAAACCTTTCGAACGTCATTGTTTGTTATTAAAAGTTTTAGTCGATTTCGCTAAACATAATTATTTGTGTAATAAATCCTCATTAGGAACTTTACTAAATTGTAACAATTCACTAAATTCTCTTTCTGTCTTTCAGTCCAAACTTCAATAATTTTGATTCAATTTTTAAACACAAAATTTTATTTGTAATTATTAATTTTGATACAGGCTGTCCCAAAATATTTTAAGAAAATCTTATCATTTGAAATTTATCCTATTAGGTACTTTGATTTTTTGACTAAACCTTGCTTCTTCGTGGTTGTTTTGTCAAGAATAACTTTATTATTTTTTCAAAATGAAAACCTGTTTCAAATCCTTCTCTAAGGTAGTATGGGTGACAGTGATCAGTAATAATGAATAATTGAAAATGGAATGAAATTGTAATTGCAAATATTATAGGTCCATTTATAAATTTTAACCGTATTTGTTGTTTGGGAAGCAATAGTTCATAGTGGAGAATGTTTATATAATAGTTCATAGTGGATAATGTTTAGGTGAAATTAATAGAAACAATAGTTCATAGTGGAGAATGTTTAGGTAAAATTAATAGAAATAATAGTTCATAGTGGATAATGTTTAGGTGAAATTCATAGAAGCAATAGTTCATAATAGAGAATGTTTAGGTGAAATAAATAGAAGTAATAGTTCATAGTGGATAATTTTTAGGTGAAATTCATCGAAGCAATAGTTCATAGTGGAGAATGTTTAAGTGAAATTCATAGAAGTAATAGTTCATAGTGGAGAATGTGTAGGTGAAATTCATAGCAGCAATAGTTCATTGTGGAGAATTTTCAGGTGAAATTCATAGAAGCAATAGTTCATAGTGGAGAACGTTTAGGTGCAGAATTAGATTTATTGTCAAATTATTATAAATAACCCTCTGACCCTAATCTTAGAGTTTGCTTTGTTTTACTTGTTGTTTTCAGTGTATGCGCTTCAGAATGTAAACAAATCTACCCGTGTATTATTTAAACCTTCGTTTACTTGCGTTCATTTTACTTTGTATCATTTAATTAATTTACACTCTTTAAGGTTCGAGAAACACACAAAGGGAAGAACTGATGCGCTTAGATGCTCAAAAAGCAATTAACAATAGTATGTTGTAATGATTTTTATTTCATTCAAAGTCTTTTAACTTCTTTCTTAACAATATTTTTTTTTTTAAGACAATGATCAGGAAGATGAACTTTATCAAGAATTGTGAAATCTACTGTTAACACATTTTATTCGCTAGGTGCAAAAATATGAAAGTTTTCGTCAAAAATTAGATTAAATAATATATAGATGATATAAATTAATAATAATCACATACGTGTGCTCATAAATTATTATAATCACACATGTGTGCTCATAAATTATAATGATCACACGTGTGCTCATAAAATTTTATGTAATTAAGCTACGATTACAAAAACATTTTAAGAGTGGTCTGCAAATTTGTATGATTTTTTTTATGGCGTTATATTCTCGCCCTCATTTGTTACGCAATCGCAAACATATTGTATTTTTAAATAATTTATTATTTTTTTACTCGTTTCTATGAATAATTTTTATAAATTGCAAATAAAATATATAGTAATATTATTGTGATAATTTATACAGGTCGAATATTTGACCATAGATTGTATATGAAATGTTTTAAAATATGAAATGATTTGACGTTTTATGTATTTATCTTTGATATTTATATATATATATATATATATATATATATATATATATATATATATATATATATATATACTATATATATTGATATTTTATATATATATATATATCCTTATCTCGTAGTCGAAAGAGACTTATGGTAAAAAAAAAGTCTCTTTTTACAACATTTTAACGATTCCAACAATGAATCTACATTTTAAAATCGTCTAAAAGTTAAAACAAAAAAAATAATGCGGATATTCATTAAATTTATCGTTTTTTAAAACACCTCAATAATAATGACTAGACAGTTTTATTAATTGATAGCGAATTTGTTTTTGTTTTTTTTAAAACGTTTTTTTAAAACAAACGCGGAGTGTTGCTACATCGACAGTCTTATAGCCTGCTGAAATATGTTTATCATTTTTTTTCAAATGTGTATATATATATATATATATAGCTAACTTCCAGAAACTCCAAACATGTTTACACCTAAGTCAAATAATAATGTTATGTTTACACCTAAGTCAAATAATAATGCTTTGCAAATTGTTTCAATTATTGGAGGCTGAGAACGAAAAAGCCCTTTAAATTCATCACCCCCTCCCTCCCCAAACGTGAGGGACAACAAGTTGATAAAATATTTTTTATACTAATTTCAACTAGACTTACATTTATCGATAAATTTTAAGTTTCATAGTATTATCTTTCAGCGTTTAAAAATTATGACCATATAAAGTTTAAACCTCTCTCAATTGACAGAGTTAATGAGGGGGTTACAAATCCAACAAATATTATATCAACTTGTTACGTTTAGGGTGGGGGAGAGGAATGAAGATAAAGGGCTTTTTGTTCCCAGCCTCCAATCATCGCATTTTTTTGCGAAGCCTTATTATTTGACATAATTATAAACAATTTTTTGGAATTTGCTCTATGTCTGGAAGTTAGTTATCTTAAACACCAAAAAATCCTGTATCCGTAACTGACATATGTATATATATATATATATATATATATATATATATATATAATATATATATATATATATATATAAATACGATGTTTATTAAGTATATTTTTTAAAGAAAAAATTTTTTTTTACCTGATGATTGCTAAACGCATAAAACTTTTAGTTGTAAAAATCATGTAGTTATTTTTATTTAAACTTGTCAAAAAATCAATTTTATATATATATATATATATATATATTTATATATATATTTATTTATAAATTTTTTATGCAAAATTTAAAAAAATGATGCAATGAAAATAATGAAACTTTACTCAAATTTAAATGTTTTTAACTGTGGTGTATCTGTTACTTATATATGGCAGAGAATTTTCTTGTATAAATAATGTAGTGGCAATTTCTCGTTACATCATCAAGGGATCATATTATGGTTAAAATAATGACAGTTTTGCTTAATAACGTTTAGAATTTAAGGTTCTTGATATTAAATCTTCTTGCCATTTCAAAGTTGTTATAGAACTTATGTTTGTCTAACCCAACATGCACATCAACGTTGAAATAACTTTGTGTACTTGCTGGGAACGTTGAAACAACGTTGATGTGCTCGCTGGGTTATTAAAATTCAACACTGTAAGTTAACACGATCAGAAATACGTTGGAAGAAAAAACAATAAGGAGCTAACAAATGAAGGTCTATTTGAAAAAACTACTTTTCGACTAAAGTTAGACGATTTTTAGTAATTTGTATGAGTATTATATATGATTTTTAATTTTGAACTTGGTTATTATCAATATATATTTTTTTTATGGGTAGTTGTAGAAAAACATTGACATCTCAATAAAAAATCATTATTTCAGCTCCAAATTTTTCAGGATGTCTGTTACTAAAATTAGTAGTGTTTGAACCTAACATTAATTATTTAATTAATTATTTAATTAAAAAAATAATAATTAACTAGGGGAAAGACGCATATGCTGACATACTTAACAGAAACGCTTCATAATTTAATATCCTGCAGCTGTATTCACATCTCTCCGTTTAACTCTAAGGGAGCTTTTGTCTGAAGTTTCATTACAGTATTTCTAAGTGAAATGACAAAAACTTTGTTTTAAATTTGTTTAAATAAAACTAATACTAAAATTAAACATTAATGTTTAAAAAATTATGTTTTTAAAGAATTTTTTTATTAATGTTGTTAAAAAGAAGTTTTTGAATAAAGTTCCGTTAAGCTTAACGCAGAGAGGAGAATACGGCCCGCATATTTTGAAACCCTATACAGGCTCAGAATAGGCAGAAAAATGAGCAATCTAATTCGCTGATTTTAAAAAAGAGAGGCAAGTGCGATTTTGTTGAAAAATATAATGAAAATCAAAATAAACAGATTTTTGAAATAAATTTCAAAGTAATGATATACTAAGTTTATCAATACAAGTCATGTGTTACTATCAACACAGGAAATTCATTTTATTTTAGTACTCTTCAGAGTATTTAAAATGTATCAAAATCTATTTGTACAAGAGAATTTTCACTCGTAAAAATTTCAATAAAGTTTATCTTAGTGATGAAGATTTTATCTAAGTTAATTTTGAGAAACAAAAAAAAAAAAAAAATGTGTTGAAGTAAATTTGAAAAAATCTACAAATGTGTTTCTCTTAAAACATGCTCTTGGCCTTAAAGCATTCTCAAATACATAGTTTATATAAGTATGTTGTACGAGACTAATAGTGAAGCACTTTTGCATACAAAGTTTATATGCAGTTTTACGTGACTACTGGTGAAGAACTTTATTTATAAACTGATTTACATGTTTATTATAAAGAGTTGAAAATTAGAGTATTTTAAAAAAGAAAATTTGTACTAAATGCAAACTAGCTTACATGTTCCATGTCAATATATGAGCTCTGAGGAGATTTTGTGTTCATGCTTTGTTTCAACGATAGTTTGGAGGAGGCTGATATATTTTTTTATTACGTAACTTTAATAAAACATCGTGTTAAACCATTAAAAACTTTTTTTAAATCTTAATAAAATTTTGGCAGGCTACATTAAGTTATAAAATATTTGAAAATTTAACAAAAGAAGTGATATATATGTTTGTCTACAGAACAGTAATTTTTGTACAGTTACATATAAACACTGACATTAAAAGCAAGAAAAAGTATTGAAGTCAAATAAGTTAACCAAATAAAAGTTTTATGGCATTATAAAAGTGGATTATGGCAAATGATTGTGGCATTTTTTGTATTGTATTAATTGAAAAAAAAAAGATTTCAAAAACTAAACTAAGTGGTTAAAATCGAACTTTTTAATGAAAAAAGAATATTAAAAAAAAGATAAGAAAATTATCAAAAAAAAGAACAAAATATATTGTCATGCTATGAATATTTTTGCTATTATAAAATGTGTTTTGTATGTATAAACTCTTGAAAAATTTCCCTTGAATTTGCATGTGTGCAATTTTGCAAGATTCAAAATGTGTTTCTCATCAAATATAATGTCCGTGTTCTATAAAGCATGCTCGATACAAAGTTTATATGCAATTGCACCAGACTACTGGTAAAGTACTTAAAATATGAAAAGTATAAATTTTAAGCTGAGGTAGAGGTTGTTCTAAGCTCGTTACTGCATCTTCATACCAACTTGTTAATTATAAACAGTTTAACATTTAAAATTTTGGAAAAAGAAAATTTTTACAGATGTTTTGCCAAACTAGCTTACATGCTCCATATAAATCTACAAACCCTGAAGAAGTTACTGTTCAACCTAAATTTTGAGAAGGCTGATAAGGCGTACATCAATATTTTTCTTTATATATTATATAGGATGAAAATTGGATATTCATCTAATGGAAATAATTCGAATAATAAATCGGATAATAATCTATTGGAAAATTTAACAAAAAAAGTGATATTTGTTTTTTCACTGAACATTAAAACTTTACTGAGTATTAAATTCTAAAAATTTAACCAAATAAAGGTGAATTATGGCAATTTTTGTAATAAAAATAACTTCATCAAAATTAGCTTTTACATTTAAAGAAGCAAGTTTTCAAAAAAATTGTTAATATTACATCAAAATAAAACATAACCCATCTCTGTTTTTATATTAATAAACAAGAGATATTCACTGAAATTTGAAAAAAGAACACTTGTTTTTATTGGTTATATTAAAAATTACATAATAAAACTATAAACAAAATTTGTAAATATGGAGTACATTTTATTTAAGATTTTTTTTCTAATTTTTTTAGAGCAGACATATTTTCTTTTTCTTCTGGAGTGTATAATGTAAAATAAATTATTAGCATTATAAATATATAAAATTTATCAAAGTTTGCTGCTTTATTTAATATTATTTACCATCAGTTGTTATTAAAGGATACACATTTTATATTAATTATAGAATACAATAACGAGTGTTTTGTTCAGGTTAAAAGCAATATATCAACAAACATGTATTGAGTTTTGAAGTTGAAATAAATAACAACATGAACTTGCAAGTTTGCATCTTTCTTGTTTCTACCTTTTTACACTTAGTTTTTCATAAAGGTGTGGTAAGTTGAGAGTTATTGCTTTTGGTAATCAGTTTCCTATATCAAAACACACTTGTGGACATCAGGTTATAGTTTTTTTCTAATAGCTTAAAATGCTTTGTGATCTTTTATTACTATACATTACCAAAGGATATCTAAATTTGCTCTTGCTTACAATTGCTTTTAATTTAAGAGTGTTGCAAATCATCTGGGCTAGCTATAACAACCAATAAGCAATATTCTCAAATTTTTTTAGTGTTGTATATAATTTATATACGAGAGTAATAAGTGTAAAGTTCTAAAAAGAAATTACGCTATTGTTTCAAAATACTTTTCTTGCTAAATGATTGGATAAATGAGAACTTAATTTGAAAAAAATTATACCAATTTAATTATAGTCTATTGATATTATTAGATAAATTTTAAAACTGTTTTAAAAAATCTATTGTATGAGAACCACAGCATAGTCAAGTTTCACTATCTGGTTTATAGTTTGTTACAATGGTTGTCTTTTTTATATCTTAGAATTATAAAAACAATTAGAAAAACAAACTAATTTTTTGAAATCTTTATTTTTAAGAAAAAATTCTGAAAATCACGGATGTTTTGAGTTGTGAGGGTTTGTATAAGCATTTGTACTATATTGCACAAAATTGGATAGAAAAATCATAATTTTTTTTGCTATTATTATTTGGTTTTTTATGAAATTACTCAAATTCACTTTTATTATTCAATACGTTTTTTGACATTTGTTTTGATTTAAATATACGCGCAAAAGCCTCTCTTTCAAAATCAGCGGATCAGATTGCGCATAACTCTGCCTATTCTGAGTCTGTATAGGGTTTCAAAATATGCATACGGCCCCTGAAGACCTAAAATAAAAATTTTAATATTAATACATTCCTTGTAAAAGAATTTTGAAAGCAAATCTAAGGTTCTTTAAAATAAGATTGTGAATAAAGTTTTTTTTACAAAATAAACATGCTGTATCAGATACAAAATCAATTTTATTGTTACTTGTATTATTTTTCTCACTGAAGTATTTTTTTCGAGTTCACTTTTAGTTTTTCTAATAATTCCTTCATAAATACAACTTCTTTTACTTTTTTCATTTTTTTCTTTTGCGTTGTCTTTTCATTCTTGGATATTTAAAGTAGTTTTCAGATGTCCAGCTTTTTCACGTTTTCTTGTTTTGTTTTTTGAATTCAGTTTTAGGAGTCGCTAAACACACGGGAGACAATTTTTGTATACTCAATCGTAGTCCTTACATTAAAAAAAAAGTTTCGGCACAGGTGGAAACACATGTGGAAGAGCTGATTTCTAAATTTCTTGATTTATTAAGCTCGTGTTTTATCAATGCTGTTAACTTGCTTTGCTTTTTCTGTTGTTAATGAAGATACAAATGTCCAGTCTTCAAAAATATTTGAAATGAAATGAAATCTTCGGTTTTCGCAAAAACATGTACAGCATTTTTTTTTGATTTTTTTCAACTACTTTTAAAAAGTTTGATTTTTTCAGCTATTTTTAAAAAATGTCGCTCTAGATTTTTTGTCGCTCAACCAAAAAATCTTGTCTCCATATCAATAATGTTTCGTTTTATTCTTTCTTCGGTAACTTTATATTGTTCTGCGACCTCCTAAACCTTCTTTTGCACCACCTTGGTCTTTTTCAAATCTTCTACGCAAGGTTGTTGGAGGATCATTAAATGTTTTTGCAACTGTTTGATATTCCATTTATTATTTTCAACATTCATTAAGACATTTTCCATTGATATTCCATTAATTCTTCCCACCTTTCATTTTCTTAAAGCCAATAATAATTTAATAACAAAATTCTCTAGAAAAAATTGTGATAAATTAAACATAAGATATTTGTATGAGTTCGCGCACGACACAAGGTACGTGTACTAGTTAGGGCACACCGAACCGTAACAGCCCAAGGGAAGTAAGGCAAAATTAATTATTTAGTTTAAGTGTTAGTGTAAAGTTATCAAAAATCCACTTATCCAGTGAAAAAGCCAAAGCTACACAAAGAAGGATCAGGGATGCGAGGAAGAAGGGAGAGAAGGAGGAATGAAAGGAGGATAGAAAGAAAAGATTTTACCCGTATCATGCCTGGCAGTCTTGTCTGAATAGAGAAATTGTTCTAGTATCAGGTGAAATAAATTCTAGTATCAGGTGAAATAAATTCAAATTTATTGCTAGTATAACCTGCGGTTATACTAGTAATAAATTTGAATTTATTTCACCTGATTTTAATAGTGTCATTTCGTAATGGCTGTTACTACAGGCTTCAGAACATGCAGCGACATAGGGTTTGGGTTGGGCAAGTCTCCATTTTATTTTTATATCAAGGTTTTGTCTTCCTGAACTAGCCTAGAAATTGTTTTGCAATTTACTTCTGATAAATTTTTATCTCTTGCCTTAACAGTATTTTAAGTTTATAATTTTGTAATTAGTGAACCTTGCCTGGAAAATAAAAATTGTTCCTGCGGTAATAATAGTGTTTAATTAAAATTTGTCTCACTTGATTTTAGTGAAACCATTCCGTAATGGCTGTTACTACAGGTTTCAGAACATGCAGCGACTGAGGGTTTGGGTTGGGCAGATCTCAGTTTTGTTTTTATATCAAGGTTTTGTTTTACTGAGCCAGCCAAGAATAAGTTTTGCTCTTTATTTCTTAAAATATTTTGTCTTTTGCCTTAAAGGTATTTTATCTTAGTAGTTTAACATTTCTAATTAGTAAGTCTTGCCTAGAAAAAGGTAATGTTCCGCGGTTATACGGGAGATAAATTAAAATTTGTTTCACGTAATTTTAGTGATGTCATTCTGTAATGGCTATTACTGCAGGTTTCAGAACATGCAGCGACTAAGGGTTTGCGTTAAGCAGGTCTTTATTTTGTCTTTGAACAGAGATTTTGTTTTACAGAACCAGCCTGGAATAAGTTTGGCATTTTGTATCTGAAAATATTTCTATTTCTAGCCTTCAAAGAGTTTAATCTGATAAGTTTAAAATTTCTAAGTAGTGAATCTTGTAAGAAGAAAGAAATTGTTCCTGCTTGTTTATACTGGCAATAAATTGAATTTAGTGTCACAATCATTCCCTAATGGCTGTTATTACAGGTTACAGAACATGCAGCAACTGAGGGTTTGGGTTGGGCAGGTCTCCACTTGTTTTTATATCAAAGTTTTGTTTTCCTGAACTAGCCTAAAATAATTTTGCATTTTGTTTCTGATAATTTTTTATCTTTTGCCTTAAAAGTGTTTTTTTCTGATAAGTTTAAAGTTTTCTAATTAGTGAGTCTTGCCTGGAAAAAGGATATTGTTGTTGCGGTTATTCTGGTAATAAATTAAATTTAGTGTCACGTGGTTTTAATGATGTCATTCCCTAATGGCAGTTACTAAGGGTTGAGCAGAACATGCTTCGACTTAGGGTTTGGGTTAGGTATGTCTCCAATTGTTTTTATCATAAGGTTTTGTTAGGCCTCTAACTAGCCTGGAAAACGTTTTGGCATTTTTTTTCTAAATGTTTTGTTTCTCTTGCTTTAAAAGTGTTTTATTTGATAGGTTTGACATTTCTAATTAGTAAATCTTGTCTGAAAATAGAAATGGTGTTTGAAATTTAGAATTTGTGTCAAGTTATTTTAGTGACTTCATTCCGTATTGGCTGTTGCTACAGGTTTTTGCGCATGCAGAGACTGAGGGTGTGGGTTGGGCAGGTCTCCATTTTGTTTTCATATAAAAAAATTTTCTTTATTTTCCTGAACACACCTAGAGTTAGTTTTAATACTTATTTCTTATCTTTTGCCTTAAAACGATTTGATATGATAAGTTTGACATTTCTAGTTGATAAATCTTGCCTTAACTAGAGATAGTTCATGTGGTTAATCAGTTAACAGTTTAAAGTTTGTGTCGAGTGATTTTAGTGATGTTCTTCTTTAATGCCTGTTACTCCAGGGTTCAGAACATGTAACGACTGAGTTTTTGGGTTTCAGCCAGTTTCCACTTTTTTTTTATTATAAAAAATTATTTATTTGCTTTTTCTGAAAATAAAACTTTTCGCAGTGCATTCCTGAAGAGGGGGATCACCATTATCCACTACTTAATTCTGATTGGTTACCATGGCACCAACATTTTTTTACCTCTTACACCCACGTATTAGCGTTTTATGAGCTTTATATTATGAACTTGTTACATTAACGACATTTATATACTTTTATCTCACTCTGGTGATTATCAGTTTTCAGTTTGTTATCTAGAGTTTAGACCATAAATAGTAGCACATATATTAGTATATTTTTTCTTTTTATATTGCCCGTACTTACATTTTTTATCATTTTACTTTATATTTTGTTATTTACTTATTTTATTGCTTTTGTATGGTGCGATAATTTTAGCCATGGTTGCCTTTAATGAACCAGCGGATCGATATTGACTTGTTTACTCATAGACCATTGTTTTATCATTTGTTTAGTATGACTAGAGCGTGAGTTATTGTTCACCTAATCCCTGAGTCCTAAAATTTTCTTCCTCCTACAAAATAGTCTTTACATTCATTTATGATTCTCACCCAATGACATCATCTACAATCTACTTCTATTTTCACATCTCCCAGGTCTACGTGACTGGACGGATCCGTTGGTCACTTTTTGCGACCATTGTGTCGCATAAACAAATAAGTCTTGCCTGAACTAGAGATAGTTCCTGTGGTTAATCAGTTAACAGTTTAAAGTTTGTGTCGAGCGATTTTGGTGATGTTCTTCTTTAATGCCTGTTACTCCAGGGTTCAGAACATGTAGCGACTTTTTTGGGTTTTAGCCAGTTTCCACTTTTTTTTTTATTATAAAAAATTATTTATTTTCTTTTTCTGAAAAAAATGGGCTTGAACAAGTCTGGCATATATTTAATGAAGATTTTTTATGTCTTGCCTTAAAAATATTTTTTCTAATAAGTTTGACATTTCTAGTTAGTCAATCTTGCCTCAAACAGAAATAGTTCATGCGGCTATACTGATTATAATTTATGATTTATGACTTGTATCATTTAATTTAAATAATGTCATTTTTAAATGGTTGTTGAAGTGGTTGTATATCGAACCTGGTCACTCGAAATCTATGTATGTTATTGGTCATTCGAAACCTAGGTGTGCTATCGGTGTAAAAAATCAGAAAAAGTAAAGTGCAACGGAACGCAATTAGTAGGTGGGTTTGTAAACGGAATCCGCGTGTGCCATAGGGGCTTGTATCGTCGCTGTTATTTTTAATTTTATATAATTATATAGTTTTTTTTATTTAAATTGGTAACTTAACAGATTTCTGGCATTATAATGACACATTAAACCAATATACATGGTAAAAAATATATATCATGCGCTGTTTGCTTATAGTAAATATCAAAAAATTATGTGTTTGTTTTTAAAAAAAATTCAGTCTCTAGTCATGGGGGCGTTTGTATGAAATTCAAAGGTGTGTATTTAAGTCAAGGCTCTTTTGTTTGTGTGTAAAAATTAAATTAAGTAGTGGTTTAAATTGTGACGTCCTCCTCAGAACCATACACGTGTCACAGATGACATTTCGGGCAGCATTAGTGTCAAGAACATAACGTCATTCGTCAAAGACGCATCATCGTTATCGACGCTAATGCCCATGATTTACGACATGTTAGCTCTATCGCAATAGTTGCGACCTCACTACGAAAAGTGCCAATACCCATATCTGCCTAATATAGTATAACACCACAGTCCTCCGATATTAGTGGCAAGTTGGTTGTGCGCAAAAGTTTTGGTATCGCGTTTGCTAATATCAATATGTCTGTTGGCTTCCTATATGTGCCTGCGTAGGATCATAACCTATGTGTGTTAGATAACGTAATGAGCAAGAGACAATAATTGAACCTCTTATTCATCCTTTACTAATTCGGATTTACGTTGTTCTCGGTATGTTCTACTGTTAACCAATGGTTTTACAATCTATTATAGAAACGGCGGTAAGTGTGGATAATCTTAGGGTTACAAATTTATCCTTGGTTAATATTGTATATCTTTGATAATACTTAATATTTTAGAGCGTACTGATCTATAGTAGCGCGTATGTTTTATATTAAAAATAAGTAAAGCCACATGTCAAATAATATCTTATCTAATGCTCTATTACCAAATGCTAAATTATGTGATCAAAACAAGGTGATGTAAAGTAAAAAGTATATATTCTAACATTTACAGTGTCTTTGCTACAGCTAGGAGTCATCACTGCTGCTTCCCCTACCTTAATAATAAAAATATCGTATGTTTTCACTTAATTTACCAGTTTACTATTGTACAGATTTTTGTGTTATCGATATTTTTAACAGAAATTAAGAGCAAATTTTAACTTCGTGGTTGTTCTCGGATCTCTTTAGTTTCTTTTTGACAGGTTCCATCGCTGTGTCCAGGTTATTAATATCAAAAAAATGCATTATAAATCATATTTTTGCATATAGATCAGTTTAAAACTGAGTTTCTGAGACTCTCATCAGAATAAATTTCGCATCGTTAATGATTCTCTATAGTGCGCTAATTGGTTTCGTTATTATTTCCTTATAATAATTTAGACTTTAGTTGGTTTAATGATCTGATTTAGTTGGAGCGTTTTGATTTTAATCGATTTGATGACCTAGATTGGATAAATTATACTAGATAATTTATCCAATCTAGGTCATCATAATTTACATGTTAACATAATTTTGTTATTTTCTTTTGAAGTTATAAATGTCTACATTGTTTAAATTAACATAACTGTGATATAATCATGGTTTTTGTACTGCCATGTGCCTTCGTTTAGCCGTCATAGATATCTATTAGAGGAAGGAACAGTAACTTTATCAATTTTACTTTGAGTGCTAGAATGGTCTATCAAGACATTTGTGCTGATGAGCTTTGGAAATCGTATGCTCTGTTGAAACTTTAGTTTTCCTTATTCTTTTTTTCAGAATTTTGTTGGTCTTCACGTGGTTGTGTTACATTAGATTGCGGAAGAAGCACCTTAGAAGTTAAGTAAAACCAAAGACGGGACATAATTATATAATAATAAAAATTTATATAGATAAAAAGATCAAAAGAGATAAAAAATAGTCGGAAAGATTTGGTGTCGTCAGGATAAGTGTCGGAAAAAGTCGTTGATCCGTGTCCCTTATCTTCTACAAGAGGAGGAGAGTGGTATATTTTTTTGTATGATTTCGCGCACGACACAAGGGACGTGTGCTAAATGGAACAGACTGAGCCGTGAAAGCCCAACAAAAGTAAAGCAAAATTAGTTATTTAGTTTGAGTGTTGAGTGTAAAATTAACAAAAGTTAAGCCTAGAATAAGTTAGGCATTTTATTTCTTAAAATTTTTTGTCTCTTGACTTAAAGGTATTTTATTTGTAAAGTTTAACATTTCTAATTAATATGTCTTGCCTGGAAAGAGAAGTTGTTCCTGCGGTTATACTAGTTGTAAGTTTGAATTTATTTTACCTGATTTTATAGTGCCATTCTGTAACGGCTGTTACTTCAGGCTTCAGAACATGCAGCAACATAGGGTTTGGGTTGGGCAGGTCTCCATTTTATTTTTATATCAAGGTTTTGTCTTCCTGAACTAGCCTAGAAATGTTTTACAATAATTTATTTCTGATAAATTTTTATTTCTTACCTTAAAAGTATTTTATCTGATAAATTTGTCATTTGTAATTAGTGAGACTTGCCTGGAAAAAATAATTCTGCGGTTATACTAGTAATTAATTAAAATTTGTTTCATTTGATTTTATTGAAGTCATTCCGTAATGGCTGTTACTACAGGTTTCAAAACATGCAGCGACTGAGGGTTTGGGTTGGGCAGGTCTCCATTTTGTTTTTATATCGAGGCTTTGTTTTACTGAGCCAGCCTAGAATAAGTTTGGCATTTTATTTCTTAAAATTTTTTGTCTCTTGCCTTAAAGGTATTTTATCTAAGAAGTTTAACATTTCTAATTAGTAAGTCTTACCTGGAAAAAGATAATGTTCTTCGGTTTTACTGGCAATAAATTAAAATTAGTTTCACGTGATTGTAGTGATGTCATTCCGTAATGGCTGTTTCTCCAGGTTTCAGATCATGCAGCGACTAAGAGTTTGGGTTTGGCTGGTCTCCATTTTGTTTTTATATAAAAACTTTGTTTTCCTGAACTAGCCTAGAATAAGTTTTGCATTTTATATCTTAAAAAAATAAAATTTTTTGTACTTCATCTGAAAAGGCTAACATTTCTAATTAGTAAGTATTGCTAAGGAAAAGAAATTGGTAATACATTAAAATTTGTTTTACGTGATTTTAGTGATGTCATTTTGTAATGGCTCTTACTACAAGTTTCATGAATACAAGAACATGCAGCGACTGAGGGTTAAGGTTTGGCAGGTCTTTATTTTGTTTTTATATCAAAGTTTTTATATCTAGAATAAGTTTGGCAATTTCTTCCTGAGAATATTTTATCTCTTGCCTTTTCAGAATTTGATAAGATAGGTTTAACATTTCTAATTAGTGAGTCTTTCCTGAAAAAACTTTTTATTGCTGCGGTTATACTGGTAATCAATTAGAATTTGTCTTGCACATAATTTTAGAGACGTCTTTCCGTAAAGGCTGTTATAGGTTTCAGAACATGTATGCTATAGGTTTCAGAACATGTAGCGACTGAGGGCTTGGGTTTGGCAAGTCTCCATTTTTGTTTTTATATAAAGATTTTGTCTTCTTGAACTAGCCTAGAATACCTTTTGGTATTTTATCTGAAAGGTTTAGCATTTTTAATTAGTGAATCTTTACTGAAAAATGAAATTGTTGCTGCGGTTATACCGGCAGTAAACTAGAATTTGTTTCACGTGATTTTAGTGATATCATTCCGCAATGGCTGTTACTCCAGGTTTCAGAACATGCAGCGACTGAGAGTTTGGGCTTGACAGATCTTCATTTTGTTTTTGAATCAGATTGTGTTTTACTGAACCAACCTGGAATAGTTTGGCATTTTGTAACTAAAAATATTTTTGTCTCTTGCTTCAAAACTATTTTATCTGATGAGTTTAACATTTCTAATCAGTGAATTTAGTCTAAAAAAAGATATTGTTCCTAGGGCTAAACTGGTAATCAAATTAAATTTGTGTCACGTGGTTTTTATAAGGTCATTACCTATTTATTGTTACTATAGGTTACAGATCATGCAGCGACTAAGGGTTTGCGTTGGGCAGGTCTCTATTTTGTTTTTGAATAAAGGTTTTGTTAGACTGAACCAGCCTGGAATAAGTTTGGCATTTTGTATCTAAAAATATCCATTTCTAGCCTTCAAAGAGTTTAATCTGATAAGTTTAAAATTTCTAAGTAGTGAATTTTGTAAAAAGAAGGAAATTGTTCCTGCGGTTATACTGGAAAAAAATTGAATTTTGTGTCATGTGATTTTTGTGATATCATTCCCTAATGGCTGTTATTACAGTTTACAGAACACGCAGCGACTGAGGGTTTGGGTTAGGTATGTCTCTAATTGTTTTTATCATAAGGTTTTGTTTTCTCTAACTAGCCTGGAATAAGTTTTGGCATTTTTTTTCTAAAAGTTTTGTCTCTTGCTTTAAAAGTGTTTTATTTGATAGGTTTGACATTTCTAATTAGTAAATCTTGTCTTAAAATAGAAATGGTGTTTGCGGTTATCCTTGTTACAATTAAGATTTTTTGTCAAGTGGTTTTAGTGATGCCATTCCGTATTGGCTTTTGCTACAAATTACGACGACTGAGGGTGTGGGTTGGGCAGGTCTCCATTTTGTTTTCATGTAAAAAATTTTTTTTAATTTCCTGAACAAGCCTAGAGTTAATTTTAGCATCTACTTTTTATCTTTTTTTTTGCATTAAAACAATTTTATATGATAAGTTTGACATCTGAATTATCAGATAAAATACTTTTAAGTTAAGATATAAAAATTTCTGAGAAATCGAATGCAATACGTGTTACAGGCTAATTCAGGAAAAGAAAAACTTAATTTAAAAATAAAATAAAATAACAAGAGCCAGAATAAAAAAGAACGACAACAAAAACAAACGACAACAAAAATAACGCCCTCAAGAAATCAAATCCCCTTTAGATGCCGCCAGAACCAAAAAATCGTTAAACCCAAGAGATACTTTCAAGTTGTCTAAACGAAAGTAACTAAACTCCTCAAAGAAAACAAAATAAAAGAAAAACGCAACATCAGACAAGCAGAAATTTGAGCCATCAATTGCCTAGAGAAGGAATAAAATATAACCATCAAGGAAACAGACAAGGGCGAGAAAAACATCCTCAAAAATGCATCCTCAACACTGACGATTTGTAAAAAAGGTGAACGACCATCTCTGAGACGCGGTGATGTATGAATTACTCACGTACGATCCGTCAACAAAAACAACAATATCGTCAACAATCTCATTGGCTATCTATTAAAAACATACGTTATCAACGAAGGAATAGCGGACTACATGAGACCTGAGTTTCCAGGGCGAACACCACTCTTTTACGGTCTACGAAAAACCCATAAACAATACGCTTCTCGCCGACGCTTCTTTCTCTCCGCTTCTCTATCGTGTCTCGATGATCAGGCCCAACAGACAATATGTCCGAATACGTGACAAAATACCAATCAAACAATAACAAACAAACAAATACAAACAACAATACTCTATGCGAACAAGAATGGTCCCTCCCTACTCCAACATATTCATGGGCAATATTGACAAGAAAATGATGCACAAATTTAAAAAGTCCGTCTTTTTCTGCAAAAGATACATCGACGACATTTTTTTATATTATAAAATATAAACTTATATTGTGTTAAGTCTATTGATTCACAGTAAAAATCGTTGAGCTATTTTATTGATTATAACACTGAATAAATGAATGAATTCTTTCAAATAAAAACTTTTGCATGCTCTATTTTAATATTAAATTTTTCTAGTTAGAAATATACTTTATATTTATTCAAATTTGTAATGGTATTACATTTGAGTAAAGAATAAACAATTTAAAAATTATATTATAGTTTTTTACAATAATGTAATCTAAAAAAATTGAAAATTTTATTTAATAAATTAATCAGTTGCATTTATTATAATTTTTGCGTATTTTATAACGGCGTTTCTAAAACATTAAAGTTCTTAGTCGTTGCCCAAAAGGAGATATCATCTCTAGTTCCATTAAACAAAACCAATTTTTGTTTGACTCATCATTAATCAAAGTCTCATCCTTAGGGGCTGTTCAAATAATACGTGACAGTCTTAGGGGGGGAGGGGGTATTGACAAGTGTCACAAAATAACACATGGGGGAGGGGGGGGGGTGGTTTGCTACAGTATGACGTAATAAATACTTTTTTAAATCAAATTTTGTATCACGACGTAATTTTTTAAAATTGCGAACTCCGAGATAGTTTTATACAATACGAAAATTTTCAAGAAAAATGCTATGCAACACTTCACAAGCTAGCGTTTATTGTTTAAAGGAGTCATAACAAATGAAAATAAAAAAATTAAATTAGCTTTTTTTTAAGTTACTTGTGGTAATTGCAGACATAAAAAGAAATTTTGATTCTACAAACAAAGAAAAACCAGATAGTGGGCGATTATTTAAAAGCAATTTATGTTACCGTTAAAAATCTAATTTTATTTTTTAACGAATATTTGTATCAATATACTAAAAATTTTAGTATTAATAGTTGTTTAAAATTTGATCTTTAAACATCAATATTATTCTTGATCGTCATCTGATCTATAAATGTTTTAGTTTTACAATACTTTAATTTTTAATGCTATTGTTATTATTACTTTTAATGTTTTGTGTCACTCTAATGAATTTGTCGAACTACTTTAGTTACCTTATCATTTTGTTATATATATATGTTAAGTTATTTAGTTACTTTGATATGCAATTTTAGTACTACTATTAAATAGTTGTACTATTAATAATGTTATTATTAATAATATCTTTACTATATACTTATTTAACGTAATGGTTGTAAGGAAAATTAATTTCTTGTTGTTGATGTTGTTATAGATTAAAAATGTCTAGTGAAAAGAAAAACTTTACAAATCTATTTATGAAGGATATTTGAAAGCATTTGCAAACAAACCAAAGCAAAAGTCTCAAGAAGAAACAAATAAAATCTGGTCTGAGATTAAAACAATGGTATTTTATCTTGCTGGACAAAATTACCGAACCAAGTACCGAAGACACCAAAAAAGCGTGCGGTTGAATCTAAAATCACTTTTGATGGCGTGACTGACGCGACCCCATCAATTACAACAAGTGTAGAGTGTGAAAAAGAAAAATCCAATTTCTCAAAAGTTGTAACAAAACAAGCCCCGAAACAAGATCAGTTAAAAAATGAAATTTTTATTTTACAAAAAGATATTGCATATCTCACTGAAAAAAGAAATTGCAACTTGTTGTCACAAGAAGACTACCAAATACTAGGACAAAAGCAAAAACTTTTGGTAGAAAAAAACCGAGATCTGTACTTCGTCAAAAAGCCACTGAACGCCAAACAGCAACCAGACTAAAAAGAAAAAAAGCTATAGAAGCATTAGATCCAGATATTAGAAAAAAGTTGTTTGGAATTAAAAATTCAGTATCAAAAGGTCGACCGCTAGCCTGTGATCAGGACAGTTTAATAAAAGCAATTGTAGATATTGCCATGAAAGGGTCTGCTTCTGATGATAGGAGAAGAACTGAAATGGTTCGAACTGTAAAAGCATTAAATGACTTGGTTGAAGAATTGAAAAATCATGGTTACAATCTCTCGAGATCAGGATTTTACTTAAGATTACTTCCAAGCAGATCATTGGGCACAGAAGGAAAAAGACATGTTAAAATTGCACCTGTCCGGTTAATAAAAGCACAAAATTCTGAGCATATATATCATGCAGACACAAAATTTGCTAAATCATCCATTAGTGCCCTTAAAGAACTTGCGGCAGTCTTGGGTCCTAAAGAAGTGACGTTTCACTCCCAGGATGATAAAACTAGGGTGACAATTGGATTGACAGCTGCAAGCAAACAAGCACCAATGATGATGCATATTGAGTACAAGGTAACTTCAGCTGATTATGATTTTATAATTGCCTCTCAACACAAACTTATTCCTTCAGTAATTGCAGCCATAGAAATTAAAAAGGATTGCATGGAAAAACAAGCAGTCACATACTCTAGCCCAACATACATAGCAATCAGAAGTGCAAAATATGATTCATCAACAGCACTTAGTCACTTAGAAGACATGAATAGAATAAACCATCTTCCTGCATTTAAAAGCAGCTTATTTACTGAAGATGGAGTTAGCAAACCAATCATGAATATAACTGTTGATGGTGGGCCAGATGAAAATCCAAGATATGAAAAAACAATTCATTTTGCCAAGACTTATTTCAAAGAACATGATCTTGATGCAATGTTTGTGGCCACTAATGCTCCTGGAAGAAGTGCCTTTAACAGGGTTGAGAGAAGAATGGCTCCACTAAGCCATGACCTAGCAGGAATTATACTTCCATTTGATCATTTAGGAAGCCATCTTAATTCAAGAGGAGAAACAACAGACAAAGTTATGGAGAAGGCAAACTTTGCCAAAGCAGGTGAAGTTCTTGCACAAATTTGGTCTAGCACAGTCATTGATGGATTTGAAACTAAAGCCGAGTACATAAAACCAAACAGTGAAAAATGTGTACAGTTAAAACATTTTGGAGCAGAGTGGGATGCTAAACATGTCAGAGAAAGTCAATACTTCCTTCAAATTGTAAAATGTAATGATCAAAAATGCTGTGGTCATCGTCGCAGCTCACTGTTTCATCTTATTCCAACTGGTTTTCTTCCACCACCAATTTCTTTGTTCCAAGGAGAAGATGGTCTTGAATGCAATAATACAAAGAAAAACTTTGCATCTCTCTTTTTAAACTTATCACTTTGCAAAACAATTTTGCCCATGACAGTTACAAAAAAGTATCCCAATGGATTGCCATACCACTACTTATGTCCAAGCATTTAAAATTCCTTACCAAAAAGAGTTTGTACCATTTGCAGTTTATATTTTGCAACTATCAAATCAATGAAACAACACAAAACAGTTTGCTCAAGTATTAGATAATCGAATGAAATTCAAAAAGTTAGACCTCAACGCTTAGTTGCTCAACGTCTATCTGAACTCATGTGTGTCTTTTTAAATTCGGACAAAGAAACAGTTGAGTGGTATGATCAAGATGATGTTGATACCTCTGACTTCAACTGGCCTTCAAAAATTATTGAAGAACATGGAACTCCAATACTTGAAGGTCAAAGTCCGATTTGGGAACAAATTTAGGTTTTAGACAGATATTCATCAATTATATTTTTTTATAAAAATAAACTATTACAATTAAAATATAAACTTATAAAAAATTTATTTTGTCACGTCACACAGGGTGGGGGGTAGGGGGTTCTTCAAAATGCCACAAAATTTCACATAGGGGAGGGGGGTGTTAGAAAAACGACAAAAAAAGTATCACGTATTATTTGAACAGACCCCTTATACTGTATTTGTCTCTGCATGTTATAAAAACTTTTTCGTCTAGTTTTTTCCTCCTCACTTAATCTCTTTTTTTCCATCTTATTGTTTTCCTGACTCGTACAACCTACAATTTTAAATTTAAGTCTTCTGTCAACCGTTTCCTTGCTCTTTAATTCTTTGTTTTCTAATAACTTCCAACTTAGTAGTGGTTGCTTTTAGCCTTGTTGGAGTGAATCAGAATTATTTACAGAGTGAATCAGTGTGTTTGACATGTTCAATAACCATAAAGTTTAACTATTGTGTCATCCAAATTCACTTACATTGGAAATGTTTCTTTAAAAGTAAGTTTCTTATTTCAATTTAATTGATTCAAGTTGCTAATAATACAGACAGGTTACATACCGATTTTTTTTTTATACTTACCGATTTTCACTTTTTGAATTATTTTTTACCCTTGATTAATACGTAAATTTAAAGTTTGGCTAAAATATAGTATCAGTTTTAAGTTCACCATTTTTTATTTTTTTATTTATTATATTATTTTTAAATTAGGTTATATACTAACTTTAGTATTGATAACTGTAATTTAAAAATATGTCCATATTTGGGTATTTTATGCCCTTTCAGATTCCCGAAAAATCACTCAGCTAAAAAAAGGAGTTTACTACCTGTTTTTTGTCTCGACATATAATAATGGTTTAAAAAATCTTACATCACATGGTGCCAAAAAAAAACTCAAAATGTTCCAAATCCCATGGTTTATATATGATTTTTATATAATTTTAAATATTTTTTTATACAAAGATACCATAAAGAAGTTATATTAAAATTGTTTGTAATTTTTTTATTTTTTTATAGATGGCATGCACCAAAAACCAAATCTTGTCATATCCCATCAAAAAATACTGCATCTGTTTCTTTTGCACCTGTTATAGAAAGAGTACTAACTCATACTCAGCAATACCAGAGCGTAATGTCATATTTACAGCCAATAGCTTTAATTCTTGCAGATCTTCCTCCTTCAAGTTTTGTTAATGCATTGGGTAAAGACGTTGGAAGATCACAGTCGCACCACGATCACAGTCGCACTCAACGAATGTCAACAAACACAAATATCCAAAGTAATGGCTCAACAGAATTTGATTTAAAGAACTCTTCTGAAATTGGTAATAGGTTTTATTTCTTCGAATGTGTATTTATGTACATTTGATATAAATAAAAAAGAAATAATGTAATATAGTAATACAAAAGTAATAAATGTTTTTAAATATAAAAGTTAACTGTAGTAAATATATTTATAAAAGTAATTTAAGATAAGGTAATGGGGCTTGATGAAGAAAAAGAACAATTTGGCTTTTCAATTGATCAGAAAGAGGTAGAACAATGAAAAGAAGAACCAAGCATGAAATTCAAGGAAAAAAAATTGAACAAATCAAAAGAGACGAAGTTCCAACAAAGTTATTTAGCCAGTCAACTCTTTTATTAAAACCTATTGTCAGAAAATCTTTAGGTAGACCATAAAACTTAAAGGTAGACCATAAAACTTAAAGGAAGACCATAAAACTTAAAGCAGCGGCTCTTTTACCATACAATTAAAAGGCATGAAAAGTTGCGTCCGATAGATAGGCAAATTATAAGTTTGCGATGGTTAGTATCCGATGACGATGCTAATAAAGCTATAAATTTTTGTTCAAAATTGTCAACTACATCATTAAAATCAGTCACTGATATGCGAGCTGCTGAACCTTGAGTAGATATTCAACAGTAAAAATTTTTTTGGATGATTCGGCATGGATGGCTAAGTCATTTTTTTCCAAAATTGGAAAACCAAGTCAAAAATTTAAACAAAATCAGTCGATGTTGCGCTCTTTGCCATCAGTTAGATGATCCAGCACAGGAAAATGATCCAGCAACGATTACTGTTGGTAAAAAAAAAAAAATCGTTCGCTCCAATGCAATAAATGTTTCTCATGGAACCACTATGGTTGCTTGGGTATTGAGCGAAATACTTTAAGTAGTTGGTTTTGTCAGGGATTCTATTACTAATTTGGTAATTTTTAAATTATTATTTCAGACTGATCTCATTATTATTTTTATTTTTATTTTTTTTTTTATTATATTAAACTTAGCATTTTTAATCATTTTTTATTTTTGTGAAAAAACTTCTTTGTTTTTATAAAACTGAAGTTTAACTTTTTATAAATTGTTTATTTAACGAAAACCATAATCAAGAGTAAAGTATAGTAAACTAGTATTTGTTTTATTAATGTGACCGTGGTTTTTTTATTTATATTCTAATATATACCAAATATTTTATTAGACAGATTTTGATAAAAAGTCTCTTTAATATATTGATGCTTATATATAGAACATATGTTTCATCAATTTTTATTTATTGTATTATATGATTCAGATACATACTTGTCTCATACTTTGTAATCTAAATGGTTTAAGTCTTGATGAGGTGACACCATACCCGTTCCCTCATCATAGATTTGCATTAACAAAATTTAAAAGACATTTTGCAAAGACTGCGGAAGTTTTAGTCAGATTAATGCTTTTAACAAAATGCCCAAAATTCAAAAAGTTCCGATGCTACATTTTAGCTATATCCAATACTATGAAAATTTAAAAAAATAAAAAATAAATGAAATTTGCAATAATAAACCAAATATGACTAATTAAGTCTTACTAACCACAGCTTAACGGGTGATGCGGAAGTTATCGAACAAATCCTAATTTCATTATTTGAACATAATAATTAGTTTTTTTGGTTTTATGCGTAGGCATAAACGTTCTATAAAATATAAACTTTATTATTTAAAACACAATTATTTAAAATGAGGTTAAACGCAGCTGAACGAGAATCTTTTCGAAAACGACTAAAAATGTTTTTTGTGAATAAACCTTATATAAAAAAAAAAAAATCGTAAATCATTTTGAAAAGGAAAGATTTGCTCGAAGTACAATATATGATAACCTAAAAAGACTTGAAACTGTTCAATCGTTTTCTGATAGAAAGCACCCTGGTCGTCCGACATCCTGGACTAGAGAAAAGAAAGCCGAATTTACGAGACTTGTCAACAATCGAAAATAGGTCAGTCAGAGAAAAATAGGTATTAAATTCGGTGTAAATCAATCAACAATTGGCCGTCAGTTAAAAAAAATGAATATTAAATATAGAAAACGTGAAAAGACTCCAAAATGCACTATAGAACAACAAATAAAGGCAAAGAAAAGAAGCAGGAAACTAGTTAATCAACTCTATAACACAAAATCGCTTCTAGTCATCGATGACGAAAAATACTTTTGTTTTGCAGGGGACAACAAGCCTGGAGATTCTGGATACTACACAAACAACAAAAACACATGCCCAGAAAGTGTTCGTTTTATAGGAAAAGAGAAATTTCCAAACAAATTATTGATGTGGATAGCCATATCTGACCGTGATATGTCCGAGCCATTGTTTCGCACTTCCAAGGCTGTAGCGATCAATTCATTAATCTATATTAATGAATGTTTAGAAAAACGACTTCTTCCATTTATTCACAAGTATCATGGAGACTTTAACTATTTATATTGGCCAGATTTAGCAAGTTCTCATTATTTTAAAGATTCTCTAAATTGGATGGACCATTATGTCTATTACGTTGATAAAAAATCCAGTCCCCCAAATGTGCCTCAAGCACGACCAATTGAAAATTTTTGGGGACATTTGGCACAGAATGTTTACGAGGGAGATTGGCAAGCTTCAACAGAGCAAGTTTTGATTGATGGCATTACACTAAAATACAAGAAATTGATTTAAACTTTTTACAGTCGCATCTGGAAGGCGTCAAAGCAAAGTTGAGAGCAATTGCAGATGGTGGTGTTTTTTCATATAAAAAATTATAAATTTTTACTAAAAGATAAATGCTTTATTTAAAAAAAATATAATAGTAGTTTGTTTTTTCATTTATAAATAAGTTATTGACGTTTTTATTTTGTCCGATAACTTCCGTATCACCCGTTATGTTTGCTGTACTACTTATTTTGTTGATTGCTCATCGAAATTGTTTCGGCAAGTGTATGAACTCAATGGCGAATTTAGACGAAAGCTAAAATAGGTTATATGACCTTATAGGCCTATGGTAGATACGAGGCCCTACGCGCCACAAGAAAAAAACAAAGAAAAAAATGAAAAAGAAAGTTAGAATGAAAAAGTAAAGTCATCTACAGCTTTAATTTCTTTTGAATTTACGGTTTCAAACCAAATTTATTTGTCTAATAGTTATACAAATGTTAAGTAGAGATGTGCCGGGTACCCGGATCGGACCCGGGGACCCGGCAAATTGGCTGTTTTACCAGGTACCCGGTATCGACCATTTGTTGCAGTACCCGGTACCGGGTATCTTCTTTTTTATCTTAAATTGATTTTTCTTTTAGTTTCTACCAATAAACTTTAACCAATAAACTTCTTGATATAATTCTAAGAGCGTTATGTAGTCGATAACCACAAAGTTCTAATAACTTAAAACAATCTCACTTAAAATATTTTTTAATATATTTCTGCAAAAAAATTTATACGGATACAAAAACTGTAACGCTAAATAAAATAGTTTGAGAATACGAATAAAATGAATAGGGGTAAAAAATATTTAATAGCTTCTTTTTATTCTGTTAGAACACAAGATAATTTTTCTTCTTTCGAATGCTGAAAAATTTATTGTTTTATATAAAGTAATCAAAAACGTATGATATCAAACGTACTTTCATTATCTTTACAGAAATTTTATTTGAAAGAAAAATTATGAATAAAAAGTATAGCGTGGAAGTTTTTTGATATAAGCACGAATTTGAATATTGATGACCACAGATCTATCTATATGATAGATCTGTGGTCTCACTTGCTCATATGATAACTCATATGAGCAAGTGCAAACTATGTGATAGTTAAGTTACGAGAGGAGGAAAATCTTTAAAGTCTTATGGAACTACAGCAATGGTAAAACATTTGCTTTTAAAATACTCCTAAGAGTTTGAACTTACGGGGAAAAAAAAGGTTCAATCATTTCCGTCTATTTCTGAAACCTCAGTTGCTTCTACCACCAATACAGTACAAAGTAACATTATTCAGGCTTTAAACAAAAAAAAACTATGGAATATTGATGACCGCAGATCCATTCGAATCCATAAAATAATAGAAAAACTTATCACATTGGATATTCAGCCATTTTTTGTTGTTGAAGATACGGGATTTAATGAACTGATTAAAGATGCTTACCCCAGTTACGAATTACCATGTAGAACATATTTCCGCCAAAAAGTTATCCCTAGCATGTATGATGAACTATTGCAAGATATAAAAATAAAAATCTCCGCGGCAAACTATTTGTCTCTGACGACAGATATTTGGACAGCGGATACTGCGAAATTCGCATTCTTAAGCATTACTGGACATTGGATAGATCCAACTAAATTTTCCCAAGAAACTGCTGTTCTTCGAGTAATTCATTTTCCGGAAAATCACACAGGTGTTCGAGCGCAAGATGTTGTTGACTCTGACTCCGACGATGTTCCACTAGTTAAAGCTCCAGCCTCTACTGGATTCATTAGCATTGATGATTGTTTTAAAAATGTAGCTTTTATGAGAACTGGAAGAAAGCAGAGTGAAAAACTTTCCGAAGCAGAAAAGAAAACTAATAGATATTGAAGTTGCTGACATAATTAAGAAGCAAACAATATTAAGGTCTGCAATTACTCAAGAAATAGACAAATATTTATCTCTGCCTCTTTTAGAAAATACAGGTTGTCCGTTTTGTGGTGGAGTAAATGTGGAATGCAATTCAAAAAACTAAAAAAGATGGCATTAAAATATCTTTCAGCACCTCCGTCATCAATAGAAAGTGAAAGGTTATTTATTGCTGGTGGGGACATATACGAAGCAACAAGAAGCAGACTAAAAGCAGATAACGGAGAATACCTAATGTTTGTTTATTGCAATCTAAAGTTAATAAAACAATTAAAATAAGATGCAGCAAATAAGTGTTGTTTAAGTTCTTTTTATTTGTTTAAATTTGTTTTATTTTAATCACACTACAGTCGAGAAGGTCTACCCTTTTTTTGCAATTCTTTGTCTCTCTTAAGGGGGCTCACCCCCCTCAAAAATATTTCGACAACTTCCAAGCTCATAAGATTTTTAGGGTATTCATTGGAAAGGATATTATAATAGTGTTTAAAAAAATATGTTTTCATTTTTAAAAAATGTCAGCTGTTGCCATGGTTACAAATTCAAAATGGCGAAAGTCATAAATTCTTGAAATTTGGAAAGCTAATTCCCTTGGGTTGGTACACTATTTTTCAATAAAACTTTCTAACTTTATTTATTTACATTAGATGCATGCAATAAACCAAAAAAAAGTGAAATATTATTTCGGGAAGAATGACTTTTTGAGTTCTTAAAAAATTAGCAATATTTTTCTATATTTTCAGCATAAAATTGAAATTTAGACAAGTTAATCACAAACAATATAAAATATTTAAATCAAACTTTTGGTTTATTGCATGAAACAATCTATTATGTGTGTTGTGTGAAAATACCAGCTCAAAAGCTATAATAGAACCAAAGTTACCACATTTCCAAATTCTATTAAATTCGGAAAAAATGCAATCTGAGAAAATAAGCAAAACGTAAAACATTTTGAAAAAAGAGTTATAGTAAGATATTATATTTTAAAGCTTTTCAATTCTAAGCATAATAAAATCAATTGAAAAGGTGTTTTGATAATGGAAATTTATACAACATCTACATTATCTATAATTTCATATAAAAAGACTATATTACATGAAAAACATTTTTTATCAAAAAAACGATATATAACTAAAAATAAGAAAACAGCTTATCCAGAATAAAAAAACTAAATAAAATAAAAAACAACATCTTTAAAATTAACTTCAAAATAATCCTGTTTTATAGGTTTTTCCTTTATTTTGCTTTTTTTTCATCCTTTTTGTTTTTTTTTTGTCCTCTAATTTGACGACGACGTAGAACATTTTTAACTTTATTATGTTTTATTGAATTTTTAATCCTTTTGGTATTGATTTTATCACACCCAAATATAAAATCCTGGAACAATATTTAGTCTTTCATACAATTTAATAACAGCTTTAGCTCCAATGTTAAAGTTAAAATGAAACAGTAAGTTGAAATGCAACTTACTGTTCCATTTAGCGATGAAAATCCTCGTCTTTGTCAGGTGCCATCAAATGACACTGGTATATCATAAAAATTATTCTGTGGTTGATTTTTGGATAACTCTTTTAGTTCTTGAGCTGCATCATCCATAGTTTGAGTGGCAATAAACTTAACACTTTTTTTTAACTTAAAAACAATCTTGTTATAGTTATTTGATGTAAATCGTGGTGGAAAATTCATAAGTGCATTAAAGCGATTAATATCAGCAAAGCCTTGACCACTTCTACGCATTGAGTATACTATTCTGTAGTTTATATCAAACCCTGGTGACATAAATGGCAGTTTTTTTGATGTCCAAAATGAATGCTCCCATTGGCAAAAACATTTTACAGTCATTTTACTTGCTTATCAATGTTTTAAACTTTAACTTAACTTTAAACATGAACTTTATTTACATTGAGGACAACCAAGAACTGAAATTAAGTTTGATAAATTAAACATATCCAAAATTCTATTTCCAGTAATACCATCATTTAAAGGCTGAGAAATAGCATGGCTTGACAGCTTAGTAAACGATCTTGTCTTTGGTAATGATGCTGAAGTACTTGGAATATAATATAATAGTTCAGATTGCATGGACACGAATTGTTTTTTGCTTGTGTATTGATTTCCTTTAAATTTTCTTTTCTTTTTGAAAAATTAATACTTCACAGACTCAGATTAATCAAATAAGATTATCTTTTAAGAAAAAGGTGTTGTAGATAAGTGGAAAAGAGAAAATAAAATTGTTGCTATGGACGTTGCTAATAAGGTTATTTTTGACTATGATCAAATAATCAAGAAATAGACATACTTATGTGTTTTTTTTTGAAAATTTTAATTCAGAATCAGATTCCTCGTTAATTTTTACACTTGAAACATGAAAAATCAAAAATTTCAAAAAAAATTATTTTTTTGCTATTTTGACAGGGGTGAGCCCCCTTAATCTTTTACTTTCCCTAATAAAACTTTCAGTGGCGGAACTTCAAATTTTTCCCCCTTTCACACAAAATATTATTTAGGCCCGAACCACCAGGAGAGAGAAATAATATTAAACTAAGTATAGTTATTAAAAAAATGTTGCACAATTTTTGAAAAAATTTAGGCCCCTACAACTAACGCCCCTTACCCTGCGTTGCGGGGTTTTGCTAAATGGTAGTTCCGCCACATAACTTTTGGTTAGATAGCGTAAAAAGCGTATTTTGTGTGAATAGTTCATCGCTAAGGATTTCACAAGTTTTTATTCCAACTTTTAAAAAAATGGACTCAGTGCCGGGTACCCGAAATTAGACCCGGTTTTTCAGCCGGGTACCCGGAGTCGGAGACTCGGAATAAACTGGTTTCGACACATCACTAATATTAAGTATTCGAAATTCAAATACTATTTATCATTATTCTGTAAATAAATAACGTTTAACTATATTATATTAATGTTTAACCTTATTATTATTAAATTAACGTTTTAATTTTATGTTTTCATTTTATAAGACATCTATAATTCTAAAAAATGTCGCTTACTTATGTTAATACTGTGTATTACAAATATTTTTCTTGATTTTTATGATTAAATGCAAAAGGAGGGACGCTGGGGACGCCGTCGAAACTTTATCCTATGGTTTCCAAATTGTTAAATCAGCATCTGTATGAACTGAAAAACAGAATTTATTTGTAGATATTGCGCATAAGCTTGAAATAAGCCATATACTTAATATAAAATGAATTATTTTTTTTCCTACTTTTAAAATAATATAATAATCATTGTGCGTGTATAACAATTTAATAAAAATTTCAAATAATTTTAGTTTATTTCCGGCATACATACTCTACCCCATAGAAAATGAATAAACAAAAATAGGAGGTGCTAAGAAAGAACGATTAAGAAAGAAAACACGTTTAGAGAACGATGGCCAGAAATGTAAAAAGTTAACAAACATGTTTGCAACATATTTTAGTACTAACTCAATTGTTAATATCAATATGGTTGATGTAGCAACAACAGAAATAATTACTGATCTTCATCCAATTTGCAATGCCGCTGATGCGGTATTATTATCACCTGATGAGACAGATGCACGTGGTTCTAAATTTCAAACGGTAGATAGTTTTGATGACAATGAAAGCTCTTATCCTTACTCTGACACTCAATATAATTTAAACAGTAATCAATACGAGCCAAGTGAAGAAACTCAAAACAAATATTATTATTTTTTGAAACCACGAGCAGACATTTTGAAATCATTTTTTAAATTTCATCCGAAGCAAGACAATTTTGATCTAAACGGTAAAATTAATTACCAGAGCGTTTATTTCAGAGATAACAAACCTCGTCACTGGCTGACCTTTGAAGAAAACACACAAAAGTTACTTGTTCTTTTTGTCTGGCATTCAGCAAACCTTCAGATTAATCAACGTTTATTAGTGGATATAACATTACAAATTCCAAACGTATATATCAAAGAATATCAGAGCATGAAAAAAGTGCACTCCATACAGCCTGCACAGAGCCGTGTGTTTTAAAAATTAATGCTAAAGTAAATGTAATATCGATAGTCAATTGCACATCAACAACTGGAAAAGGAATGTGTGATTTGGTTAGTGGCGTTTTTGAAAAGGTAGGCATTGATGTAAGTAAATGTATAAGCAATGCAACCGATAGAGCCTCTAATATGCAAGGTCAATACAATGGATTCAATACCTGGTTAAACAAAGTTTCCCCAGGTCAGATTCATATTTGGTGTTATGTCCATGTTTTAAATTTGGTAATGGATGACGCTACTAAAAAAGCTGTTTAAGTTGTTACCTTATATAGTGTTTTGAACACATGTGCAGTATTTTTACGGGAATCATAAATTACTCTTCAATGTTTGGCATAAATTTAGCAAATTGAAATATATATCTGTAATCGGTGAAACCCGTTTGTGTGGGAAAGACAGAGCTTTTACTAAGGTATTCGTAAATTTCTTTATCAAAACCTCCGATCAAGAAACACAAGTTATTGATTTTTTGTACATTGACACGTTACAATTATTTCGTGATACTTCTACATTAGGCCACTGTCATGTATATGATAACACTTGGCTCAGTGTGGGATTTATGTATTATGGATATATTATTCGTTTGCCACAAAAAAAAAAGTCAAAAAACTTTTAATCTTTTTGGTAAATACAATAGAAAATCTTGGAAATTCCACATGTTGTCACTTAAGGTCCGTAAATAAAACTAAACTTTCATGCGTTTTTAATTTTTTAAACGTAGATACATTGGAAATATACAGCAAATGCGGAGATTTGCGTTCTATAAAAAAACTATTTACCAAACTAAAACGTAAACTAATTGTTTTTAAACAAATATTTTAAAATATATTAACTGTAATCGAAGAATAATTTCTTGCTTTATTTTTTACTTATAATAAATTCGTATTGTCGTATCAGCATGAGCTCAAAAAAACTTGGAAGACCTGCGAAGGTTTTAAACAAAACTCGTATTAATAGTAGAAGATATGCTGGAAAAGCTTCTGATTTACCCGTGAGTGATCTACGAACTTACAAACAGCTCATTCAATACGGTTACAAGATTGAGAAAGAATTATTTAATGGACAGAAAATTGATTCTGTATCAATCGTGACAGAAGTCAATAGTGACTTGCAAAAACTTTGGTATAGAGTTAATCCAAATCTACCTCTGATAAAAGATAAACCATTAAAAAATAAAATATCCTGAACATTTAAAAAAGTATTATCTGCAGAACGAATTCAATCTAAAAACCATAAGTCCAGTATAAGCTGGTTAGAAAAGAAACTGGAAACGTTGTTTGATTTGTCTGCTTGCCGGTGCGATCTTCCAATTATTGATGACTGTAAAGATAGGTAAATATATATTTGTAAACATTTTTTAGTACAATTTGTTTAATGTTAAGTGAAAAAGATTTTATAAGGGTTGATGAAAATTTACTATCCTATTCCCCTCGCCTTCTACTAAGGTATTAAGGTAAAGTCTTTATCCATAAACTAAAGAATGTAAGCCTATATAATAAATAATTTCTATATTGTCTTGATTTTATAGTAAAGTAATATACATTTAGGCAAATCGGCTGTCGGAAAAGCGACTGCACAATGAAATACATAGTTTGTCTCTGTGAGGAAAGCAGAAAGGTATATCATGCAATTTTTATCAACATTTACTGTTAGAATTGATAAATATGGAGGGTTGGATAAAAAAGAGCCGTAAGTCATTTTAGCATTTACTGCTTATTTACGAAGTTATGGTCAAATGATTAGTGATCATGAAATTTGATTCATTTTATTCGCTTTAAATTTTAATATTTTTAAATTTTAAAATACTTGACTTATTTTAGGTCCCCGTTCTGGAAAGAGAATATTTAAAGGATCAAAGATGCAAGATAGGACCAAAAGGAAGTTGGCAGTTATGCAAAGTAGACCAAGTGGAGGCAACTGGGGTTGCCAAAATATAAATTACACAGGAAAAAGAGGCCACTAGAGAGCTAATTAGACAGAGAAGTCTTCAAACAACATCAAAACTCGAGTCAGACGGTAATTTTAGTGCTGGATCTTCAAGTTTGGATACAGCTGAAAGTGAAGAATTTGAGGAGCAAATCATAAGTGAAAGAAATTACACAGACTTATCTAATTTAGCCAAGGCTGCAATATGGTATGAAGTAGGTGATGCTGCTGCAGCTGCATAGCAACAGCTGTGTTAATTGACTACGGAATAGTAACTGAGAGTAAAAAATCTCAGATAGTAACGGAATAAAAGATTTTTTGTGAAAAGGTACGAGTGGCTAATTCAATTGACACAAAGCATCGTCAAGAAGTTTCACAAATAAAAGTAATTGGTGTTGATAGCAAGAAAGACAAAAATTCATTAGTTTATGTGATGAAATACAAGAGTAATAGGGACCCTTTCTTTTATCGAACTACCAAAGATGAACATCACCTCACTTTTACTTGTGAAAATGACCCTTTCTCTGGAAATTATCTAACTCATACTATAATAGAAAATGGTAAAGGTAGTACTATGGCTTCAGCAACGTTAAATGTGCTTTTTGAATATGATAGTATTAAAAGCTTGGAAGCGATTGTTCTTGACAATACAAGTTCTAACACTGGCGTAGATAATGGTTTAGTTGTCAAATTAGAAAAGCTTTTGAATCGTAGCATTCATTTAGTTGGTTGTTTACTTCACCAGGATGAGCTACCTCTTCGTCATGTTATATCTGAAATAGATGGAAAAACTAATGATCCTAAAAAGTATAAGGGCCCTATTGGTGAACAAGCGTCTGATACATTCATGCATGAAAAACCATTGGTTCAGTTTGTTCCTATTGATTCCGAGATAGAGTTATATGTAAAGCCCAACATTGTTGGCGATCTGAGTACGGACCAGCGTAAACTTTATGAGAATCGCACTGGAATAGCTAAAGGTTCCATTTCTGTCAAGTATGCTAACAGAAAACCTGGTCTAGTCTGTCATGCACGCTGGTTAACTCTTGCTTTGAGAATTATGATGGTTTATACAAGAACCGAGTTACCTACACATGATTTAAACCGCATAACAAAGTACATAATACAAGTTTACTGTCCTATGTGGTTTGCCGTTAAAAGTTCAGCGCATTACAAAGATGCACCAAGGCTTCTCCATAAAACAATTCAATTAGTCAAGAAACAGGATAGCAGAATTCAAATTATTGTATTGAAAAATTTTCAGGGTAACTCCTACTGCTGCTGTCAAGAAAACTTTCTTTATGCTATGCTGCTAGACGATGAAAAAGTTGTAAGAGACCATGCTCTTAATCAAATCTTGAAGATTAGATTATCCAGGGAAACAAATCCAGATTTCAAACCTAAAATCAAAGCTAAGACAGTTATGACCTTGAACTTCAATGCTGATGTTTGGACCAACTTAATTGGGGTTTCTTCAATACAAATTGAACCTCCTACGTCAACTTTTGTATCTTCAAATGAATTACTACAAGCTATTCAAACCGGCAATAAACTTTCTCTAACTGAGTTGCCAAACAATTCTCAGTCGGTGGAAAGAGCTGTAAAACTCACATCTGAAGCTTCTAAAAAGGTTTATGGGCGGGTAAAGAGACATAACTTCATTCTGGCTAAAAACCAAAGCAGAGCCGAAAACAAGAGAAACGTGAAAAAGTCAGAATATCGTGTAATTATCTCAAAGCAATTTTACAAACTTGTTTTTACAACAATTTTACAAACTTGTTACAAATGTAA
>NC_088933.1:4782500-4790000 GCF_038396675.1 Hydra vulgaris
ACTTTTAAACCTCCTAGCTTTCTCTTGTAGAACTTGTGAATGTAGTTACTCAACCTACGTTAGTAAAAGCTTGCATAGACCCATTAAATCAACGACTGTAATAGTATTTCGCAAAATAGACAAAGATCTGTCTGTAATTAATAGATTTTTCAAGAACATGGTTCCACCAATAGCACAGCAACCTTTCATCACACACAAGGTGAAATTAATAAAGTTTATGTACCTATTCCTCAAATGGCATTGAAAAAAGCAGAAGTTAAACCAAAGGAGATGACTGAAACATCAGATCTAGCTTTATCAGGTGATGCGTCATTGCAAAGGAGAGGATTCTTGTCATTAAATGGATTTGTATCGTTAGTTTGTGTTAAATCAGGTAAATGTATTAATTATCGTGTTAAAAGTAAGCATTGTACCATGTGTGATACTTGGGAGAATAAAAAAGACTCAAATACTATGCTTTTTGTGATATCGCTAAAGATCATATGATTCTATGGAATCTAGTGGTCTGGTCGCTATGTTTCGTACGTCAGAACAGTTCAAAGGCTTGCGATATACTGAATGAAGATAAAAATATAAAACCCTAACCTTGATGAAGAAAGGGTATTAAAGACAAAACTAGTGAAAAGAAGTGAATTTCTATGGTGCTGGTTTTAATTTACTTAAATGCATTGTAATTTATTATTTACATTTTATTGTAAAAATCTATTTTGAAAATCATCATTTTTCAACCGGTGCGGTTCATAACTTATAAAAAACTTATCCAAATTATTTAAAAAATTTAAGAAGTGTTTATTATTATATGAAGGGTCTCTAAAATTAATATTGTGCTATTTGGATGATCAGAACTTATTTAATTTTTTTTGGGGAAGATATTTTTTGTCTAAATTTTTTGCTTTTAGTAATTAAGTTGTGAAAATTTCTTTCCAAAAAAAAACTGGTTCTAATAAAGCGTTTAGTTTCACAGTTACGATATATATTAAAAAAGAAGGTACTATAGTGGCATACTGCTAATTTTTTTTTAGGTACTATAGTGGCATACTGCTATCTTCTTAATTAAAAAAGAAAAATTTTTCATCAAAAGATTTTTAACTGACTATATTTTCTAAAGATGACCAAAATCGATTAACACATTTTTGAAATCAGACTTAAAACTCATATCGAATTTAGAAATAAGAATGTCATTTAAACATATGGAATAAGAATGTCAATTAAACATATGGAAATCCATAGTTAATATTAAAAATATGGAAATCCATAGTTAATTGACTACTCATTTTTTTCAAATTTAACTATTTTCAATTGTGTTATAAAAGTCCTTTAATTAATGTTTTGATTAAGTGACTTTTAGTTGATTTAATCAAATTCAATTACAACACAAGTTAATATTACAAAATAAAAATAACTACATATAATTGATCGGAATTACACTCTTTTATGAAACTATATAAGCAGAAATAAACTTTTACAAAAAATAATTTTAAAATATAAATAACAGTCTCTTTTTAAACGAAAAGGATTTTCTAAACTATCAAGTTTTTTTTTTTGAACTTACAGTGATAATACTTTTACTTTTTTGAGACTTTCAAAACTTAATATCACAATCAAGATGATTTTACAGATTTCAACATTTCTCTAGTAACTGGTATAACTGGATCATTTTGTTGATTTGATAATATGTGATCGTTTACAATTCTTAAGGCAATCAGAAAATCTTCACTTAAATTTTTTAGGGTTAGGGTTAATAATATGCGAGTACCAAACTAAACTTTTAATTTTCTATGACAGCTATAAAAGTCTATCAAATTAAGCATTCATATTAGAACCATTCACACCAATGCACAGTGATTTAGAAACACTTAAAATTTGGCCAAAATACAGTTTTTTGAGTAACGCAATTTAAAAAAATTAGCGACGCAAAAGCTAACACGACGTAATATATATATATATATATATATATATATATATATATATATATATATATATATTATATATATATATATATATATATATATATATATATATTATATATATATATATATATATATATATATATTAAAATTAAAAAGTTTTGTTCAGAAACGTCAAGAAAAACTCTTAAAACATAAAAGTTAAAGGGAATTAGGTCGTATTAGCATTTATGCCGCTAATTTTTTTATAAAATGATCTTTTTAAAACCACATTATTTCGAAATGGGGCAAGTTGGGGCAGCTAACTTTTTTAGTTTCTTATAGAATGATACAAACTCTCTTTAAAAAACAAATCAGCTTCGCGAAGGAATTCTAAGGTAAAAAGTCCTAGCATTATAAAAATCAGTTTAAACTCGTTGCAATTGCATTTTTTAAATGCATTTCTTACAGCGTGTATAAATACATATTTCAAATATTTTCATAATTTAAGATAAAGTTATCTATTATCTTTGTATATATAGTAAATTAAATTGAAAGGTTTTGTATTTAGGGAGAAAATCAAGATTTAAAAATGATAAAATTTTAATTATAAAAAAAAACCGTTTACGGTCACTTTCAAACATAAATTAACGTTTGAATCTTTTATTTCAATACTTATTTTTTTATATATTTTATTATTTTATTACCGTTAAAATCATAAGAAACTGTAAGAAATAGTTAGCTAATAACATTATTTTAAATTACGCTACTAAAAAAATTGTATTTTGGCCAAATTTTAAGTGTTTCTAAATCACTGTGCAATGTGTATAGTGCATAAACTTTATATTCAGCTTGATTTTCACGAGAAACCTAACGAAATGTTCAAAACAACTTTTCAGCAGTGCAATCACAAACATTGACAACTCAACAGAATGTAGCTATAATGCAGTTAATTTTTTAGACTAATATTGTATTATCTAATAGGTTTAATAAATTGTTGAGTTGTAGAATCGGTAAATTTAAATTTGAAAAGAGTTTAATTCAAATCCTCTAACAATAACTTTAATATAAAAACATGACAGACTGAATGGTGCATAAGGACTTTGTTTTGCTTTGTTTGAATCCTTTGGCAATTTTTGAATATGAAAACATCGTAATTGATCAAGTCAAAAGAATTATTAGACGACATACCTAAAATCATGAAGATTTAAGCTTTTAAAATCTCTTAACTGTGTAACAAATCATTGAAGCTTTTAGCAAAATATCTATATTATATCTTTGTTGTGCATACTTTCTTTAAACATAATAATTTTGACATTATAAATTTGATAACTTCATTACTACTTAGTGTCCTTGCTCTATTTCCACTGACTGCGAAAAAGATTTTCTGACATACTTGCAACATGCAGAATAAAGATCACTATGACATACTTGGAAAGTTTTAGAGCACTAACTTTATTTTTGTGACTACACAAGCCACTTTAAGTTTAAAAAATCATGATTTTAGGGTGAAAAACGCCTATTTTTACAGTGCTTGTGTAGTCACAGTTTGAAAGATACAGGCTAATTTTATGTTGAACCATGTACTATTAACCCTCATTTGTTAGAAAAAAATTGGGAGCAGTTTGAATAAAACCGTTAGTTAGGTTTGAAGTGAATTCAAAGATACGCAGTTGACACAATTTACCCATTTTTATGCGGTTTGACGCGTTTGACAAAATCAAACAAAATACTGATCTAATCATTATGAAATGGATCTAGATCGATTTCCGAAACCATTTTACACCTAATTAGACTAACACCAAAATCCAATAACGGTTGAAAATGTTAAAGTTATGTACATTTTTCCAAAATATTCATTCCTGAAGTGACAAGATTTGAAACATGTAAAAATGCTTAGAATAATATTGCGTGTTATATCAATTAGGAAGGGGGAAAGGGTGGGGGAATATAATCAAAATGTGGTGAGCAAATTCTGACCTTGGGGTTAGGGAGGGGTGGAAGTTATTTGGAACAATGCATTTCCTCGGCAAGTGGTGGGGAATGGGAATTAGTTGCAACGGTAATCCTTCAGTTAAGCGGCGTAAAATAAAATTATTAATTGGCATCGTTGCATTGTCTCAAAATCTTCCGAAACGTTTTAAAAGCAAAATAATAATTTTATTTTTCGCCGCTTTATTGAAGGATTACCAAAAGTGATTCAAAGTAGTGAGAGAACACTATTATTGGAACCTTGAGAAACTTTATCTTTTTAAGTAAAAGAATACTTTATAATTCTTTAAGTGATAGGACACTTTTATAAACTTCTGTTTATTATAGTTGTTATTTGACTCCAGAGAAGATAGTAAACTTGATTCAACAAAACGGCTAAAACCAGAAAAAAGAAAGAAATATTTCTTCTTAAGAGTATAAGTGACAAGTTGAATGACAATCAACTCCCTTCTAACAAAGACATTTTGGAGCATTATTACTTTTGACTTTAAAGTCTGAAAATCCTAAGATTAAAGATTTTCTTTGCCTTCTCTGATGTGGATTCTCTTATGATTTCAAGCTCATTTGTGAGGAAAATTGTCAGTGTTTGGTTAAAAAGGTCACTGCGATTTATGAAAAAGCTGTAATTCCAACATCCAGAGTGAACAAAGTACAGAAGAAAATCAGTGAATTGCTAGTCAAGCACAAAAAATTGATTTCTCTTTAAAAAAGGCAAAACACTAAAGAAGTAGAAAGAGAATTATTTTCAAAGAAAATATTTTTCCTGTTCTTTTTGATGTTATGCCCAGTGATGTGATGCATATATTAGATGAAAAGATTTCAGATAGACCAGGCAGAAGATATCATTTTCATAAGTGGTCAAAGAAGTTGAAGGAAAATATTAATTGAGAAAAAAAATAAAAGGTACATTTATTCTGCTCATATATCTTAACAGGCAAGAGTAAGAATGTCTAGAGCAGATCATGACCAGAGTTATCAGTCTGAGCCGCAGGTTTCATCTTCAGGTGAAAGAGAAATATCTCGAGAGGAAACAGACACCTCTAATTCTACAGACTTGAGTAAAGATGAGATAGATCCACAACCATTTACATCTGCTGGCATAGTAGGAGATACTGTCCTTATTTCGAAGGTTAAAAATGTAAGCATCACAGCTCAATTCGATATTTTAAAGCAGTTGGTTGATACAAGTGGACGTTCCAGTAAAGGTATGTCAAAATCCAATATACACAGAATTGGTAGAAAGATTATTCAGGAACCAGCGGAGGAAGCCAGGGAAGCTTAAGAGCAAAAGCTGGATCAAACATGATTCTTCATTATAATGGAAAGCTAGTCAAAGACAATACTGATGGAAAGAAACTCAAAAGAGAGCGCTTAGCATTGAGTGTAACTTGTGATGGAGAAGAATTTTTGCTTGCAGTACCTCCTGTCATTGATTCTACCAGAGCTTGTCAGACTAAGAAGATTATTGAGATTTAAGAAGAAAACTTACTTAAAAAAGACATTTAAAGGTATAGTATTTGACACCACTGCGTCAAATATAGGTAAAGAAAAAGGAGTATATTCGAGGTTAAACAGGTTAATCTTGGAAGACCTGTTATGCATCTTGCTTGCAGACATCATTTCTATGAATGTCATATTAAGAATGTTGCAAAGCTCTTCAGGGCAACTTCAGGTCCAGATAATCAACTCTTCAAGAAACTGTTGGATAATTTTTCTCTTATTCAGATTAATCAAAATAAACTTTGCAAATTCAAATATGGAGTAAATCAACAACTTGACAATGCTGCTAGAGTATCCCTTAAAATTATCACAAAGTTGTTGGATTAAGACAAAATACACAGAGATGATTATTGGGAGCTAGGAGAAATTGTTCAATTCTATTTATCCACAGAGATTGATCAACTGACAGTTTGACAACCTGGAGCAATTCATCATGCAAGGTTTATGGCACAGGCTATATATTACATAAGCTGTAAATTCTGAGCCAAATGACAGATATTGTTTACACAGCTTCTACAAAAAGTTGATGCCATCTCTGAGTTTGTAGCATTGTATTATGCAAAGTGGTTCTTAATTAATTTCTCTAAGACATGACATAGAAGCAATCTGGGAGATGAAGTCATACATGAAGAGCAGACCTAATGTTGCAGACAAATGTCTCGATAGCATTGCAAACCATACATGGTATTTTCATCTAACTTTGATCCCATTTAGTTTACTAGATCCTGGAGTGTCAGATGTGGTAAAGACTGAAATTGCTGAAAGAATCCTGACAATAAATGATTCAAAGGAAAAGGATCCTATGCCATTTATGTATAAGAAGGCTAATGTATCAGGTTTCATTGACAAAAAAGGAGAGAGGCCCAGGTTGTCTAAGTTTGTTGATTCAGAATCCATTTGATATTAAACATCTTAAAAATGGATAACCAGCAGCTTGAATGGATGAAGATTCCTACTAGTATGTGGAACAGATTGTCTGGCTACACAAAGTTCAAGGATTTTATCTCCAACATTCCATTAACTAATGATGCTGCAGAGAGGAAAGTTAAGCTAATACAGGACTTTGTTGATAGAAACCATAATGAAGAGCTGAGGCAAGATCTTCTCCTAGCAGTAGACCAGAAGGGAGTGGCGGAATGAAAAAAAAACGTGAATGTATTGTAGAATTAGTGGTTAAAACATGGTACTATAACATATAAATAAAATTAAACGTATAATTAGTACTTTTTAACCGATTTTTGATTTTCGTTGGTCTAATTAGATGCGAAAAGGGTTCGGAAATTGATTTAGATCCATTTCATAATAATTAGATAAGTACTTTGTTTGATTTTGTCAACCACGTCAAACCGCATAAAAATGGATGAATTGTGTCAACTGCGTATCTTTGAATTCACTTCAAACCTAACTAACGCTTTTATTCAAACTGCTCCCAATTTTTTTCTAACTAATGAGGGTTAATAGTACATTGTTCAACATAAGATTAGCCTGTATCTTTCAACCTGTGACAACACAAGCACTGTAAAAATAGGCTTTTTTCACCCAAAAAAAATGATCTTTGAAATTTAAGGTGTCATGTGTAGCCACCAAAATAAAGTTAGAGCTCTAAAATTTTACATATTTCAATTTCTCACATATAAGCAGCAGAGAAATGCTAGGAGCAGTCAAAATAAAATGTGACCCTGTAAACGGAACACTCTAATGTACATATATATATATACAGCGGCGAGCAAAATAATAGGTGCGAACCAAAAAATTAACAAATACGAGAATATCTTTGAAACAAATAAAACAAAAATTTGAATTTTTATTAGAATTTTTATTTTATTACATAAATAAACAGAAATTAATAAAAATTAAGTTATTAAATATATATAATATATTTTAATTTAAAAAAAATAAATTCCACACCGAGCAAAATAATAGGTGTAAAATAAAAAATGAAGATGGAAGTCAATAGGGTTGCAAATTATAATTATTTTGTTGCATACCTTTTACTTTTAAATACTTCCGTGCATCTTGACGGTATTGAATCCACTAGTTTTCTGCAAACTTCTACAGGAATGCTGTACCAAGCCTCCTGGAGCATCATCCACAGTTCATTTCTATTTTTTGGATTTTGTCC
>NC_088933.1:4800000-4835000 GCF_038396675.1 Hydra vulgaris
TCTACTTCTATTCAATGTACTGCGTCTTCTTCAGATCAATCAGTTGTTGATGTAAATGAGGAATCAGAAAAATCTGAGCTAAATGTCATTCTTATTCCTCTTACGCAGAATAATACAAATAATTTTAAAGATCCAGCAGATTGGACAAATAGTAATATATGTCGTAATTATATTGCAAAATTTTGATATGATCAGAACATTGATGCAGATTTTACCTCATCAAAACGATCTTATTCTGATTATGATCGTTATTGTAGTAAATCAATCTTTACGAAAAATCGAAAAAACGGAGAAAATGTTTCACGGAAATGGCTTGTTTATTCAATTTCAAAATTTGTATTATTTTGTGCTCCATGCAAATTATTTAGATGCAGTACTCAACTGGGAGATGCTGGATTTAATGATTGGAAAAATGGACATTTACTTATTTCCAGGCACGAAAATTCTTTGGCACATAAAAATAATACATTAAGTTTTATTACATTACAAAGTGATGTAGGTAGAATTGACACTCAATTGGCAACACAAGTGACTGATGAAATGAATTACTAGAAAGCTGTTCTTCATCGAATTGTTGAAGTAATTAAATTTCTCGGTGCAAAAGGTTTATCATTCAGAGGTGATAATGAACAATTTAACAAAATTAACAATGGGAACTTTTTGGGAACGTTAGAGTTACTTGCTAAATTTGACCCTTTCATTGCTCGACATATAGAAAAATATGGGAATAGAGGGAAAGGAACTATGAGGGAATAGAAGTCTTATTTATCATCCACAATCTATGAAGAACTTATACTTTTGATGAAGAATGATATAATTAAAATTATATTAAAAGAGTTAAAAGCACCCAAGTATTATTCTTTAATTGTTGATTCTACACCTGATATAGCAAACGTCGATCAACTTGTTATTGCATTAAGATAAGTTTTACCTAGTGGTGTATCTGCAGAAAGATTTTTAATATTCATTCCAAACAGTGGTCATAAATCTGAAGAAATGAGCAATGTTGTAATGGATTTTCTTAATTCACACAATATACCAATTGAAAATAGTCGTGGCCAGAGCTACGACAATGCGAGAAATATGTCAGGTCAGTATTCTGGATTGCAGTCAAGAATTTAAAAGTTTTAATTCATTTGCAGAGTATGTACCATGTTCTGCACATTCTCTTAACTTGGTCGGAACGTGTGCAGCAGAATGTTGTAATTCTGCTACTTCATTTTTTATGCTTCTCCAGGAACTATACAATTATTTTTCTAGTTCTACTGCACGTTGGGACATTTTAAAAACATATTTGAAGAAAAATCTTAGTGTAAAAAATTTATCAGTAACTCGCTGGAGTGCTCGTTTTGATGCTTGCCATGCTTTATTTAATTCTTATGCATTTATAAATGAAGCTTTGCATAGTATAGTTGATAATCAGAAAGAAAAAGCTGTATATAAAGTAGAAGCTAATGGGTTGCTTGCAAGATTAAAAACTTTAGAAACTGGTTTAATGATATGCATATGGAATTTAACATTAAACAGGTATTTTTCACTCTATAAATTAATTATTTTTAAATAATAAATCATGCTTTCATTTATTTTATTTTATTAGGGTCAGCTTAATAGATAAATAAATTAATATAAAGTTTAATATGATTTTAGTTTTAATACTACAAATAAAAAATTACAATCAACTGACATTGATCTTCATACAGTATTAGACCTATATAATGGCCTTGAAAATTACTTGGTACAGATCAGAGATGATTTTGATGTTTTTGAAAATAAGGCTGTATAAATTACTGATTGTTCGGAGTATGCCAAAGATTCCAAGAGAAAAAAAAAGAGAAAGGTATGTTTAACTTATTAATTTTAAAATACACATAAAATAATTTGAAAAAAGTCATAAACATTAACAACATTAAAAACTATTTTTTTTTAAGGCTTTGGCTGATGAATCAAGATCTCAACTTCTCACAGAAATTACAGGGAAAATAGATTTAATTAGAAATGTATATTATGTGATCATTGATACTCTTAAATGTCAACTTAGTTCAAGAAGACAAGCTTATGAAAAAATATCAGATATTTATGGGTGTATACCCACATTGTATAAAACACCGAGTTCTGTTGTTATAAGGAACACATGTGAAACTTTGGCAAAATATTTTTTTGATGATGTTGAAAACTCAAGCTTACTTATAAATGAGTGTATTCTTTTTTCAAAATTAATTTCCACGGATAAAAATGTAAAATCTGTTCTCTCTATGTATAAGTACATCAAGACCAAAGAATTAGAGTGCATGTTTCCAAATTTAGAAGTAGTTATGCGTATGTACCTTAGTACAGCAGTTTCAAACTGCTCAGGCGAAAGAGCTTTTTCTGTACTTAAGCGTAAAATCCTACTTGAGGTCAACCATGAAGGAGGAAAGACTGAATGCATTAGCAATATTTAGCATTGAAGCAGAATTGGTTGAAAAATTAGATTTTAATGATACTATTAACACATTTGCCCATCAAAAAGCAAGAAAAAGAAAAGTATAAAATAATGGTTTGTTACTTTTTGTAATATGAATATTTTATATTTTTATATATCTAAAATATATTTTGTTTAATTTTAATTTTATGTTTTTATTTGTTTTCACATAGGTATTATATACATATTGATGTGGCTAATAAACCTAAAATAAAGTTTTATTATTTATTCAAGTATCGAGTAGAGAAATATGTAAAAAAAATTTTTTAATTGGGGGCACCAAATTTTTTAAAGCCTATGGGCACTGTAGACCTTAATCCGGGCCTGAGTAAGAAATATAAATTAAATTTTCAAAATAGAATTTATATCTATTAATTTTAGCATATATTTATTTACCATAGTATGTTTAATATATATGCTAAAGTTTAGTTATGTAAATATAATATATGATTTACATAACTATATTATATAATGTACTGTATGATATACTATATAATAAATAAATAAGATACTATAACTATACTATTTAATATACTGATTTACATAACTATATATGATTAATAGTTATGTAAATCAGTGTACATAGTTATGTACACAATCTATCTGAAATATTTTTTAACATAGTTACTATCATTTTAAAATATGATGGTAACTATATAGAATAGTTACTATCACTTAATTAAACTAATTGCTCTTTAAACATTGCTAAATTGGACGAAGTTGTTTATTCTTCCATCTTAAATTTATAAAAGTAAACAATGGAGAAATTAATTTGTACATGCTTATGAACTTTGAACTAATAAAGACCATGTATAGTGAAATTTATAGCAAGTTTACTAGTCAGTCATGTTGATATATGCTTTTTATAGTACTGCATGTATATGAAGTGAATAATCATAAAAGTAAATAAAAATTCTAATTATTAAACGTTCATTCAAAATATTTAGCTCTACATTGGCGATGGATATAACTTTTTAAAAAAACCATTGCTCGATGATTTTCTTTTTATACATGTAGACTGTGTGTTGAATATATATATCAAAACAAAAAAGAGAAAAGGTGATGAAATAAATAAAGTTTTTAGAACGATTATTTACCTGAACAAATAAATTTTTTCAAGTATAAAAAGTGATTTAAAGCAGAACTGTATTCATTTAACTATTTCAAGCTGTACATTTTTAAGCTATCTATTTGATTTGACTGATCAGAACAGAAATGGGGAATTTAACTAAATTAGTTAATTCTAAAAATCCTTATTCTTCTATGGCTTTTTTTATTTTAAACATCAATATCTCAGAAAGAAAAAAAATGTATGCATCCATTTATCTTAATTCTTCAATGAAGATTTTTTTATTAACAGATAGAATAGAATATATTTTATAGACACAAAGTTTTTGTTCAGATTTTATGTTGTTTTTCATTTTGGCAAACTTTTAATAAATTTACAAATTAAGATGGGTAAAATTAGGAAATAAAAAATATTGAGATTTTAGTTTTATTGATTATTTTTCTACCCAAAAACGTTGTCTTTTTTATTTAAATCGAAAATTGTTCAATAAATTTTTAAATAATTTAACAAAACTACCTTTTGTTAAATCATTTTTTCCTACATTTTTTTGAATATGGGGTAATCCATAAAGTACTTACCCAGGGGTGGGGGAAGGGGTGTTATAGTGGAGTTTTTTTAAAAAGTAAAAACGTTGAAAATTCATGCGTTGGGGAAGGAGGGGGCTTGATTTTGTAAAATATAATACGCACATACGCAGAGGAGGGGGTTGTTAATAGAAACAGGTGCATGCAAGGGAGGAGAGGGAGTCCTAAATCAGTGGTTTACGGCGTTCGTACTCAATGGATGGTTTAAAAGTTGTTTTTTAAAACATATTTTTTTTACAAATAAATTATATAATAAAATCATAATTTATATAATTGGGAAAAACAGTTCAACGTAATAATAATCCAGTACAGTGAATTCTTAAATTCATAAGCATTTTTGTCTTGCATGACCGAAGTATTTTTGCAATCCATAATTGTGCCCTAGATGTCCTTATTGAGGTTTAGCAACTTTTAAGTTGGATTGGGACCTAAAAGGCAAAACGTTTTACTTAAAAAATCGAAATGAAAAAGTTATTTGGCATAATTTTGAAAAACAACCGGCATTTGACTTTTTAGCTTTGGTAATTACCACAAAGAAATGTTTGAAAAACTTGTTTTTATATTTACTTTTAATACTAGCCACCTGCAATATATAAATTATGAAAAAGTTGTTTGAATTGACGGCTTTTTAAATCTGTGTATTAAATAAGTTAGAAAAACAGGTCCTCAAAAATGCTCTAACAGAAAATATCCGCGTAAATTCAAAATTTTTCGTATATTGTGTTTCTATCTTATAAGAAACTTGACCCGAAAATACTCTTATAGGAAATGTCCCCGTAAAATCTGCATTTTTCCTATATTGTGTTCTTAAAACTTATTTATAGCACATAAAAAAAAGTTTACCCAAAAATATATTTATAGAAAATGTTCCCGTAAATTCGCCATATTTCGTATAGTGTGTTTTTAGCACTTAAGAAAAGTATCCTTGAATATGCTCATAAAGGAAATGTCCCCGTAAATTCATAACGTCGTTTTCGTTTAAAAAAAGTGTCTAAGAAAACTAAATTTTGTATTTCTTCGCTTAAACTTTTCCGAATTAAGCTCCAAAAAAAAAAAGGAGGAAAGAAAAAGGAAGATCTGGTAAAGCATTATGAATTTCCAAATATACCTCTCAATTTTTCAAATAAAATTGACAAAGGTTCTTTTTCCAACATCTATTTGCACACTATCCGTGAATAACCTGTCGCTTTAAAAATTTTCAAGGCAAGTTTACCAAAAAAAAAAATGATGCAGTGTGTATAAACCTCAAAAAACTCAAGCATGGCAATGTTGTTCGATTTAAGGGCTATTGTTTAAGGCCTTCAATTATTGGATTTGAATGTTGTTGTGTCAAGTTAGATGGAGTTAACGTAAATAACTTGTCGCAGCTTATTGCTAAGTTAAAAAGTGATAATATTTATGAGTTAAAAGATCGATTAAATTACATTTCTCAAGTTTTGAATAGACTAGCATACCTTCACCAAGAAAACATTATTCATTGCGATCTATAACCCTGCAATATGCTAGTTAAAGGAAAATCTGAAAAAGATTTGGTAATTAAAATAGCTGACTTCGATGAGCTTTTGAGGTTGAAACAAACATTCACATCTAGTTGTACAACGTATTCTCATTTTAGAGAAATGACGTTAAGTTGTGTTATACTGCACCTGAACTTTGTCAGTGTATTGTTTAAAAACCATCTAAGGAAAGTGATATTTACTCTTTTGGAGTTTCTTCCTTTTAAATAATATCTGGTGCTTCTGCTTGGGATGAAGTTCTTCCATTGCTAAATGATACAATGCTATTAAATGGTCTCCTTGATGGAAAAAGACAAAACATAAAAAAACTGGAAAAATTATACACATCAAAAGAATGTGAACATGTTTCTTTAGCTATAATTGAATGTTGGGATTCTGATTTTACAAAGCGACCAACATCAGAGATGGTGAAATTGATTTTCGTGTTTAAATAAGAAAGCAATATCATAAAAATTTGACTTACCTGAACAAGATTTGAAAAAATGTTGTTTAATTGAGATATTAATATTTATATTTTTTTTAATAAATCCTGAAATAATGCCTTCTTTTTTTTTAAAGGGCCTTTTTTTCTAAGGGCCCTACGGAAGTTCAGGGCCCTGGGACTATAGTCCCTTAAGTCCCCACGTGGAGCCAACATATTTAAAAGTTGATAATCTATAATATATGTGAAACTAAATATATGTGAAAAACAATATAGACTTATAATAAATAGTTTATAAAATAAATATAGCATATGATTTTTTTTCTGCAAACAAAGTATCACTTAGTTTTTAATTATAAGATATTTTTAAAATAGCATTGATGGAATTGAAGACACGAATTTGGGAGTTTTTGTTAATGACTCAAAAGCAGGAAATTGTGCAATGCATATAAAGGTTTTTGGCAATATGCCTCATTTATGTTTGTATACACTTAAAGACACAGAAAAGGGCACTGAGTTGCAGTACAACTACAATTCAGTAAATTTATGGTGGAGAAAGGTGTGTATATTTTAAAAGTATTTTTTACTATATCTTTTTTGCCTGTGAAAATTAAATTAAGGTATATGGAGTCCTATTACTTATTCAAAAATTACTAGTTAAAAGTTAGTTTTTCATTAAAAATATAATTCTATTAATTAAAGTCAACAAGAGAAAGCTTTAAAATAATGATTTGAAAAAAGCAGTCAGTCTGTAAGTAGTATATTTGTAATTTCTATATTTGTTACGCTAAATATATTTTCTTGAGTTAAATTCATTCTTATTTGTGTTTAGCCTTATGATCAAAAATAAAAAGTTACTAACAAAAATAATATGTCTTTTCCTTGTAAAATAGCAAGTTCTTTACAAGTTTTTGAATTAGTTTAAAATTTTCAACAGATTTTTAGTTTCTATAGAGTGTTTGTCAAACATCTTCAATACAAGACTTGGTGTTTGTCGGATTTTGACTCTATTATTGTCAAAAGGAGACCACCATTTAATTAACTCAATTGCACCTCCAATTTAAAAACATGTTGCATTTAGTTTGATTGTTTGTTATAATTTGAAATGCAATGCACTGGTATCGTTAATTGAAGAGATTATTTGAATAACTGCCACAGTTTTCAGGGGAGCTAAAATTATTTTGAATTTCCGAAATTTTGAATAACTGCAGGTTTGAATGACTGACAGCAATAAATTTCCAACCTTAAACTATTTTAGGTCGGCATTAGGTAAGGTAAATTTTTCACAAAAGCTTTATTAAAGATAAAATTGATACCTCAGGCACTTTTAGGCTAGCAGTTAGGTTTACCATCTGTTTAAGTACGTATATTACACATATCTATTTAAATAAATGGAATATATACTTTGTGATACCAGAGAATTTATAATTGTTTATATTTATAATTATTTATAAAGCACAAGGAAATTTAAATAACAATATAAATAATAATAACTTTAGTCAATTGACAATGATTGGGATTGTGCTGTTGAAGCAAGTAGCAATATCTTTTCTTCAGTTTTTTATGAATAAAGTAGGATTAAAATTTATAAAGGCTTTTTAATATTTAAAAATTAAAGTTTTAAAAATATTTTGTTTTAAGTAACGCTTAATACGCTGCATACTGAATTAATATGGTTTATAGATATCAATTGATGAGCATGTTGATGTTACTTGTTCATCTCCGGTTTTCCCTGAAGTTTTTATGAAAAAGCTAAGTTAGAAATTATTTAATTGCTTTTATAAATAATTATAAATTTTTTAACCTAAGTAATTAGCAGTTCCAAAGTATTTAGCAGACATAATTTTATTTCATTTTATCACACTTTATCACATTTTCATTAACTCATAACTTATAACTATTTTGAGTTATGGCAATATGGCACAGTAGTTAGCGTGCTTGCCTCAGAAACAAAAGTAATATGCATTGAAAGTCAAAATTTAATTTTTTGTATTTAGACAATGACTGGCTTCAAGTTGCTATCGTTTGTTGAATGGCAGTTTGTGTAGAGATTTTTGTGGAGAATTAACTGATGCAAATGTTTTTTTTTAAATGAAACATATATATATATATATATATATATATATATATATATATATATATATATATATATATATATATATATGTATATATATATATATATATATAAGAATTTAGTAAGAAATATAGTAGGGAAAGTACATAATTTTAAAAAATGCCAAAGAATCTATAGCTATGCTATACTATAGCTATAGTTACTATAGTATAGTAACTTTAGTATTTTATTTTACAGTTTCATTAAATTTTTAAAAATAATTTCTGTTTAATGTATTTGTTTTTAAAGGAACTTTTGTTTTGCTGCATAACAACCTTTAAAGGTTTGTAGGTTTATAGATGGTTTATAGTTTGATTTGGTACTTCCATTTGGCCATAAGAAAACTAAACAAACTTTGGTTTGAAACTAATTAAAAAGTCAAGGTTTCCTTTTTAAAAAAGAAAATGAAACTGTTACACTTGCATACTAGGTCCCATATATCAATATACTATATAAATGTAAGTATACTATACTATATACTATACCAAATAAACTATAGCAAATATAGTTTATTAATGTAAAATCAGCAAAGAAAGAAAGGACGATGAGTTGAAAAAATAGGAAAAAAATATTAATTTCTTTGTTTTTTGAGTTCTGTATCAAGTTGTCCTTTATAATTAAATTTGATTTTAAAAAATGATATTAAGAAATACCTAAATTATGAAATTCCTAATTTCATTTTTCTTGGGTGGATTAAAAGACGGCTTCTAAACCTACCAAGAAAATTGTCAGCTGTAGTTTTAACAGAAACTTTTAATAATACTTTTTCTGTTTGGTAATAATGAAACATTAAACATGTATTCAATATTTTTTAATTTTATTTCTTCTATTCTTCTAAGCTCAGGGAATAAATTGATTTTCAAATAGATATATTAAATTTAAAATACATGGGATAATATGGTTTTCATTCTATCAGTCTTTTTTTGCTTTTTATTTATTTGATTTTAATCATACAATAATTTTTAAACTGAACCTTGTTCTTTATGTAAATATTTTCAGATGAAACTGGACCTTCAGTATATTCAGGTGAAACCGGACCTTTAATATATTAATAATATATTCAATATTATATTCAATATTATATTCAATATTATATTCAATATTGTATTCAATATTATATTCAATATTATATTCAATATTATATTCAATATTATATTCAATATTACATTCAATAATACATTCAATATTATATTCAATATTATATTCAATATTATATTCAATATTATATTCAATATTATATTCAATATTACATTCAATAATACATTCAATATTATATTCAATATTATATTCAATATTATATTCAATATTATATTCAATATTATATTCAATATTATATTCAATATTGCAGGTGAAACTGGACCTTCAATATATTCAAAACGAGGTACATTTACTGTTTTATTCAAATCTACATTAACCAATAAATTTAATAGTTATATAAGTATATATGTAGTTATATATATTTAAAAAAAGCGGCCCCCTCAACCTTAGGGATTTCAGTAATATTAAAAAATCGAAATAATTTAGATTCTTTCATTTGGTTGTTCATTCTCATGTGATTTCAATTTAATTTGAATTCTAGTGATAAACTCTCAAAAGAGAAAAATATTGGAAAAAGGTGAGATAGAGCGCGAATAAAATATTCAGTTTTCTTCTGCAATAAAATACAAAACACGTTTAAAATTGTCTAGTGGTGAGGAATTATCATTGTTTAAAATTTAATATTAATGCAAGTGCACAAAAAAGCGCTGGCCGAATGGTCGTTTATTAGGCTGATGTGTGCGGTTTTATAAATTATTATTTTTTAACTTAGGTAAAAATGTTTTCAGAGGCTTTTAATCACTATTTTTTACGATATGTAAATAAATAAAAGTGTTATCACGATTTATTATCAAAGCATTTGATGAAAAAAAATTTCCTGAAATATTAAAAATACAAGAGTTTTTTTCCAGACGAAAACAGTGATTATGAAAAGGAGGTTAAACTATCTGCAACAGCGCTTAATGATTTTGGTACAATTATAGACTAAACTATTTATAAGAATAAATTATATAATTTTTTTTCTATAAAATTAAAATAATTGTCCTAAATTTAAATAGTTTTATAATATTATTAAACTTGAAATCTGGAATGAACTTTTTACTTTTTTACTTAAATTAAAAACTTGTTACTTATTATGTTTGAGTGAAAACCTAAAGTGAAATTTTTATTCACTATAGATAATAATCGTTTTTACACACAATGGAGCAAGAAGCAAACCATTGATCTTCTGGAATGGTTCGCTTCTATTTTGAATGACAATGAACGTTAATGGCCTGGTAACTTAAATCTTAATTACTTATTATCTTTTTAATACTATAAAAAGCGTTTTAAAAACTCTGATACTTTGGTTCAACCAATTTAATGTTCATTTTTATAAAGAATATTATCCTTTAGGGTATACTAAAAAAATACGTATAAATAGTATTTAGCATATAATAATTATTCCGTAATCTTTACCCTCACTAAATACTTTTTAAAGTTATGCGTTTCATTGCCAAATTTCAAAACCACACCAATGTTTATTTTTGCTCGATATCAAAATTAGTGTCATCTGAAATAATCATATGTTTCTCATGGAACATGCTTATTCACATTTTGAAAATTTTATCAAAATCTGAGATAATACAAGGGGATCAGTTTAACCAGGATTTAGCAACTTGTGACGTTATAGCACACATTTCAATAAACGAGTCCCATGCATCCTTTATCGAAATTGTATATATACTAATTAATAGTAAAAACACATCTAATTTTTATTTTTCTTCAATGCTTGTTTCTCCATCAGTAGGTTCATCAGAAATAACTGACATAATTTAAAAAGGGTGTTTTTTTTAGAGGTATAGAACTTTAAGTTGGCATTACTGTTCAAGATGGCGACCGATTTAACAGGTGACAAGTGATTTATTCTCAGTTTGGTTTGGCAATTCATCATGAATAGACTCACGCCTGAACAACGCTTGCAAATAGTTCAATTTTATTTCGAAAATAATGGTTCTGTGCGGAATACGTATCGCGCTCTACGTCTATTTTCTCTTCGACAAAATCATCCACCAGAGCAGTTAATTCGATTAACCATGGAGCGTTTTCGCACCACGTTTACTCTTATTGATAACTCACATCCCCAGAGACGCCGTACGGTGCGTACAGAGGAAGCTATTGCTACTGCAGAGCGTAGCATTGCGGAAGACCCGAATGAGTCTATCCGCCATCAAGCACAGGAATTGGATATGTGTCCATCCACTGTATGGAAGATTTTGCGGAAGGATCTTGGTATGCGTGCTTACAAAATCCAACTCGTGCAAGAATTGAAGCCAAACGATTATCAAGCAAGGCGTAGATTCGTCGAATGGGCCCAAAACGAGATTGCCGTTGTTCCCAATTTTCATAAGCGAATTTTCTTTAGCGATGAAGCGCACTTCTGGTTGAATGGTTACGTCAACAAACAAAACTGCTGCATTTGGAGTGAAGATAATCCTCAAGTGTATGTCAAAACAACGTTACATCTAGAAAAAATGACTGTTTGGTGTGCTTTATGGGCTGGTAGAATCATTGGTCCGTACTTCTTCAAAAATGATGATGGCCAGAACGTTACAGTCAATGGTGATAGGTAAAGAGCCATGATTACAAACTTTTTCATTCATGAATTGAACAACCATGATGTCCAGGAGCTGTGGTTTCAACAAGACGGCGCAACATGTCACACAGCTCGTGCCACAATCGATTTATTGAAAGACACGTTTGGTGACCGCCTAATTTCACGCTTTGGACCTGTGAATTGGCCTCCAAGATCTTGTAATTTAACACCGCTAGAATACTTTCTGTGGGGCTATGTAAAGTCATTGGTCTATGCGGATAAGCCACAAACGCTTGACCATTTGGAAGACAACATTCGCCGTGTTATTGCCGATATACGGCCACAAATGTTGGAAAAAGTCAACGAAAATTGGACGTCCAGATTGGACTACATCCGAGCCAGCTATGGCGGTCATATGCCAGAAATTATATTTAAAATGTAATGCCACAAGATTATCTTTCTAATAGAAAAAAAATTCTTGTCAATCGAATAATCCATCGTTGTTTTATTGCAATTTAAAGTTATATACCTCTAAAAAAAACACTCTTTATATATCCTAATTATATACTTAATTTAGGACTTGATCATAAACCATAATAATCATAAAACATAATAATACTACCGCCCTTTAAACTCTTTAAAAGATTTTTATAAAATAAATAAGGAAAAATAAGTCTATTTAAAATAGGTTGTCAAACCCTGGCGAAGCCGCTTGACGTAAAATAACCTCTTTAAAGTTTATTTTACTAACTTTTTAATATTTCTATTATCTATAAATAAATGATATTATGTAATTCTATTTTACTCTTAGATCAAAGATATATGAAAAAATATAGATCCGAATGCGAAATACCATTTAATTACGGCAGAGTGCGAACAAAGTTGACAAACGAGTGACTGAAGAAGAGGAGCGCTAAGATAACGTCTGAGAATTCGGCAAAAGAGCAGATTAAAGCAATGAATCTGTAGTTGGAAAATAGATATTTATATATATTTTTTTCATGAATACTGAATTTTTTTTCTATTTTAAACTATTGTTATTTTTATTTCTATGCAAGATGCATGTTCCAATATTTCCGTCTGTAAAGGTCGGCTTTTTATGCCTCTTGAGTAAACAGTGGTAGACCTTGCTTTTCACTGGTTATCATTTCTTCTCATACCCCTTCCTCCTTTAAAAGAATATCACAAAAATGGGTCCCCTAATACTTTCGTTTAATATAATAAATAATAATCGGCATACTCTCTTACACTTGCTCCTAAATGACAATCGCCGATTGTCATTTAAGAGTAAGAGTCGGATAAGTGTTGTTATAAAACTTTATAAGCGAATTTAAAATACTATTTTTAACTATCTTTGAACACGTTTTTAAAATAAAATAAAAAGTAAATAAAATTCTATAGTGACGTCCTTTTCTGATGACCCCGCCCCTTCCTAGTCCTTTTTTGACCGTTTTATCTCAATCCCCTTCCCTTTTTGCACGAGGTCCTTAATTGATGGTCCTTAATAATTTTTATTTAAGATTTTAATAGATTTTAAATTTGCAAATTAAAAGTCTCCTAAAATCTTAAATAAAATTGCTTTAAACAAAAATGTTTTTTAAAGCGCCCATCGCGAATTTCGTGTATTCAAAAAAATGCCTTTTACAAAGAGATGCAATTTTAAACCAACATAGCTTCGGATAAGTTAACAAGGTAAACTTAAACATAAGTTGTAATTATAAATATCAGTCACGGTACCAATTTAGACCTAGGGGGTACCTCTAGAAACCCTCACCCTGCTTTTCTTCAACAATATTTAATATATCCGGATATGTAAAAAATCCTATCGGTTCATAAATCTCTCGAAAGGGTAATTCCATGTCAAAACTACAAGTCGAAATAACCCACCATCGAAATAACCCCAACAAGTCGAAATAACCCACCACCAAAATAACCTCTTGATTTTTGGCACAAATCCAATTAATAGTGTCGTTAAGAATAATCAAAAATAATTTGGAGCCAGTTTCATTATTTTAAGAGTTATGGGTCTTTGAAGCTTGAGATTTTTTACATTTTTTTAATCTCTGCGCTTTTAGCAACGTCTCTAGCAACACTAAAATAATAAAGTATACAATGTTTCATTAACCGTACGTTTACAAAATTTAATCGGTATCCAAACTTTTGAAGAAAGAAATCAAAAATCATTACTTAAAGTTATTACATCTTACATTTGATAAAAAACTTTAAAATGCAAACCGGGTTTTTAACAAAATTTTTTCAATAAACATGTCTAGTTTAAGATTAATTGCAGAAAAGGTATTGGTCTATTCATTCTAAATCTTTACAATAATAGTTTATACATAAATACCTGTAAGAGGCAAAAATTATTTCACTGTTTTTTATGCACATATTTATTTTATTATTTCTCTTTTTTGCAATTTTATTTTTGCATTTTTATTTATCGTTTGGTTATAATCTCCATATAGAGATTATAATTAATATAATTTCTCACAAAAAAATAATAATTTCTAACAAAAGTATTATTATTAATACTCAAATGTTAAAACCAATTGCTCCATTTAATTAATTAAACAAGAAACCAGAAATTCATTTTTATATTAAACTAAATAAGTGTAATCATAGCTATGATTACACTTTTTTGTTTAAAATAAAAATGAATTTCTGGTTTCTTCTTTGATTAATTAAATGGAGCAATTGGTTCTAACATTTGAGTTTTGAATATTATGCTTATGTAAGAAATTATTTTTTATTTAATGTTGATTTTAGAAACATAAAATATTGAAATTGAATATTTTTATAATGGCTGGAACATCACAATGCTCAGTTAGATTGATTTCAAAATCAAATTGTCACAAGTTAACGTTTACAAACCATATTGAAATAAACTTTTTTCAAGATTTAGCTCCAGATGAGAAAAATTTAGTTGCGCTGAGGTCTGGTGTTTCTCTGTTTTGATTATTGACTTATGTTTTCATCATCAAAAGTTCTATCTTGAGAAGTTCCCAGTGTTTCAAAATAAATGCTGTGATCCGCTGTTAGTTTACTAAAGACCGTGCAAAGTGTCATAAATTTTTTATAAATGTTACTTTGTCATAATTTTATGTTTCTTATGTTTAATAATACTAGGCACATTATATTTGATTATGTTATAATTTTTAATTTAGCATCTCTCAAAGAAGTCACGTTAAAAACCATAGCTTTAAACAACCGGTTTAATATTCTACCTGGTCAAAAAATTTGTACAAATTGCTTAGTCAATTTAGCTTCCACTGAAAATAATACTGATAACATTGATATTGCTGATGATTACACAAATGAAAGTATAAATAAAGAAAACGAATTTAACGTTTAACAAGAAGCTGATATAAAAAAAAACAGACAAGAACTTTCTGATTGTCTCAATATAATTGGCGTGTCACCAGTCAAGTTTCACGGAAAGCCATTTGCGAATCATATGAGTATTGGAAAAAAAAATTAAAACTATTGCAACAGTTTTCAAAGAAAAGTTATTAAGTTCTTTAAAAATTCCATTGACAGATGTTGAAGTTTTCGATAATGAATATATTCTTGATTTAAAAAAAAAGTTGTTCAGTTCAAAATATTATTAGTTTTGATTAAAAGATCAACTTTAAAAATACTGTTCATTTAGGGACAAAATTCAAGTACTGACTTTGTGGCCACAAGATTGGACAATTGAAGCAGCTAGTGAGTATTTTGGTGTTTCAAAGTATCTAATAATAAAATCTAGATCTTTAGCAAAGAAGGAAGGAGTTCTTGCAGTTCCACAAACTAAGCGAGGTAAAATGCTGTCTGATCAAATAAATACTTTAGCGAAAATTTTTTATTAAGATGGTGAAAACTCTCGCCAGATGCCTGGTCAAAAGGATTTTGTGAGTGTAAGTTGGAAAGTCCATATGCAAAAGCGACTACTTTTATCAAGCTTAAAAGAGTTATTTGTCTCATTTAAAATTCTATATCCACCTGTCAAGTTAGGTTTTCCTAAGTTTTGTGTTTTAAGACATAAATGGTGTGTTTTGTCAAACTCATCAGGAACCCATTCTGAGTGCGTTTGTATCTATCATCAAAACATGAAGTCAATTCTCCTACCCATTAAAATTGATTACCATGAACTATATCAATTTATTGTTATATGTCTAAAAAATACATCTAAATTAGAAGAAAAGCTATTCGAATTAATAGGGCAGTTTGAGGAAGAAAATACTATCGAATTTAACCAATGGGTTACTACTGATAGATTAGATTTAGTTATACAGCTTGTAAGCATACCAGATTATGTAAATATGGTGATGGAAAAACTAGTCAAGCTAACAACCCATTTATGTATTTGTAAATGCCAATCTAAATATTTCAAAAATCTCAAAGAAAAACTCCCATCAAATAGTGCAATAACTCTAGGAGATTTTGCAGAAAACTAAAGTTTTATTGTGCAGGACGTTAATTTAATACATCGCTGTTTTGGCTTGACTGTAAATCCTCTAAAGTTGTAAAATTGATTTCTCCAGACTGTTCATTTTCACTATTAATTTCATTAGAATTTAGACTGTCTGATGCATTGCACTCACTGCCCGATGAATTTGAAGTCACTGATTTTTTGTAGAGAACATCACAAACTGCTAAATGTAACCCATATGCATAACAAAGTTGATGGTCGTTCCATCCCGCCTAGTCTCCCATACTTTTTCATAACTGATGCATCGTCAGTTACAGTAGAAATTATATGCTTTTTTGTAGATAAATTACATTCGGATAATTTATTTTCAACAATATCAATTATTTTTTCAGCTAGAAGCGACCCAATTATTTGAATCATGCCCAAGTTCCAAAAGCCTAGTTAATGAATGTACATTTAAAATCAAATAGGGATGATTTTTACAAGATGCGTATTTGTCCATCGAAATAGAGAATCTTGAGCCACCTTGATTTTGCATAGTCATTTCTTTAACCACTCCTTGTTTTGCTAGATAGTATTGACTTTTTACTAAATTCATTACGTGTGAAGGGTTTTTTTGGCAATAACATTCCTTTATCAGATAAAGATTTTCTTATAAATAAAGATTATGCAATAGCATTAATAGAAAAGCGATCTACAGCAGCCAATTTTGAAACAATTTTTTAATGACTTTTTATAAATGACTTAATTTTAGGTTGAGCATTTCTAATTTCAAAAGGTAAACAAATTTTTTTATATGTATATAGTTACTATTCTACCTCTTACAAAAAAATATTAAATGAGGATCAAGTAAAGAAAAGGTCGGTGTAGAATAGATTTCCAAGACCTGTATTTTACGGGTCATGACAGCTAGTAAATATAAATCTTACTATGGATGTCGAAAGTAAAACACTAGTTTTATACTATAAGTATAAATCTTACAACAGAATTTAAAAGTATATTGCTGGATTTGCATCGAAAATATTAGGGTAGAAGTTAGTACAACGTTAGTTTAACACAAACTATAAATGCGGCAACCATTTTGGTTTCGAAAACAAGGTGTTCTTTTTACTTTTACTATATATTGCTAAATATACAATATATGGATGTAGATTAGAGTGTTTCATAATGAAGATTTGTGAAATTATTCATTTCTTATTATATTTGTTTTTATGTTTATTGTTATTCTATTTACAGAAACTAACACTGTTTAAGATATAATATAACGATCTAAAGCAACAAAATGTTTTTTTAATGTTAGTTTCTCACGCATTCTATAGAATTTTAAAGAAACACTGTTATAACAAAGGTAAAACATTCTTGTTGGTGGTTGATATCGTAGCTTACTTATGTAATTTTATTTGAAGCTGTTAACGTATGCAAAATAAATATATATATATATATATATATATAGAATTTTGATAACATTTTTCTTTTCTACAATAGGTCCACAATAATGCAATGACAACATTGAAGGTCCTAGCGAAGCAACTGCAATTGCTTCTCTAGGACTTTTATGATGACATTACATACTAGGGCCTTACAAGGCTATAAAACTGGCGTTGTACTTTTGACATTCGTTAAAAGTTTTTTACCCGTAGTATGGTTCTAGCGGTTGCACTTTTAACTTCTATAAGATTTTTTGTAAAATTTGTATTTTAAGTATAAAACTAGCGTTTATAACATTATTACAACTACAACAATCATTTATTTCAAAACTATTTAGTTCAATTTTTTTTAAACTTAGGTCAATTTAGATATTAGCTTAAAAATTATGATAATTTCGGAAAAAAGACAATTTAAAAAAATGGCTCGTTTTGGTGTTTTAAACAAGATGGGAGCCTTACAATTATTCAAAAACAAATGCCAATAAGTTTTTTGGTGATGTTTGAAAATCTATTTCCTATCTTAACAGCTATGTACTTGAACGATCACGTCAATAAATATATAAAAATAAAACTTAAAGGCTTTAAAACTGAAAAAAAAAAAAAATTGACAAACTAGATAAAATGATTTATTTCACACTTTTATGGGTTTGATAATTTAGTTTTTAAGATGATCATTAATAACATAATAGATTTTATAAACCGTCACTTTTTTTTAGAAAAAATTGATATACGAGGGTGGTCTGAAGAGTTTCTGACCTCGACGTGAAGATGGCAGCACTCGTAAATAAAAACAAGTGAATTTTGCTTGTTCATTGTTGGTAGTTATTCACCAAAGTTTCAGCCATTTTGAACGCGAAGCTATTATGTAACGGTTGTTTCATTGAGCTGATGTGAGTAATTTTGGGAAAAAGGACAAAATCGAGTATCGAGCTGTCGTTAAATATTTGTTTTCGAAAGGCAATATGTCTACGCAAATCAAAGATGAGATGGATTCTGTGTTTGGGGACTATGCACCATCATTTACCACAGTGAAATTTTGGTCAGCTGAATTCAGACGTGGCCGTCAGAGCTTGGGAGACGATGAACGTTCAAGACATCCAAAAACTGCAACTACCGATAAAAACATCGCCAAAGTTCACCAAATGGTGCTAGACGATCGCCGAATTGAAGTGAGAGAGATAGCAGAGGTTACGAACATATCAAAAGAACGTGATTGTCATATATTACATGAAAATTGAGGCATAAGAAAGCTATCCACCTGTTGGGTGCCGCGTTTGCTCACATTGGATGTCCAACGCTCTGTTGGCGCTGTTTAAGCGCAATCAATCTTTTTGGTGACGATTAATTACTGTAGATGAAACTTGGATACACCTTTATACGCCCGAAACAAAAATACAGTCCAAACAGAGAGTTCCAAATGGGGAACTGGCTCGAAAAAAAAGCAAAAACTGTTTTTTCGGCTGAAAAGGTTTTGGCGACTGTTTTTTGGGATAGTTGTGGAGTTTTTTTAATAAATTATCTTCAAAAAGGAAAACCCATTACAGGAGCATACTACACATCATTGCTTGACAAGCTAAAGAAACAACTTGCGAAAAAAGGCCACTTTGCAGAAAAAGAAAATCCTGTTTTACCAAGACAACGCACCGTCTCACACCTCAGCGGTGGCCATGGCGAAAATCCACGAATTACGGTTTAAACTGCTTGACCATCCGCCTTAAAAACCAGATCTGGCCCCAAACGACTTCTTTTTGTTCCCTCATTTAAATATTGCGCTCGGAGTCAGAGATTTTCATCAAATGAAGAGATAATCACCTTCGTGAATAATTATTTTGAAGAGAAAATCGCCCAGTACTATTTAGAGGGGTTACAGAGATGGGAGCATCGCTGGGAAAAGTATTTTGACTTACAAGGAGATTATGTTGAAAAAAAAAAAATTAAGTTTCGAAAAAATGTCTTTTATCTTTGTTAGGTCAGAAACTGTTCACACCACATTCGTAACAAACGAAATAAAAAAATCCCCCAAAAAAAGTAAATTGTATGAGCTTTTTTGATTATTATTTCAAAGTTTATAAATTAGTTATTTGAAGAAATCGTTGAATATTTTGAACCATTTCTAAAAGTTAAACAATTTATAAACGAATTAGTTAATTAGAATTGGTAAGTTAAAAATTTGTGAAAATCTTTTTTTCTTACTACAACATCTTAATATAATTGCTACAGAAAACGTTGAAGATTTAATGTTTAACGTTGTTTCATTAGTTACTAGGCTTTGAAAGAGCGCGTTCTCAAAATGCACGCGGTCATCGGAGAAAGATCTCTTAAGCAAGTTAAAACTTTTTTCCTTTTAAAATTTAGTTATTAATTTAGATATATTGCATAAAACATCATATTAAGATAAATAATCATCGTTAAGATCATATTATAATTGAAGTAAGTATATAAAATAGTTATACATACATTTTTATTAGATAAAGTAGAAAGGATTTAAAGTAGGGACAGACCGAAGCTTCGGCACTTTTGCCAAAGCTTCGGCTTCGGGCGAAGCCAGGGTTGTTTTTGCCGAATCATTGGCTTCGGCGAACTTTTTTTAAGTTTCTTAGCTATAGCCTAGAATCTTTAAAAATCTTTTTTACGTAAAAATATTTTTTGGTATGTTACAGTATACTGTTACAAACCAAATATGATATAAATGAAACCAGCTCCGGGTCTTGGGTTGTGGCAAGGTTGTGCGCAACATAAGGGCGACAAGTTGTTTAGGGTGGCAAAAAACGGAACGAGAACAGTAAGATAAAAAGTTACTTTAGTTTAAACACATTATTTATTTTGATTTTTATATTCACTAAATAAAAACTGATTTAAACTGTTACGTTATAGTAAACTTTATTTCATTAAACTTAATAACCCTAATGTTTTCTTCAGCTAAAATGTGTTGCTAATTTAAATCAAATAAAGCTATGATCACTTGACCTTAGTAATAAAAATTTGTAATGCATTAGAGGTAGTCGTAAAATATTGAAAAATAACTTAAATTGACTTTTGCGAACATTTATTTAATATTTTCTAAAAACCGAGTGATATTAAATTATATATTTTTAAATATTAATTTAAAGTTTAAAATTAAATTTGGAAAAAAACCTAGCATTTGAAATTACTTAGCAGTAACTAATCCCTTCTGATTTTATGTTATAAAAAACATAGCGCACGAAAGTTGAGAGATTCTTAAAATTTTTAAAAAAACTGTACAAATATGTTAATTAAAGCAAAAATTAAAGCACGAAATAATTTTTGTTTAAAATTTTTTCGTGCAAATGAAAGTTCGTTTTACGATGATTATGTCAAAAACTAATACGCAAAAAAACTCGATTGAAATTTAAATCAATTGGGTTTGATTTTTGATTTTGTACCCTGGATCATTAGTAAACTTAAATATACCTTCCCTACAAATATAGGTTAATTGGCTATTTACTATTTCAAATTATTTTTTAATTTGAATATGAATATTGTTTATTTCAGTAAATATTAATAAAGGTAAGAAACTAATTAAACTTCATATTTTAATATCCAGAATTGCTATTACAACTTTTAGTTTTTCATTAGCGCATTATGGCTACCTCATCACGACGTAAAAATCCCTTATGGAATTATTTCAAAGTGAGTGATGAGGATGTTGGCAAAGCAATCTGCATACTTTGCAAGAAGATTTGGTCTAGAGGAAGTAAGACGCACACAACATGTCAACAACAAATTTACAAAACCATCTAAAAAAAATGCATTACAATATACATAGTATGAGGCTTTCTTATACGAAGACTGTTAACCACGAATCTTCACCAAATCCAAATCAAAAGTCTGTAAAACAATTTTGCACTACTCAGACAACATGCTCAGATAAAACAAGCTCTGTTGAATCAGTGCAAATCATTACCAGCACAGCCACAGATGAAACGCAGGGATGCTTACATGTGTCTAATAACACAATACCTTCTTTTCAAAGACCATCGAAATAGGTAACTCAGATAACTATAACTAAATTCATTTACTATTCAGAATTCAAGATGTTGCGACGAGATGGGGGCAAGTCTTGTCAAAATGAGGGGGAAATGATACATACTTCTATCATAAAGATCCGTCACTGGTCATTGTTAGTTACTAAATAATATTTTTTATTCGTTGAATTTGTTTGCGGGAGATTTTGCAAAGAAAAGAAAGGCTCAAGTTATTACCAAGCTTATTGGAGAAATGATATGTTTAGACTTGCAACCATACTGCATTTCTGAAGATAAAGGTTTTACAAGACTTTTAAAGAATTTAGCTCCAAAATATACAATACCTAGTCAAAAGCATTTCTCCACGAAAGTCATTTTGCTGATGCATGAAACCATAAAAGCCAAAGTAAAATATGAGCTGAATTAAGCAAATTTTTTATGTTTAACTAGTGATGGTCGGACTGTCAGCACACAATTCAATCGTATTACAGTTTAACTGCTAGATTTGTGACCCACGAATTTATTGTTAACCATGTCATCTTATAAGTTACACACTTCACTGAGTCACACACAGGGCACAATATAAGCAAATTCATAAATGAAGCGCTACAAACATGGAAAATTCCCCATGAAAAGATTCATGCAGTTTTAACTAATAATGCAGCCAATGTAATGGCTGCCATTAAAGAGTCAAATTTGGGCGATAAACATCTGCCATGTCTGATACATACTTTACAATTTTGTATTCAGAAAAAGATCTTTAGAGAACAAGGAACAACAAGTGATGCCATTGCTGTTTTTAGAGCATTAACAGGACATTTCCACCACTCATCCAGTGCTCTGACTAAATTAAAGGAAATTCAAAGTCATTTAAAATTGCCAGAGCATAAAACATTTCAAAATGTTTCCACAAGATGGAATTCAATATACTATATGCTTGAGAGGTTCATTGAGCAGAAAAAAGCTTTTGCATTGTATTGCATTACCAGAACTCAAACAAATGCAAAGAATCCTACAGAAACAATGGCAACTTGTTGAAATGCTTATATGCATATTAAAACACTTCGAAAGTGCTACAAAAGAAATGAGTAAAGAAACTGCATCTATATCAGAGATTATACCATTTATCTATGCAATGGAAAAGTTTCTTGACTATGCTTGTGACACGGCAACTGAAATCAAAACTGTTGTTTACGAACATAAGTAAGATTTTAACTTTTTAAAAATATAAGAATAATGTTGATTTGAAAGTTGCAATGATGCTTGATCCTTGTTTCAAGTTAAAGTTTGTTGAAAAAACGAATCATAATAGATTTAAATAAATACTCTATCAAGAGTGTTCTACCAATTTTGTTTTGAGTCTCATTTACATAAAGTAAAAGAAAATGATTTCGGTGTAGCAAGAGGAAGTGGATCAGACTCAGAAGGATCATTAAATTCATTTTCAGAATCTAAACTTCATGAGTCCGACTCAGATTTTGATTCTCCATTAAAAAAAAATAACTAATGAGCATGGACATATATAGCTTCTTCCACCAATTAGGTGCAAATGAGTATGCCCTACAAAAATCAGAAAGTTCTGACGAACGGGAAAAAAGAAAAAGAAGCACTAGTTCAATGAGAAAAAACCAAATAGTCAAAGAAAAATGGTAAGAAAAAAGAATCTATTTATGATTTACGTGTTGTTTATACATTAAATATATAAATTAAATGGAATTATATTTCAATTTCTATATTTCACTTGCTCTGATAAAGATACCTACAATTTGGATTTGTCAAAGTTTTCAAAGAAAGTTTTGTGCGCGCCTCCTTCATCCGTATAAAGTGAACGCCTATTTAGCACAACTGGAAACTTATTTGAAGCAAAAAGAAACAGACTATTACCAGAGCATGGAGAACAGATTGTATTTTTAAACTATAATATGCCTACTTTTATTGAATAAACTATTATTAAGTAAATAATAGACTTCGTAGTTCAACCGATTTATCTTTTTAAACAAAGTTTAACAAAAATACTAAATTTTATGTTCAAATAAAAAAAATAACTATTTTTACACATGTTTTCATTTTTGTGAATTCTTTCAAAGAAACCCTAGATTACCTTAAGAATCAGTAATTGTCTAAGTCATTATTGCTTCGGCTTCGGCAAAGTAGCTTCGGCTTCGGCCAAGTATCAGCTTTGGTACATCCCTAATATAAAAGAGAAAAGATTTTAATTTTTTATATCGTTTATATTTTGTTCGTTTTAGTTTTTATTTTATTTTTTAGAAGGAAAATAGGGGTATGGATGTTATTTAAAGTTACACTAATGCTATTTCCATAAAATGGTTATTTCTACTTTAAAATTTCTGTGATGCTATTAACTATTTTTGTTCTTTTCTAGAAAATTTAGAAAAATAAATTAAAATTTTGTGCCAACACTGACACGGTATGTCACATTTTATTGTATGTAAAGGTTAAATTTTGTTATGAGGATTAAAGTTCTTATGAAAAAAAATAAGGTAAAGAATATTGTTTGTAAATATATATTTTGTTTAATTTGAGTCATTTTAAACTTTCTCGGGTCATTTTTAAGATTTTTGTTTGCACACGTTTATTGTTTTGCATATATGCCTTTTTAATATGTATGTGTATGTGGTAATAAGTGCTTCATAATTGTTTTATCAATGTGTTTTTATAACAATGTAAAGTGTTTTTTTATTGTTTGTATATGTGTTAATATGTGTTATATAATTGTTTTAAAAATGTGTTTAAATATGTATATAAGGTATATATTTAACCTTACATAAATATTTAAACACATTTATTGTGTTTATAGTTGGTACATATGTTTATATTATGTTGTTTTCGTGTTTTCAAAGTGCTGTGACTTGGTAAACGTTTAGAGCAAGATTTGTCAACTTTGCCAGCCAAGTGATGTACTTATAGCAGAGGGTTACACGATAGTGTTTAGTGTCAAACTGTTACTGCTTTAGGTCTCGCTGTTTTCAAGTCTTTATTATTAATTATTTTAAAAATACATAATAATGTTTTAATAACATTTTGCGTAATATTATTACTTTTGCTCTGTTATATATGAATGTTATCTTACTTAAGTTATGTTATATACATATTATATACCCTTATGGTATGCGCTATTGTGTGTTGTTGCTGTGATGTTTATTTTTTATCTTTTGAGTTGATAGACATTTAGCTTATCTTCATGTTGGTGTCTATTGTTAAAAACGGTAAATTTTATTTAAAATCACTGCCAATACAAATTATTTTGCCATATATACAACTTGTTTTATCTCAATTTGATTGCTTGTCCTAAGCGCTGTTTACTACATGATTTTGCTATAAATGTTTTGGAATCATGATGTTCCAGCATAAATTATTTTGTAAAAGCTAAAATGAAATAGTAATATTTTACAACTACTACTCTGGTAAATCACAACAGCTTTTCTCTCTAAGGCACATTGATTTTCATTTTTTGTATGTAATGTTTTTCTTATTTATTTACTTATTCGTTACATTTTTTATTTTAGATTTATCAGATGATGTATTTATGTGGTATAGAAGAATAAAATATTGTAATGTTTTGTGAATTTTTTAAGGGCGTTTACTAATAAATTTTTTAGATAAAATAATATATAAGTTTTCAATAAAGGGTTTTCAACGTTTATTCTTTTTATTTTTCTTTGTTAGCAGCATGTCTATTGATAGAATTGCATGTTTTTAATAATTTTTTTATTGTTATTTGCTAAGTTAATTTTTTTCCAAACATCTTATAGCTGATATATATTTTTTCAAAGTCATGAGTTAATTGTAACCGGTGATTACTAAAAATCTGGACAAAATTGTTTACACCATATTTCTATATGCAGCTAATACTTATTTTTTCAAACAATTTTTAAAATGTTGCAAATTTATTCTTTTTTTGAAACATATATTAACTTTTATATAAGTATTTTAAATTTAGTATTAAAAATGACGTCAAACGAATAGCTCCAGAGAAAACGTGTGTACCACTTTTATCAAGAAAATTCAGATAAACCTAAATCATTTACTGTTTCTCATTTTGAAGCAGAAAACTTATCAAGATCGCCTATATATGGAAATATTAAACGTGTAGAAGAAGATAAACCATTTGAAAGGCAAACTGGTAGTGGTAGAAAGCCGAAAATAACGACTAAGCGCGCCATCAGCCAACTTACCAAGCTTTTAGACCATAAATGTGGCTTTTCTCAGCGTATAGCTTCAAAAAAGTTCAAATATTCTCAGTCACTTATTACTAAGATATTGAAAACCAAATCATCAATGAAAAAAAGAAAACAAATGAAGATTCCAAGTCGAACTGAGAGCGAGAGAGCAAAAAACCGACGTATGTGTGGTCAACTTTATAAAAATTATAAAGATTTTATTTGGGTTCTTGATGACGAGTCTTATTTTACTCTCTTGAACAGCGAAATTAATGGTAATGATAATTTCTATTCAAGTAACATCGAATTAACACCAAACAATGTTAAATTTAAAGAAATAAAGAAAATTGAAGAAAAATTATTGGTTTACGTGGTCATTTCGCCTTTTGGCCTATCAACTCCATACATGGTACAGTTTGGAACAGCTATTAACCAGCATATTTATGTTGATAAATGTTTGACTAAAAAACTATTACCACACATCAAACAGCTTCCAAAAAATATCAAATTCATATTCTGGCCTGATCTATCAAGTGCCTATTACTCAAACAAAGCTGTTAAGTTTTTGAATGAAAATTGTATAAAGTTTGTAACAAAAAGTGAAAACCCTCCAAATATGCCTGAATGTTGTTGTATTGAGGATTTTTGGTCTTGTATCAAAGGAGATGTTTACTAAGATCAATACTAAGATCTAAAGTTGAGACAACCGAACTCAATTAGGTCTCACTATTAGCAAGTATGCCTGGTGAACATTGCAAGAGATAAGACTCAACAGAAGAAAAGGTCTCCGCATGTAAATTCGACAATTTACACTAAAATTACGAACAGGGACACCATCCATACGCAACATGGCACTGTTAGTACTCTGATATTTTTTTCATGTAGATGGAATCAGGCTCCCTAAGAGCTACCTGACTAATACCATGTTCACACTAGCGATGTTTGGCGGAACATTATTCCAGAACAAATGTACCTGGAGCAAATGTTCTACAAATTGTACGTTGTAGCGTTCACATTTAAATTTGGCTTGATGGTACATAAAAGAAAACGCATAAACAAACGGTAAGTAAAACTCGAATAAAAATTAGTGACAAACAGTTTTGGATTTACACATTTTTATATAATTTAATAATTTTTAATATTTATTATTTTATAAGAGGTAAAATTAAACGTAAACAACGCGAGGGTCTAGCTAGCTCAGGTTTAGAGAATAGAAAACCAACCCAAAATGCCCGCCATACAAAAGGTGACGTTGGAATTTTGTTATTCCGTTTTTTCTTAAGCTTGACTTTTATTGATAGGTCATATCTTCTTTAGTCGCTTTTGATGACACAGAATAGTAGTCCGTCAGGGTATGGTACTGATTAAACATATTATACATTAATAAGCTATCCACGACCATTTAAAACTATTCTCATTTTGTGTTCATACATATTTAAAATTTATTTATTTAGACACATTTGATAAACTCAAGTAAAGTAAGTTTAGTTTAAAAGAAACAAATACATGACATTACAGCTAAAGCTTTAAATAATAAAAAACAGTATTACTACTTTGTCCCTTTTATAAAGGTATTTAGCAATTGAGTCACGAACATTTTTTCCTGGTTTATTAATCCCAGCAGTAGAAACTGTATTGGGTTGAGCCAGACTGTCATCATGATGATGCGTAAGCCATTCTATTATAATAATGACGTCATAATATTCACAAATTTTATGAAGATTGACGCAAGCATTAACAATTCTTGTAGCAAAGTTAATATCGCATTCCATATGATTGCAAATGACACGAAATCGAACTTTAACGCGTCCAAAAGCATTCTCAACTACTCTTCTAAATCCGTAAAATATCTTATTGTAGTATTTTTGGACTTCACTAAGCTCCATATTTTCAGGATAAGGTTTTAACAAATGACGCGTTAAAGGAAATGCTGAATCACCTATCAAACATAGTGGAACAAGTGAACCGCCCAGTTCTTTACAACATTTATTTAATAGATTTGATTCTAAAATTCCTTTCAAAGTAGAATTCTGCAAAATATAGATGTCATTATTTTTACCTGGCGATCCAACACTTGTATATATGAAAACGGTATTTATAGTCTACAACGACAAAAAGTACATGAAATACCACGTTTTATAATTATAATAAGAAATTGCTTGATCTTTAGGGGCTAAAATAGGGATATGGCATCCATTACCAGCTCCAACGCATTGGGGAAAACCAAGAATAGCTTCGAAAATCTCTACTACATTTATTTAAATTTTCTCCTGAAATGGAAACTTAACATTTATGGAGCAAAATTAGCAGGTTTTAATAATTCATGAACAATTAAATTTGTTGTTGACTTTCCTAATCTAAAAAGGTTATACACAACACGATACTCTTCAAATGAAGTTAGATAATGTAATGCAACTGCAACAGGATTTACTACTGAAATAGGTACTCGCATAGTTGTGGTAATTTTGTCTGGATGTGGATGCAATTCATTAACTAGAAATTTAAATGGTACAATTTACTCGAAAATGCTCTTTAAATTCACATTCCTCCATTTGAGTAAAAATCTCATAAAACCATTAATACCCTTTGGGCCTAACCTAAACTTTTCTTTTATTTGGATCCTATTGATGATTTAACTTAATGGAAGCTAAATTTAAATATGAAAATGGGTGGGTAATTGATTCACTATCAATTAAAATCCTACTTCTTGATCAAAATATGGCAAAAAACGCCTTCTATGTTTTTTCAACAGTTTTTCCTTAACAGATATCTCCCTAAAAAGTTTTTGAAACTTTATAAATACATTTCATAAATATAATATTTATTATATTACAATTAAGGGAAATTAGAACACATTGTTAAAAACCTTTTTGTTAGAATTAATACAGCATGATTTGTTAACAAAAATAAAAATGAAACTGTAATGAAATTTGTATAGAAAAAAAAAACAAATCACGCTGGCATAATAACAAAACATATCACTAAAAATCAGCTACAGGCTTGTATCATATTGCAAAAAAAAAAAATTTCTTTGGTTAAAAATACAAAATATATATATAACATATAAATACAAAAAAAAGTATTTGTACAATATAAAATACACTTTGTTAAAAGTAATATGACAAACTTAAAAAATATCACTAGAGATGCATTTTAAGAGATGCATATAATAGAAAGAGATGCATATAATAGAAAATCACATGTAAAAATTTCTTTAATACTTGTTAAATGGTAACATAAAAAACATATAAACAGATATTCATATGTTTTTTATAAATAGATACCTTTTAACTTAAACATATTTAATAACTAAAGAAATATCTTGAATAATAGAACACCTTATATTTTCATTAGGAATTTATAATATTCTACTTGGGCTTTAGACACATATACTTGGGCTGAGATGCATTTACAATTGTATCGCACATACGCTCTAAAGCAGCAACCTCTTGGATTCGTAGCTCTTGTGAACGAGTTTAAACATCTAGATTTTTATTTGCTAATTTTAAATTTTCTGGAAAAAAATTCGCTTTTTTATTTGTTCTTACCGGTTCAGTTTTAGCTATTTTATTCAAAGTTTTTTCATCATCAGAGTTCCTTTGTTTATTGCAGCTGGATGTAGATTGAGTTAATTCCTTATCAGGAATAGTGACAATAGGTTGCACATCACTTAAATCATCCAAAGCTTCAATATTTAAAATACCTAATATCTTCTAATGCGGCAAACTGTCATTAAAAAATACACATTAAAAAAATTACATATACGGAAATGATTATAAATCTTATTTCAACCAAAATTTGTCTCTTGATTTTGAAAGACTTGACTTGAAGTCATTTTACTCCCCCTCTCCCCAAACAAAAAGGATCTATATAGACAATAGTATTTTAACATATTTATAACAATTAGTTTGTATAACAACATATAATAACAAATTGATTACTTGCCAATATTAAAAGATCCCTTTTATAATTCGAAAACATGATATTATATGTTTTTGATATTTATATTTTAAGTCTGTCAAATGTTACAAAGTTAAGAACGTTTTAAACTAAATATTGTAGAAATATTTAACATACTTGCATATATTACTTTAAAAAATATATAGCACTTTAAAATATGTACCAAAAAACTAAACTAAGCTTACCTGACCATCTTGAAAATCTTGAGCAGAAAATTTTGACTTTGAGATAAAGGTCATTGTCAAGGGAAGATTTACAACCTATTACTTTGGCAACAACATAGTAAGGCCACTAAAACTAGGAACTTCTCCGATGAGTCTAAATAAAGTTTTTCTCGTCTATGATTAATATACTTCACTGTGAACCACAGTGACTGCCAGGTTCGAAGTCTCCCCACACCCAATTTTTTTTTGTTATTAAGAAATAAAACAGTAGTTAAATTAAGTAAGGGTATTTAGAACCTCCATAGAAATGGTTAAAATAAAATTTTACACATTTTGACTTTTGATTAAAAGGAGAGGGGCGTACATAGGTAATATTATTGAAGTTTAGGTATTTCACATATTTTTAAGAAACGAAAAAATTTATCACATTCCTTAACTAAATTTTACTCTATACTTGTGTATACTTATATTATAAATAGATTAAATTGAACACATATTCTCCAACAGATAACATACCAAAAAAGTTTATGTAAAAAATAATAACAAAATATAATAAATGGAATTAATGTGAACAAATATCTTGACTACGCTTTAGAATTACATAAATATAAAACTTTATTGATACGTAACCTTACATGCTAATAAAATACTTAAAAAGCAACACTTTGACACTATTGTGGGTCAACAATATATTAACTTAAATTGTAAAAATGTTAATTATTTATTATATGTTGAAAATTCGGCAACACTTGACTTTAATCGTTTAGCATAATCAGAGTGGTTTTGTCGTCTTTTATACTTAGACTATATTTTTTTAAACTCATGATGAACAGATTCACCTGCTTGTTCTGAGTAAATTTCAAGTCCATTTTCAGTATCGGTACTTCTTAGAATTGGTACAATATGGTTGATTGCAATATGAACTTTCCATGTTATATTTAAAGAAATATTTTCAAAGTAACGAATAATATATTGCATTAAATTAGTATAGGCTGTCTTAAATTCCATGAGAGCAGAATCCATATCACCAATAATTTTTTCTCCATAGGTAGCTCGCTTTACTGCTTTAAACTTTCTTAAGCATTCAATAACTGGAAATAAATCAATTTTATCTTGATAGCAATATCACGAGCAAGAACATCTAACTTATCTAAAAGTCGGTTGACATAATTACCATTGAACCCAATGCCATGGTTACCTCTAAAAAATATATAATTTGAGTTTAACCATTGTTCAAAGCCAGGCCAATGTTTTGATAAAAGTTTTCCAAAAGTTGTAACTATTCCAATTAGCATATGCAACTCAGGTACTGGAACTAAACTTTCTATAATTGCGTCCAGATCTTCTTCAAGATATAAAACTCTTGGTATAATTACACTTTCATAATCAGCCATCTTTGATTTTGGTTTTCCAGCTTCTACGTATTTACTGTATTAATAATCAAGAGAACTAAGAGTTCCTTTTACTTCACAATCCAAAAGACTCTCTCCTTCACACCACAAACAACTATATTTTTTAGCAAGGGTTGTAATGCCAAACATCGAGTTTGCACACTTTAAAATAAATGCAACAGAATACCTTATGTTTTGAAGAATAAGGGGATCAACTAATTTCCTAAGATTTCCATTGTGTTTAGATATTCCTTCTACAATAGCAACAATAAAACAACGCTTCACTCCAGCATCATCAAGGTCAGGTTAGTTGCTAGTTTTATCATGCGGATTAAAAACATTCATTGTGACTTTTAAAAAACCTTGACCAAAATCCACAGCAACTCTTATAATTGTAGAAGGAGGGTCAATAATTCTTTCAGTAATTATAACATGTATAAATTCATCAATATCCTTAATATTAACCATTGATTTATTCACTATATCACCAGTTTCGAAAAATTCTTCTTCTTTAAATAAAAAATATTCCTTCACTTCAGCTTTTAAAGTTTCCAATTTTTTATATAATTTTTCTTCAATACTACTTTGAAACCCAAGATTCTTTCTAAATATAGAACACACTTTATTGGTTTTACACAGTGATAGATCTAAACATTTTACAAGCTCCATAATTGTTCCAAAAGACACCTAATTTAAACTTGCACGATCACTTTTTTTGTCCCTAGTCCCAGCTACAATACTCAGTGGTTTCCCATGAGTAGCAATTGTAAATTTTTCGCCTCTAAAAATATTTTCATTCAGCATTTTAGCTTTTAGGATACTTGAAGCAACACATTCTGCACTTGCGGATCCCAATGCATATGCTGCATTAACTAAATTTTTTACAGCTTGAACATCTCCGCAAAGGTGAATAATTCCTGGCTCAACAATTCCACAACATGTTAAATACATCTTTTTATTTTTATCTTTATTTAACTCAGAAATAATAACTTTGTTATTTTTTAATAATTCTAAAACATCTGAAGTTCTTCTGATAACTTAACGGTTTTATCTAAACAGAAAAATGTTTCTTAATTCAGAATAATTTACTTTTTAAGGTTTAGAGCTGAATTTCAATGACGTTGTAAATTGAAAAAGACTACTTAAATCCATTAATCTATTTATATAAAACTATACTAACTAGTAATATAAACAGTATAACATTATTTAGATAGCATTTTAAATGCTAAAACAAGCTGCCTAAGTAACTTTTCTTACAAATTTTAACAATCTTTTTACAAAAATAATAAAAAACAAAACAAATCTAAGTAATTTAACGCTTTGTCATAAATATAATTTTAAATTCATTTTAATAACTAACCTGAGAAATTTCGTTTAACCACTTGTTAATGTATTTTGTATCACTTTTTCTAAACAATAAAGGTTTTTATAACAATTGCTACAAATTACTTTAAGATGGTTAACTAAACTGTGATCATAGCCATCTCAGTTTTCATTTTTTAAGTAAGTTTTTATTTTTTCTTCAATAGGTTTGGTTTTTTATGAAGCTTTGATGTTTTTTTAAAAAGGTTTTAAAACATAGAGCACATATATTTCTGAATATTATTTAATCACACTATAAGTCGTTGGGCACCAGAGAATGTTTAAAAACAAAAACCACCAACAAACTGAAGTTATTTTGTTGAAAATGGCGGATAATTTTTACAATACTGTGAATAAGTTTTAGACCACTAGTATAATTAGACGTATTTACAGTTTTTTTCCTATGTAATTTTTTCAAAGCGTACTTAAGTTTAATAATATATAAGAAAAGTTGAAAGAATATATTATTTTGAATAAATAAACAAAATTGATGAGGAAACATGAGGGGTTTGTTTGTTTATTTATTAAAAAGATGTGTCATAACAACTACATCCAAAACAGGATATTCAAAGAATGCTGTTACAGAAATCAGAGAAACTGGTTCGCTTGAAGATAGAAAGAAAAGAGGTAGACCTCCTAAGCTAACTAAAGTTCAAATAAATGTTTAAAAACCCTTTCTTTAAGAAATACAAAAAAAGCACCAAACGAGCCGGCAAAAGACATTAACATAGCAACTGGGAAAAATGTCAGCTCTTTTTTTATTCGACGGCACCTACTTAAATCGGGACTAAGAGGGTGTGTTGCAATTCAAAAACCATTATTACGGTGTGGCAATAAAGAAAATCGACTTAAATATGCAAAACAACACAAAGATTGGGCCCAAGAAATGTTTAATCAGGTTCTGTACACCAATGAGTCCAAGTTCGAAATTTTTGGAACGAAAGAACGCCAATATGTTTGAAGAAGAATTGAAGAAACCTATCAGCCCGAGTGTTTAAACCCTTCTATTAAACACAGAGGAAGCTCTTTAAAAGTTTGGGGCTGTTTATCTTCATCTGGAGTAGGTGATTTGATCAAAATAGGGGGAGGGGGCGACTCAACGGGGAACGTTATATACTGAGTGGTAAAAAATTATCTAAATGAAATGGCAGAGTAAGGGGTACTGGAATTGATGACCTGGCCTTCCCAGAGTCTAGTTTTGAATATAATTGACACATTTGGGATTGCCTGAACAGAAAGAAGGTCGAACATGCTCCCCGAAATGCTGAAGAATGTTTTGAAGCACTTCAAAGAGAAAAGCACAGCATACCCCAGGATGTTATAACTAACTTGCATGAATCTTTTCACCGGCCAATATTGGCAGGGATTGAGGCAAAAGGAGGAAATAGTAAATATTAAGAGTTTTTCATGAAGTTTGGCATTTAAAAGTTTGTAATAGGTCCATATTTTGTGTGAAATACATGTGTTTTAATAAGTTTATAATTTAGAACTACAAACTTAAATATTAGAGTCCGGGATTTTTTAAAAAAATGGAACTTGTCTAAAACTTATTCACAGTACTGTACAACTAAAAAGTATTAATTTTACTTTTTGATTTTCATAGATTTTCCCACTCAACTAGAGGTTTAAGTAGTTAATTATCTACTATTCTATATGTAACTAAGTAAATATAAAACAAAATCTGAATTGGGGAGACTTTCAACCTAACGGTTACAGTGGTTCACAGTGAATTAAATATAAGTAAATATACATTATTATAAGTAAGTATAGCACACCATTATCACTATACAGTTTGAATCAAATAACTTTAAATGTGACAATTAAAAATTATTAACGAGAGGTAAATCTACAATACTGAATAAAATTTTAAGTAACTTTTAAAACAACACTCAGTTATAAACTAAATTGCAAGTAGATATTATTATACATACACTAAATCGCACTTAGATATTATACATACACCAAATTGTAATTAGATATTATTATACGTGGTAATTTTATAAAATACTTTTAGTATTTCAGTAAGGCATACATAAACTATAGAATATGTGCTTACCTAAATTGTTTCATCAAATTACTAATTTTTGTTTGAATTTGAGATCCAGGTAACGAAGGTATGATATTAAATGTGTTTGAAAATTCAGCTGGGATTTGTTTGTAAACATTTGTGTTTCTTCTTGCAGATATTAAGACTTCGTAATAACTTACCCATAAGTCTAATAATACTATTGTGTTAGCAATATTCCATACAAATTTATTTACAGGAGATATGCAAAGACATGTGTTGAGTTGGAAATACTGTCTTTATCCGAAGGCTGAGACATTGTGTAAAATTCAAGT